>NW_024582056.1:5665336-5860976 GCF_017639235.1 Corvus kubaryi
GAAGGAAGGAAGGAAGGAAGGAAGGAAGGAAGGAAGGAAGGAAGGAAATGATAGCCTTTTGTTTTGTTTTCCATTTGCATGGATGTATTTCATTTCATAAGGTGCTGTGTGGGGTACAGTCATTTGGGAAATACAGACCTTCCGACAATCAGTAGGCCCATTTTGACTCCCAGAAGCAGAAATTGAATTAAATAATCTGTCACAGTATTAATATTAGTAATGCTTTCTTCTTCAGTGCTCTGAGAATTTAGTTTCTTGGCTTTTGAGTATAAAATGCAATAAAGTAGCAACAGTGTTGAAGGCAGTATGTATTTTTAGGCAATGAAAACGTTGCGTCCGCAGATAATGGTTGGAGAACCAATTCCCCCAATACCATTTCAGTAAGTTTATTTATGTTTTTTTCCTAGCCATCACTGCACATTTATAATTTGGTTTTGCCTCAGTTGTGTACTCCTTCATTTTCAAGAGTAATTTAACCTCTTTTTTATTCTTTTCAAAAAGAGAAGACTCAGTTTTCCCCACTCAAGTTAATCACAGTTATACTAATTTCAGTTCATTCTCTATTTTGTGTGGAAGATGTCAAGACAGAAGCAGTGGAAATAGTTCAGATTTGTCCTCATCATACTCATACAGAATCAAACTGTCCACAGCAATGAAAACAGGAATTTTGTACGTGAGGAAGAAAGGTACATTGCTCCAACATAAAGCTCCTTTTTTTACCATATACTCACTGAAACAGCAACTTCCATTGATGTAACTTCACTGGTGAATTCAGACCTTGTTGTTTGTGAACACTGTAACCAAAAACTTCACAAGCAGATTCTTGCTCATTTTGTTTTCGATAGTTTTAGTTTACTCAGCTTATTTTGTGATCATGCATTCTATGGTGTTTGGGAATCTGTTTGCTGATCTAATTACACAGATATCTAATTACACAGATATGAAGGAATTCAGAATAGCAAATTCATTTATGGAAACACTGATACTCGCCTGTGTTCTCTGAAGAACATCCCGTATTTCTACAATAAAGTTTATGTTCTAATATTATTTTCTGCCATAGGACTTTACTTGCAGAGAGTGTCCTATCATATTGATACTTGCTTATTTTTATCTTTTCTCACCAGAAGTGGTTATTGTTATTCTCTACTGTGCCATTGCAACAAATCTTACTGGTAGCAGGACTTTTGGTTCTCATGACATGTTTTTCTGCTTTTCAGATATTGTTTTCTGAAACACCCTTTCTCATTGTGCTGGGGCATTTATGTCAGTTGTTTATAAGCAGAAAAAAAAGTGATTCTGGTAGAAGGGGAAAGCCTTGGCTTATTGTTCCTGTTTCTTGCCATGAATACTCTAAGGAAAAATTCCAATCCACTTGTGAATGGGAACAGTGCCCACATAGCAGATGGCTATGAGTGAAAGCATACAGAAGACCATGTCTGCACATCAAATACGTTTACTGAGGGCCAACTTCCCAGGCTAACATTTCATGTGTATGCAACTCTTGTGCCAGCAATTGGAAGGATATGCTAATATTAGTAATTTCCTAAAGAAATCTAACTTGGAGAAATTACAACATTTTTCTGCATAAAAATCTGCCTAAGAAGTCTTCCATGAAGAAAAAGGAAACATTTTATTTTTCATATGAGATTAATAACAATTTTTAAGTTCTCTTTTTAAAACTGTGCATGAAAATTTTAAATAAAACCAAAAAGAAGTAAATGGATTATCATTGAACAGAAGAAGAATTATTACATAAAAATAACACAGGTGTTTGTGCCCGAATTATCATAGCACTAATAGCTGAAAGTGAAATGCACTGGTTCCTCTGAGATTTTTTTTTTTCTGTTGAAAAACTATTTTATTATCAGATTCTACAAAGCTTATCTGTATCATTACATTACTGCAGAGGAACTTGCTCACATAGATACAATTGCTGAATGTCACCACTGCCTTGCTTCACTAAAGTCTGTTCCTCTGTTGCTTCTTATGGGACACACTTATCACTGTCATTTGTTTCATAATACCACTATGTCTATTGATAAAATCAGCGAACAAATCCAGGGTAATCTGTTCTAGATACTTGTCCTTGAACCGTGTTTTTCGTACCAGCTACACACGATTGTATGATTTGAAATAAATACAGATATTAAATCTACTTAGGATCTTGGTCAAGTGAAATAATCAATAGGTGGTCTTAAACATCTCCAGTACAAGAAAAATGATGGAAAGTGACTACAGTATTTAAATGAGTACAGAATATGGCTTTTAGGGTTTTGGGGTTTTTTAAAATTTTTATTTTAATGAGTAAACCAGTGTCCTTACACTTTAAACTACACAATAAGTACAGGGAGGATGATTAACTGAAAGTTAATATCAGGTTATCATTGCAGTCAAGGATATACTACTTGAATAGATGCTTTATTGAAAGCATTATTAAAATATTTTTAGCATTAGCACACATGTAATAGAAAGAAATATTTCTCTACAACTTGATTTTTTGCTAACCGGTTGTTCTGTATTTTAGAACCTTTTCAATTTGGATTGTGGCAATTTTTAAATATATACTTAAATATATTTATTATTTTTATTGGAAAGATTAGATATTGAAGCCTGTAAGCCTCTGTTTCATGGGTTAAAATCTGGAGGAAAAAAAAATGAAAATACAATGCTCATTTATTCTTTTGGGAAAAGGAGGTAGCGTCAGATACTTCCTTATATACTATTATCCATCTTCACTCTTCTTTATTCTGGTGAGAATGTAATCTTTTGGGAAAATGGGAATCTCATTGCTTCTTTCAGTCTTATATTCTTTCAAAAAACTCAGGTAGTAATACTGACAATCAAAACAAGTTTGGTACCTGCCAGGAGATTACTCTATTGTATAAATTATGGTAATCTTTGGGAAGCATTTTTTGAAAACCCCATTCAAATTACAGACTGGGTTTATTTTGAATTACAGAAAGATCTGCAAATATGTCACTGAGCAGAAAATTTAATTAAAGCTGTTTTTTGGGTCTGTTAAAAATACTCAGCAGGCATTGGTAGACTTCAGAAGCCAGGTCTCTTGGCATAAGGTACTACCATCTGAGTAAATATGATAAAATCTAAAACATAGATTACTTAGACCGCCTAAAGGAATGCATTACCTGCTTCAAGATAGGGCTTTCCATAACCTTAATTGAACCTCAATACTAAAAAACATGCTTTTTGTTTGAATTTTGCAGAAAAGTCCATGGCATCTTGAAAGGTAGGAGAGATGTGACTGCAGATACATAGAAATTCCATTTTAGGCAGGATACAGAACCTCTGACTTAATTTTCAAATTTATTCCCTTCTTCTCCTTGTAAGAACTGGTTCCATCCTCCTCTCTCCTACAGAAAACATTTGTTTTAAAAGGGTTTTGCCAATTACTTTTTTGTTGTTGTTAATCACTAGCATCTGATTACATTATACAATGTGTGGTCTGGACTACCACAGAATTATTTCACTTCAAGTAAAACTTTAGCAATTCAGCAAGCTATGTATATTACTTGTCTAATAAATTAGCCATATCTTCTTGTTTACTTTATTATATTTACTCACAAATCTTTGTCTAGGCGGTGAATTAAAAGATCACTGTTTAATATATTAAAGATATTAAGATTCGACATTAATAAAATGAACAATGCTTAGTACAACCATTATAGCCTAAAGCAATTTGAATAATTACATACCACTTTGTCTAGAGAAAACCATTTGTAGCAGCTCTTGTTTTTTCAAATGAAAGCAGAGTGAAAAATCCAAATGCTATGTTGATAAATGTTTTGTAAAACCTGCTGATTCTATTGCATATGTGTGGATAAGACACCTCAACAATGATATTCTCTTAACGTTATTTATAGCTGCAGCAAAAAGCAAATGGTAAGTGCACTCAAGTGCACAGAATGTTAAGTGTATAAAATGACAGCTTAAAAAGAGATCTATGTACTCAGAGGAGAAATAGCCTTTAGGGTGTTCACAGCAGGAAGAACCCCGGAGAGCAGATGAAAGCAGGTGTAGAAATGACAGACTATTTCTTCTTTCCATTGAAGATGTTGAGAATTTAGTTCACGGGATTGTAGTTCCAATCTAGTCATTTTTCACATTTCTTTCTTTGACTTTTTCTGTGATTAGAAAGGATTATAATAAAATATTTAATTTAAAGAAGATGCAGATTAGGTAACCTGACATGGTGACCTTGAAGATCTGACAAAAGCTTCAGAAGAAAATACCCAACAGAGGGGGGAAAAAAAAAGAACCAATTATAAACTGGGGGGAAAGGGGAATTCAAACCAGACAGAAACCCAGAATGTTTCTAAAAACACACTTAAACTAGAACATGGCGTTTTGATGAAAGGTTAGTAAAATGTTAAAAATATGTAGAAAACACCACATTTTTATACCATGCTTACCATTGTATAAAATGGCAAAAAATAGTTATCACATTTATTTGCCTGAAGAAAACCAAGCTGAGTGACCCCAAGCTGCGTGGGAAATATGAGACGCCTGAGGAATGGGCTGCTATCCAGAGGGCACTGGTCAAGCCTGAGAAGTGGGCCCATGGAAATCTCATAAGGTTCAAGAAGTCCATGTACAAGGTGCTGCACGCAGGTCAGGGCAAACTGCACTGCTAATACAGGCTGGGGATGAATAGGTCGAGAGCAGCCCTGCGGACACGGGCTTGGAGTGGTTGGTTGGTGAGAAGCTGAACATGCATTGGCCATGTGCACTCTCAGCCCAGAGTGTCAGAGACTGAAATATTATAATTTATGAATTAAATAGTTTCTTGAAGGACTTTTAAAACTGTATTACAAAAGCTGCAGAGAAGACTACTGCACCCTGAATGGGGCCCTGACTGAGGCCTGACACTGCTCATTGATGAAGATAAGATAAAGTAACAACTCAGGGCTGGAGACATTCAAAAAGCACAGGCTTAACACCTCCAAAGGTGGAGACCACAGCCCCAGGGCTATCAGCTGCCAGGCTCCCACAGACCCTCGAACCAAAGGATGAAGGGAGGAGAGGCTTTGGGTATCTTGGAAAAGCCTTTGGTCAGAGGCCCAGTGACTGCCCATCCTCCACTGTGCAGAGGAGCCCAGCTGAGGACCCAGCTGGTCCTCACCAGGGGGGAGGAAGCTTATCCACAGCAGAAGGGGGTGACATGGCCCATCACAGGCTCCCCCCTCAAAGGGGTCCCCAGACCCTGCACCAGAACACCAGAGATGATGCAACAGACCCTCAGTGTTGCAAGGGACAGTGTCAAGCTGGCCCCTGCAAGGGAGACACATGGGCATTCCCACCTGGCCCACAGCGTATATTAATCCACGGGATTCTGTACTCTTTGGTGTGTGGCAGCATGGCGCGGCGTGTGGCAGTGCGGCCATGGTGGTGATGGGGGACCCTCACCACCAGCAGACCAGATGGAGGGGAGCAACGAGACATTATTGGGACCCTCAGATGGGTGATATGCTTCCACCTAACCCCTGTCACCTCTCCCTGTTCCCCTGCCCCCCACGCACACTTCTTTTTTTCCATTTCTTTCTTTCTTTTCTCTTCCCTTCTCTTTGCCTCTCTACTATTAAATAAAATACATCCAATTTTTGGCATCAACATCTAACCTAGTTTGGCTTTAATCTCATTTCTGGGAATATTTTGAACCTTCTAAATTCTTTCCGGTTTATGCACAGAGACTTAGCTTGCTTTGCTTTTCTGGGTTTAAACCGGATAGTAACACAGAGAGCCAACAGTATCCTGGGCTGTAAAAAGTCAAGTGTGACTAGCAGGTCTATGGAGGAGATTGTTCTTCTCTACTCTGCCCTCATAAAACCACACCTGGACTACTGCAACCAGCTCTGGGGCCCCCAGCAGGTGGAAGATATGCATCAATTAGAATGGGTCCAGAGGAGGGCTACAAAAACATTAACAGGGGATGGGGGACCTCTCCTGTGAGGACAGGCTGAGAGAGCTGGGTTTGTTCAGCCTTGAGAAGAGAAAAGCTCAGGCAGACCTTGTTGCAGTCTTTCAGTACCTAAAGGGGTCTTATGAGGAAGACAGAGATGAACATTTTAGCAGAGCTGGCTGTGATAGAACAAGGATTAATTATTTTAAATTGAAAGAGATTAGATTCAGACTAGATGTAAGAAAGATATTTTTTATGATGAAGGTGGTGAAACACTGCAACAGGTTGTTCAGAAAGGCGGTAGATGCTCTGTCCTGGGAAACATTCAAGATCAACCTGATCTAGTTGAAGATGTCCTGATCATGGTAGGAGGGCTGCACTAGATGACTTTTAAAGCTCTCTTTCAGCCTAAACCATTACATAATTTTATTCTATGATAAAATCAATCTCTCATACTCCATCAGTTTCTTAAACCACCTCACTTTAATCATGATGTGGCTTAGAAGTTGAGCTTTATCTAATCTATCACTTCAGCAGCTTGGATGTATTACACTAGTGGTAGTATTTTCTAGCTAGTGTCACAAGACTTACATCAGAGCTACTTTAGGGGAATAAAGAGAAGAAAACTTCTCAGAATGGTTCTATTCTAAATATTTAAATTTATTCAAAGTAAACTTAGACTCATTTATTGAATTTTTCTGAGTGCACATGTAAATTTTAACATGATAATTGAAACACCAGTATTTACAGTAGTGTGCCAACAGAAATTCTAGACATTTTCAGAGATACTTCAAAATCATCCTATCCCTTGTCTCACATTAGTGTTAATTTCAAAAATATGTGTTTAGATAATATTATGTGTGTATTTTTTTACTAAGTTCTCAAGTAATTGGAAAAAACACATGCGTAAGAGAGCTGGTTTTCATGTTTTAGGAAAGACTGGTGCTTCTAGTTATGAAAGGAATACTTAACTTCTTTTCTTCTGCTGACTAATGAAAATTTTGTGGGGAATAACCCGATCTTGCTGCTGCATTATCATTTCAGAGCTTCTGGTGCAAATGTGTGATACTGCCTTGTATCTGCTGTAAGGAAGAACTCAAGTTATTGTCCAGTGAATGAATTGTTCTTCCAATAGTGTGTAATAATCACATTTTTTGAAGTGTCCCAGAGTCCCATCCGATCTCCTCTTGTGTGTTTACTGTAAATTGGAATTTTTGTTATAGTTGGCATGTCAGAGATTTCCTACATCAGTCTGTTCAACACTGGCTAAATCCCATTTCTGTCTGTTTTCAGCCACACCAGCAAATGTAATAAACTTGGTTGAAAAAGAGCTTGCATTTCCTAAGATTTCTCTCAATGTTTCTCTACACTGTACATTGTAATAGCAAACAGAGAATAATCACCCACACTGCAGGGATCATGTAACTCAGCAGCAGGAGGAGGATGTAATTTACTGTAAGGCAAGGAAAAAAAATTACCTGATGATTGCTGAGGTTATATCTTTCAAGTAAAACAGGAAGAAATGAACAGGGTTTGGTTGTTTGGTTTTTTTTTTTTATAATTTTATATAATGCAGAAGAACAGAGAACTGTAAGAATAATTTGGTAGTGCCTAGTTAAGGACTGGACTCCATCTTAAGGGTCTTTTCCAACCTAAATGATTCTATAATTCTAGGAGATTGCTAAAAATATAATTTTGTGCTACAGTTTAATAAAATCTGTAAAACTCTAATGTTAAGCTTTGGATCTCTCTGCTTATAAAGGTGATCTGATCTCAGTGTTCTATTTAGTATGCACCCAGAGAATAAGGCTGGTCAGTAAAAGAATCCTCAGCCAAGCTAGTGGAGCAAGAGTTGTCTCTATTTGTCATATGGCTTCTACAAGGGCTTAAAAGGCAGCATGCAGTGCTGTAGCAATTTCTTGGTTGGTATATTACTATTATTATTATTATTATTATTATTATTATTATTATTATTTCACTGCCAAAACATTGGAGGTTATGCATATGCAGATGGTCTTTATTGATTAGCCCAGTAATTTCTGAACTGCAGGCATCAGATCTTTGCCCTTGGGGAATTAGCAGCAAGTCATCTCCCTCCAGAAGTGACTTTGATCATGTTCAGCTTGGTTGTAGTTTGAAGTTTAGACACTGTTTTACAGGGATTCTGTATTACATATATATAGACAGAAGCATTATGGCTGAAGGCATGAGAAATATGTACTGATTTTGTTTACTACTGTCAGGTAGAAGTGTCAAGGCAAAACCTTAAAAATATAAGCAGTAACAGCTCTCAAGTCCAAATAAGAAGGAGGGGATTTGCGTTTTAGACTGTAAAAAGGGAAGGGCAAGAAGAATAAGGAGATGGACACAACTTACCGATTTTAAAGACAGAAAGTAGGAAAATATGTTAGTGGTTATTGACTGGAAACAATGAAAAATTAAATGTGAATAGCTGTATAAACTGCCCAGTTACTTAAGCACAGAACCTGGGAGGGAAGAGATAAAAGAATGATCACAATGGTAAGAGAGAGGGAAACAGAGAAACAACAAGCACATAGCAAGAGAACAGACAGGTGAGCTTCAGGCAAATTACAGAAGTAGAACACAGGGCTAAAATATTCATACCTGAATAAGTAAAGGTACAGAATTATATAACAAAAGCTTTTTTTTTTTTTTCCTGAAGGTGAATGGTAGCAGAGCATAGTCAGACAACAAGTGCATGGGTTACCTTTGAAAAACAGGATATGGGACCAGGTTGCTTCCTGCATTCCAGGTGTTTTGGATAACAGAAAAACATGCCTTCACATTACCACTATATATATATACATATATATATATATATATATGTGTGTGTGTGTGTGTGTATGTGTATTTATGCAAATGTATATACACATATATGTGCATTTTTACATGCATATGAAGAGTTGGATATGGGTCCAAACCTGCTGTAAATTTTCATTCTTTAAATATATATGTTGGTACTTTAAAATTATACACATTTGTTAATTTGCCATGATTTTATTTCATTCATTTTCTTCTCTTCACTATGTCCTTACTTTGATTAAGTTTTTTAGAATAATGAGGGACACATTTTAGAATAATGAGGGTCATTTACAGTCAAGTTTAAATCATTCTTTTGAAGAAATTATGTGATGTAATGCTGAAACAAAGAGAAGTGCATCCTGGAAGAGCTCTTTTCAGTCTTAGATGTTTCTTCAATTCCAACATAAGACTCTACTAGTTCTTACAGCCTTGTTTCCAACATTAAACTGGCAGAAATTTAGGCATATTTTTACTCTGTTTTCTTTAAGAAAATAAGCCAACACCCCTGGGAATACATGTGTAGTTCCTGTGATTTAATAGCTCTGAGATTTATATACTGGGCCTGATTGTGAATCTTTTACAGACAGACAGTTGCTCAAATGAGTAACACGTCTAATGTCAACAACTGTGCAATAGCTGTATGCTCGATGGAGTTCTGCTGTGTGGAAAGTATCTCCACTAATTTCTGTAGAACCCAAATAAAGTTCTTGTGTACTTGATCCATAGAGAGGTGCTGACATTCCTAAACTTGTCAAGTTTTAGTTCTTCAGACAGATAGTTGTCCTGTGAGAGTTCCTTTTGTTTTGCTTGCTAAGGAGAATCCTAAAGGGAGCACAATGATCTTCATTCTTATTCATTAACAAATTATGTCAGAAAAGATTTTTGGGTCTAGTGCAATAATTATACTTTTTTCCTGCCTCTTGGCTTCCTATTGGAAGTTTATACAAAGAAATAATTCATACATGCAGATGTGTGTCATAACTTTCACATGTTGCATTATTTGTTTCCTGTGGCTTTTCTGTTGAATATATTGCCTTTTCAGACCTTTATACTCTCTGCCCAGTCTGTGTAAGGTCATAGTCTTCTTCTGCCTTTGCTGTTGTCTTACCTATCCTACCACTGGTATCCTTTGTTCTTGTCTTTTTTTTCCTAAGTTATTTTTTGCCTCTGTTTTTGAGGAATTCAGAGGGGACTGATAACCTTTTAATACAGATTCACCAACAACCTTTACCACTATATTGTTAGACCATAATTCAGTGTGGGGTTTTTTTCTTGTAGGAAAAATCTTTCAAATCTTGCATATAAAACACTACTTTTTCCCTGTGAAATAATTTATAGGGGATTATACGGTCTGCATAAAATTCTGTTTTGTCCACAAGAAAATGACTTTCGTGTCCTGTAGAGCAGTCAGGATGATTTCTGGCAATATTTCATTTCTCCTCTGTGACTTCTCACTGACTAGATGCAGTACACCATAAATGCATTCTCATCAGAGTTTGTTTATGCATAGCAGTGTTGGAAGTAATAATCACTTGGGCTTTCTAGCATATGAGTCAGTAAATACATAAACAGGTACAGATTTATGACTCTGCACTTCAGAGTATCACAGTGCTTGATGCATAGTGCAGTCAACTTTATCTGAATGTCACAGAGGATAGAGAATATATCTGTAATACCAAGGTCATTTTTGATGTAATTAATGGGTTGGGATTTCTTTTGTAACACAGTTTCAAATAACTTGATTTCTCCTAATCAGGGTTATTGGCTATGGAATGGGTATCCTTGAAATATGTAAATTATCCTGTGAAATACAGGCATGCAGCTATTAAGTGTAGGCTGATGTCGTTTTACCAGTGTGAATATTTTAGTGGATAGCATTTCTCGTGGAGATATATTCACTCTTTAGCAGGTAACACAAATTTCAAAGTGTTTATTCACATTACGAGTGTTAGTGAAGCGTTTTTTGGTGCAGTTAATGGAGGAACTCTGCTCTCAGTGGATTAAATATTTCAGTCTGCAAAACTGCCAGGTCTCACTGTTCACAAAGTAACTACACTTTATCTCACCTTCACCAGTTTTGCTGAGCTCATATGAGGTACACATCATTATTTTGCAGTGCTTTGTTTTGTGCCAGAGAAATATGTCACGACTGTAACAGCTACAGTAGTAGACCAATACTTCTTTTCCTTTGCAAGTGGGAGTGATAAACTTAGATAATATTCCAGGAGCCTCATCTACATATCTATATTTTTTTATATGTAAAAGCAATCTTCTCAGTTGTGTCTTACTGAAGAAAAATAGTGGGAGAAAAATAGTGACTTATAGTGTTTCTGATCAGAAAGCAAACCTTGTTCTGTTTCACAGGTGGAGCTAAGACATTAGAAGAGATACCTTTAATAAGTAGGCATTATTTTTAGCATTGAATTTAAGCTGGCATGAAACTTATACAGCAACTGTGGCTATTTAACAAATGTGAAAGTGAATGGAGGATCCATTCTGGGACACTGTGTGCTACATTCTGCACGGTTCTATTAGTCACATAAGAAAAGCCTGATAACAGGCCTTGCTCTTCAGAATTTTACTTAGTGCTATTCTTTGTGATAAGTCTTTAGCTGCTCATGTGCCAGGTGAGTCCTTGAAAGCTATTTTAGTTATGAACTCTTACTATTCAATGTCTGGAAATGCTGTGGTAGTCTGAGCTTGCCTTGGAAATTTCAACAGAAATAAATCTTACTTAAAAAAAAATTAGTTCTGTTTCATTTAAACCTTAAGCAAACCTTGGATTGTGTATATTTAATTAGATTTCATTGTTGTTGAATACATACAAGGGAAGCTTTAATGAATAACATAAGCATAGATTATCATCTCCTCTGGCCATCATGCTTGGATCTCCTGAGGAAAATTCCTTAATGATTTGTAATTTGCAAATTGTTGAACTTCCAGCATCTTTTTTTTTTCTTTTTTTTTTTAGCAAATTATTCAGGTCAATCTATGAAGATGTATTACCACATCATTATTCTTCTATTCACTGGGTGTTCTGTCTGAACACAAGAAAAAGCTAATTTATTGTGAAGGTGACCAAGTACTGGCAAAGGTTGATCAGAGAGGTTGTAGATTCTCCATCCTTGGAAACAACCAAAAGGCCGCTGGACATGGTGCTTAGCAATCTTCTCTGAGTGAGTCAAATTGGGCAGAGAGTTGGACCAGATGACCTTCAGATGTTCCTTCCAGCCTAAACCATTCTGTGGTTCTGTAATACTGGAACTGTTTAAGAAAGATAATTGATTGTCATGTATTGATTACTTCAATTTCTCAGTAGAAAATGTTTATGTTGTCATCATCTCTACACAAGAAATTTCCTGATTCAGTTTTTGCAATCCCTAGTAGAACTGCCTTTCAAGAGCTTTATATAACTTAGCTATATTTGGCTACAAATTATTAGAAGAAATTATGTATGATGGCAGAGTTTGAATAGATTAACAACAAAATCTTTTCCGGAAGAATTTTTTGTCATATATTCCTTTGTTTTCTGCATTCTAAATAGTAAACAACAACCTTAGCAGAGACTGTCCTCTTCCAGCAGCCTGCTTGTTTGCAAACCATGTGTATTCAGGAGCTTTGTTATCACTCTCTCTACCACTCTTAAGCTGTAATGCAGACTAGAATTTAGTAGGGGGATTTGTACTCACTTTTATTTCCACAGACACAGAAAGTATGAGTAGGACCGTAACTTCTGGTTCGGAGAGTGCAGCAGGTTACCAGAAGCAACATATCCCTGTATATGGCAGGCAGTTTGCAGTACAAGCAACTACAGAAACTTCCATTTTTATACTTTGACTGTCCTCAGTTTATCTATGCACCATACCCAGCATTAGGATATATTGTGGCTTCTAGTCAGTCTTAACACAGGAAACATATAGAAAGAAGGATGTCTCTGTGTAAATTGGTTAGCAATATATGGGTGGTTCCAGGTGGGTGCTGCAGCATCAGAATGAGCTGTCTCCTGTGGAGGCATGAAAGGCACTGAAGAACATGCAATTTCTTGCCACTTTGCCAGAGAGCCTGAGCACTGATGCTGTATCTGAAATAATGAGGTTCAGCAGAAGTACTGTAAGAGCTTAGATTAGTTCCATTCTCCTTTTGATTGAAAAGATGTCTTGAATTTTGGACATGGCTAAGAACTGGAAGATCATATAATGCTTGATTAAGTTGAAAGGCTCCAAAGTCAATAGTCATAATTTGTACAACAAATCATGATTTCACAGACAGATTTGTATTTAAATAAACAATAACAAATGAGGCACTTAACTTACGTAAGACTGTAAGTTCTCTGGCTGATTACAGCAGTAGTGCCTAGTCCTTCCTTCCTTGTTGGAGTATCACCTGGCCAATCAATTGCTCTAAGAATGTACCACTAGAATTAAACTTACTTGGGGACAGAAGAAATCACAAGGTTGAGTATTAGGATATGTGGTCATTAATTTGGACCACTTATGATCATTACATTGATAGTTCCTGAGAACAGCAGTGACCATGAAGTTGTAGATTAGACAAAGCCCAAAGATTGGCACATAATAGATACCAGCATTATTTTTAACTAGCAATCAAAAACTACAGCATGGGTCAGATTAAGAGGAATTTAATTTTCTGAAAATTTGGTTTAGGAAAATTGCAACATCTCACTTGGGTCTCCACTTTTTCTTCTTCTTCCTCCCTTGACTCTTTTTCCCTATTTTGCCATTACACGTTTTTGCTGTCACTTACAGTTATCTGACTTTATTGTTTACCATTAAGACTCTTCAAAGTTGTTTTCTTGGGTATGTTGGCATGATATTGTATGTGAATTCTTTTAATATTTTCATGATTTTGATGATTTCCTAACTTTATTGTATTTATAATGAGTAACTAAAGTTAGTAGCTTCAATAAGCGGGTATTGATGTAGAAAAGAGCAAACCGTCTAACCACTTGAAAATTTTCAAGATCGCTCTGAATATTGACATAAAAACTAGTAAAAACCAGTTGAGTATGCAAAGAAAAAATTAGGGCAGTATACTACCAAACTTAAAAGAAGCAATGTAAATTCAATCAAAATTACATTAATTAGTAACAGCATGAGACTGCAATTGAATAAATTCCAGTAGACCAGATAATCAAATTTTAAGGGCTGAATTACATATGGAGCTTTTGCCGATTAGCTCCATGCATAATGATTTTTTCTTCCCAAAATAAGGACCTTCTTTTTTCAATCTTGGTACCACTGGACATTTTACCCTTATGTGATCCCTATATAGAATGATCCAGTGAGAGCTTAAAAGCTAAAGAGAAAAATTCAGGTAGCTTTCTGTTGATTGTAATCACAATTAAGTGGTTCATCCAGGTAAATAAAAAATATAAATTAGAAATGATGGTACATATTAATGGTTTATCCAAGGGAATAACTCAACATTTGAAGTCAATCACAACTTAATATAGAGCATATTTGGAATTTATCACTGGATGAGGAAGAAGACAGGATTCTTACAGTGTGATGAACCATTAGTTCAGGTATCGTGAATAACTCAGATACAGATTTTTTTTTAGCTGTTTTTACATCCGCTTGACACTCTTGTTCTCCATCACGGCCCACAGCTAATGATGAAAGAACAGATGTTATCTCTTTTTCTGTGCACTCAGGTTTGTTTTGCTTTTTAGACAGGCCTAGTCCAAATGTAGACCTGTAGAGAGAAGTGAGCATTACAAACAGCAAAACTGTAGACACAAAACTGTGTCCTGTGTGTGTTTATGCATAATTTTTCTTTTTGGTTATTTTTTCTGGAAAGTGAGTTAATTGTGGTTTAGTGGGACTCCAAAATGTTTCCTGGATCTCGTCAGAAAGAGTTTACACAATATATTTTAGATAACAATATTTCTAGTAATTCTGGAATTCATCCATGAATTATTTAGATAGGTAAATATTGATTCTTCTTGACACTAAATGTTGTTCATGGACAAAAATTTCTGCACAGTGACACAGAATCAAGCCACTTGCAATAATGGATAAACACAATTATTTATCAGTTTATTTTTTACAGAACCCTTAGGAACATTTACATCTACAGCTGTGACTATAATAAATCTGATCTCAAAATTAATCCCAAATCTATAAATAAATGAAAATAATTGCATTGTGACAGTATATTTGTGATCACCTGGGTGGTGTGGGGTTTTTCTTCATCTGATTGTTTATTTTTAAACCTATGTTTAATAATAGTAGATTGAGCATCCTGAGACATTGTTTATTTTTGTTACTTCCTATTGGGAAACTCAGTGATAATGTGTCAGTTCAGAGAACAGAGGTGTTAGATGTGTATTCTATGAGTGTGAGCAACTTCGTAATACTTTAAAATGCCTTTTTTTTTCCTGAAAATTAGGAATGGAGAATAGTGCTGTCTTTCCCTGGTAAAACTGTGATTTCTTGTTCTTTATTCTTCAGAGAACAAAAGGTGCCTCTTGCTAGGCTCAGTTACTTTCAAAAACTTGAAAATAACTTTTAACTCCAGCAGTACATAAAGTGCCAATGTCTTAGAAAATCGTTGAGTACTTTATTTAAGCTAGCACTGCAACATTACCACTCTATCTGATCTCTTCCTGTTGATAACCCAGAGCACCACATGCTTCTCCCAGACAGCCACCCAGAGAAGTGCTTTACCTGGGATTTAGGGCTTTCAGATTTGGATTTTGAGACTGATTGCAAGCCTCACTGTTATGTCTGTACTGTTCATGGAGAGGCTAGGGTTCATCACATTCAATCTTTTGCAGTCTTTCAAGCATTTTCTGTTTTTATTCTACCTCCATTGTGTCTTGCCTAGGTCCACTGGTCAAGATCCAAAGAAAGAGACAGCACTGTTTTGTCCACTCATATTTCAGAGGATCAATCTTTGCAGCTGCACTCTCAAGCCTTGTCCTGTCACTACATGCTCCTGTTAGAAGTCCCTTTACAGCTTTTTTGTAGGCTCCCTTCAGGTATCGTAAGACTGCAATTTGGTAACCCCAAAGCCTTCTCTTTTCCAGACTGAACAATCCCAATTCTTTCAGCCTTTAGTTGTAGGAGAGGTGCTTCATCCCTCTTATCATCTTGGCGTCCTTCCTCTGGACTTGCTCCAACAAGTCAATGTCATTACTGTGCTGAGGACTCCACATCTGGATGCAGCACTGCAGGTGAGGTTTCACCAGAGAAGAGCAGAAGGGCAGAATCCCCTCCCTCACCCTGATGGTTGCTTTGGATGTAGCCCGGGACCTGTTTGACTCTCTGAGCTCGGAGTGCACATTGCTGGATCACATCCATCCTCTCATCCACCAGCACCCCGTAGTCCTCCTCAATAGGGCTAGTCCCCATCTGCTCATCACCCAGCCAGGATTGATACTGGGAGGTTGCCCCAGCCCAGGTGCAGCACACTGCCCTTGGTCCTGTTAAGCCTGAGATTTCCATGTTCCCAGTTCTTGAACTTGTCAGCTTCCTCTGGGTGCCATCTTGTCCTTCAGGTGTGTCAACTGCACCACTCAGCTTGGTGTCAACAGCAAATTTGCTGAGGTTGCACCTGATCCCACTGATTTTTTCACTGATAAGGCTATTAAGTAACACTGGTCCCAATATGGGTCCCTGAGGAACACCAGTTGTTGCTGATGTCAACTGGGATTCTGAGCCATTGACTACTACCCTCTGGATGTGAGTGTCCTACAAATTCCTTATCCACCAAACAGTCCAGCCATCAAACCCATCTCTTGCCAATCTAGAGAGAAGGATGTTGTTGGCTTTACAGAAGTCCAGGTAAACGACATCTGTAAACCTTCCCTTGTTCACTGAGATAGTCATTCTATCATAGGTGGCCACTAGGTTTTTCAGCAAGACTTGCACTTGATGAAGCTGTGCTGGCTGTCCTGAATCATCTTTCTGATCTCCATGTGCCTTAGCACACCTTCTAGGAGGATCTGTTCCATGATCTTCCCAGGCACAGAGGTGAGGCCGATGGGTCAGTAGTTCCCAGGGTCCTCCTTGCTATCCTTTCTAAAGATGGGTGTAAATCTTCCCTTTTTTTCAGTCACCTGGGACTTCACCTGGCTGCCATGACTTTTCAAATACCATGGAGCATGTCTTGGCAGCTACATCAACCAATTTCATCAGGACTCTGAGATGCAGCTCATCACAGATTTATGTATGTTCAGCTTCCTCAGGAGGTCATGAACCTGATCTTTGCTTACAGTGGGAAGCAGTTTGCTCTTCTTGGGACAAACAGGATTTTCCTTGAATGACTCTACTTGTCCCCTTAATAGACAGTTCAATTAGTAAGAGTTCTAATTAGGTAGAATTCTGGGCACAAATTTATTTTAACTTTCAATCCAATAGTAATATTTTAGGACTATTTGAAAATTAAGGGTGGGTGATTCAAATGCTGTACCTGCTTCTTCAGCCCTATCATCTACTATAAAATCTGTCCCTAAAAAGCAATCATCAAGAGTAGCTTCTGTTATTCTTTTTAATATGATACCTACTTCTTTTTACCCTTCCTTTGACAGTGAAAGAATTAAAAATGTTAAAGATGTTGACATTTAAAGGATCATAATTGGCATCTGATTTAATGTCCATTAACATGAATGAGACCTGTTACCTGAAATTATTCCCATTTACTCTGCAAACCCAGATAAATTACTATATGTATAAACTAAGCATGTTTAGATTTTTGGTGTTTCTTTATAATCCTAATCTGTATAGATAATATGTATATCAGACACTAAAAACAATGTGTGAATATTTCAGATGGTTGTCCACATTGTCTTCCCTCCCAATAAATAATTTTTTTTTTAACGCGTATGAAATGATTCATACGCTTAATGAAAATTACTGGTACAAAATTTACCATTCTGGTTTCATAGGTGTATTTTGTAATTTTGGGGTTTTTTTTTGTACAGTTGAATCTCATTTTACCTCAATTTTCTAAAAATACTTATGAAATTGCAACAACACTGATTTTCAGACTTTTGTCTCCACTCTTGTGCCTTCCAGAATGAACTCACGACCCCATTGTGACAGACAAATGTAGCGAAGCCCTTTGGACTATTTACATGACTGCAGTCATGGAATTCTTATGTTGATAAATGTTTTACACTAGTTCTGTCATGAGTCCAGATAAGCAAAGGTACGCAGCAAGAATGTAACTTCTCATTTTCAGTCAACCTGATGCCAGATCAGGCTGTCACCAATTTAATCAGCCAGCTGATTAGCCAACACAGAGCAACTACCTTGCCCCACCACTTGCTCAGGGGAGCAACAGCTAGGGGAGAAAGGACAGTCTGAAGGGAGCCAGAAAAACAGGTGTGAGGGATGAAGGAGCTGATCTGGGCAAGGGAAGGGGCTGTGGAGATATAGAACACAAATTTGTAGATAACTAAGCTTTATTAATTCATGAAATAACCTCTGTTTTCTTCTGAAGTACTTTGTTAAAGAATATTCTGAGGTAATTAAAACCTTGGGGGTCTGATTTAGATTGAAGCAGTTATTATAAAGTAAGAGGTCTCGCAAGAAGAAAAATCTATACGTCGAAGATGGGTTTTGAGTAGATTAAAAAATTAGGTAAATTAGTTTTTGTTTGTCCCTCTTGCATGATCTATACCTGCCAAGGATCCACATTTTCCTCTATTTTAAAATAATGGCTTAGATACCTATTCAGATTTTCAGACTAAACATATTTATGTAGCAAAAATATACTTGCCTATGAAAACCAGCAAAATGTTTCTCTGTGACAAGTAGATTTTTGCATGTTGGCTGTTTGTTTCAAATGAAAATGTATGCTTATCACTACAGTGCAAACCATGAAAATCAATATTGTTTTAAACAAATATATATACTAATATGTCTCATAACTTTCTCTGACTTCTCTCTTATTAAAAACTCTGCACTCTCATCCATTGTTACATTTTAGACTTTCTTGGGAAGAAGCTTGCAAGAAAAAAAGAGTGGAAGAGCAATAAAATGCTTTCATCTAATTCTGTGCAATACTAGGAAATGAAAAGGAAAGACTGTTGCTTTGTATAGAATAGATTTGAATATTAAGAATGCAAAAATATTTCTATATTTCAGATTCATTTTATTTCATCTAACTTCTATATTGCATTCTAGTTTCTCTGTAAAATATGGACAAATTATATTTAATGAACACTTCAACACTTAACTGTAGGGGTTTTTTTTAAAAAAAAGAAAAAAAGTATTATCCTAGTCTTATTTATGAAAAAGATTTTAATGAATACAGTGTAGAAAATGCCTCTTTGGAAAAAGATATAATGAAAATCCTTAATGAAAATGGCTTAACATATTCAGTGAGACAGAAGAGGAGCCAGACCAATATTGTTCAATCATCATCTTCTACTAATGGAAACCCAAAGAGAGAAATTTTGTGCTAGTCAGATAATGGCTCCTGTTATATAATGCATCCACACAGAGTGAAAAAATAAGAATGCATAACAGGCTTTAGAAAGTTTTATTTTAATGATTCTGAACTGTGTGATTCAGACCTTAGATTTCCATTCTCCAACTTCCAAGCACTGACTCATGGGATATAAGGTATGAAGAGCATGTAGAATGTTGTCAAGGAACTGGCAATATATGCTCCTAGAATCTCTCTTACCACTCTGCTGAGCCAGGTGGGGAGTGTGTGTATGTGTACATGTATTCCAGAAAGGGAAGGAGTCCTGCCAACTACAACCATCTCAGTCATAGCTTACTGCTGTATCCTTTGCCTGCCAGAATGGAGTGATTGGTGGAGATGCATCAAATGGACCACCAGCACATGTCTTGGTGAGAATAATGGAATGGGAGAAGCACCTTTATGCTGAAAATTTCTGGGGAACACCTGTAGGTCTCAGCAAATGAAAAAAAGTGGATCTGATTTGCAAACAAGTATGAAGAAAATAATTTTCCCTGATTACACACAGTGGAACATTTCTAAAAATATCAGTGCTCATGTCTCAGTAACACAGTTATTATTTTAATTGCAATATTAATATTCTAATTATACTTTTTTTTTTTTTTGGTTTTACAGTCATCCTTAAAAGACTTCTACTCTACCCTATTCATAGAACAGAGCCTCAGTTTTTACTATAGCATTTTCTTTGCATGTGGTATTATTTCAAAACCCAGGCTAAAATATGATCTTTTATACTTAAAATTTCCTTAGAATTAGAGCTGAGTCAACTATCTTCCCTCATGTGTACCATATATCATATACAAGACAATCTTGTAAAAACGGAGGTTTAGCTACAGTTTCCTAACCATGACTCATCAGCCGTTCCTATAAAGATACTTAGTCCTATTTGGTTTTCATTTATGGGATGCATGGAAAACAGTCTTGTTTGGGAAAAGTTGTGGGGGGAGAGTTTGTAGGTGATAGAAGAGAACATGATAGAATAGCTCGTGAAGGTGTACACTGGAATTACATTGGGTAGACTAATGTATAATTAAAGATACTAATGAAATTAAAATCTCCTGTGTCAACATAGACACATTTAAAGTTACCATGATTATTAAGGGACGTGTGTTTTTCTTAAGCTTCTTTTGGGTTTTTTGCCTTTTTTTTAAACGGAAATAAAACCAAAGAGGCCTAGTATGTTTTTTATGAGGCCTATTGGATTTTTAAATATTACATTACTGTTGTCCTTGATAGTGTTACTTTTTCTAGCAAAGGAGACCATATAATTTCAAGGCCTTTGTGATATGTGTAGAGTCACTAAAAGTGGCTGAACGCTATCTGTTGAAAAATATCATAAACAAATAGTGCTGTGTCCTTGATGTTAGCTTTTTCTCAAATATTCTTTCTTCAGAAATTTTTCCTTGAACAAGTTAAATTGCTTCCATGTTAAAAGTGTATATTACACTGTGTGTGTGATATATAGTATAGGTATTCTGCAGAAAGAACACACACTAGCATTTGGAATTTTACATGATGATTATGACATATTCAATGTAACGTAAGTATGGCAACCATGATGAAAGTGTGAATTGAATTTTTAGGTTGGGTGCCATCTGTTGAAGGATATATGATTCCAGTGGAAACCAACTTTTCTAATCCACTTTCTCCTGGAAACTACTGAGAAACTACTGATTTTACTGTAGATTGTTTTGTTTTGGTTTTATTACCTTTTATATATTATTGAATTAAAAATATCAAACCTTATTACTTCAAAGTAACTAGATCCAGGTATAATTTATGGAAGTCTGTACTTTGACAAAAATGGCCTGAAATAAGTTTCTACAGCAGACAACCATGAAAATTCTTAACTTAGCAAAGATTAAGAAATGTTAGGTATGTACATGAGTGCCTATTTTTAATAACATAAAGGCTTTTCATATTCTGACCAAAGTACTGTGCAAAAAGGTGAGAAGGAAATGACATTTCTCAAATATTTATTTTCAGTATTTATCTTTCAATTGATCATGCTAGTCTGTATTCTCTTACAATAATTTAATTATGTATTGCAGAAGTATTTATCCAACCATACCAGGTAACAGCTTGAGAAAGTTCAGGTAGAAAAGTTCTGGCTAGTTATAATGATGAATAGCTGATTTTACAAAGTTAAAATATTCTGTGGAAATACATTGACTTCGTCAATGTATTTCTACAGTATCTTGGCTTAAGACCAGAAAATCCAGGTACTTAATAATGTAAAATAAAAACTAGGCTGAGAAGTCAGTCAGTTCTCACATATAGTAAGTTAAAGAGTTTGCAGAGCATCATCCTTCTTGATGTCTGAGATTTTTTGCAGTGTTAATGAGTGAAAATGTTTTGATACAGTGAAATTTAGGATCAAATTATTAAGGTTATGTTTTACAGCAGACACACCTTTTCATGAAATTTCTTATTCATGTCTTGTATTTTTTGTATCTGATATTTTCTATTCAAACACTTTAAGGAAGTTAGCACAATTACTGAGGGGAACAGAATGATTATCGACCTTGTAATATAATTTCTGAACTAAATGGACCTAAAGCAGAATATCTTTTTTTCCAAAGCTTGACCTTTGGCATATAGCCAAAGAAGGTAGTAATTGTAAGTATGTTTAGAGTTCATCAGATGCTACTTTTTAACATGAATTTTTTTTTTCTTGTAGTTTTTACTTCTGTCAATATCTCAAAGTTCCAAGAACTCAATATTCTGTGTCCAGAACTGTCTGTAAACAAATGCTTAGGGAAGAAATATATAAATAGGATAGGCCTATATGAAACTTTTTCTAATATTTTTTCAGCCTTAAGATGTTCTCAGATACCAGATGTGGTATCCATGTACCTTGTAACCATCAATGCATCTCTCTTCCATTTTGCCTGTTGAATCCATGTAAATTTTATGTATCTACAGCAACTTTTTTTTTTACATTTTTTTAAGCCATCTCCCTGAAGCATCTACTTTTATTTTTTGGAGTCTGGTTCTTACAAGCCTCATTTCATAAGCCTTCATTTTTGGAAGACTGTGAATAATCAGTCATTATCTATCCTCTACATGCCATACATTTATTACATAGTATGACATATCTGTCTAAACTAATTCTTTCTGTGTAAAGTTTTATTTACTTTGATAATCCTTCTCATTTTTCTGTCTTGCTATACTACATTCTTTTTAAGATGGGGGACCACAACTGAACACCATTGTTTTACAAAATCCACAATTCCCATGAGTAAAGGAATCATATTTGTCTGGGTTTTTTTGTTGTTTTTCCCTTAAATCACCCTCACATTTCTTAATATTTGAGTAGAATTGTGAATTACTTTTAAAAAGAAAACTGGCTTTCCCCTGGAAAGTTTCCTATTAAAAACTTATGAATTTGGTCTTAAATTTTTATTGAGTAACTCAGTATCCATTATTTTATTTGTGAAGCTAGGATTGATTTTTTTTTTTTTACTTGCATTTTAAATTTATCTTCATTCACTTTTGGTTCAACTGATAATCATGGGGATTTGTACAGTCTTTCTACACTTTTCTGCAGTCAATTCTTGTCCTAATTATGTGGGTAACTTAGTGTCAACAGCAGACTTTCACACTTTGCTGTGAATTTTCTTTTCTGTCTCACTTACTAATTTATGTAATTTAGTGACAGTTTATATTTTCATTATCATAGAACAATACATTTGGATATTTTTCTTAAATATTTATTGAAGAACAAGTGCTCAGTGTTCTTTTTAAGGTAAAATACATCCTGAACAGACCTTGCATTCTCAAGTTCAGTCCTAAAATTACTGCCAAAAACACACGACAAACTCTAAGTGAAAAATTACATCCTTCTGCAATGAACTAACCTTTTTTTTCCCCGTGTTTTTCTCTATTAAATCTGTACTTGTGGGATTTGAACACCGTAGTATTGAATACTTAAAAATGTGTTGTTGAGCATGGATGTAGAATAGTAAAGATATAAAAATTACTTTTATTGTTGCAAGTGGCTATTCCTTGTTCCAGCCAAGGAAGACTGGTGTTTGTGATTCTGGTTATGTACCATGAAATTTGTAATTACTCTTCAGTTTTCAGTCACTGGTTTTATAGCATGTGATAACAATTCTTTGTTACATAATTTGTCTTCAATTGACATTTTTTCCTTCACATTCCAGTTGCAACTGTTGCACAGGGAAAAAAAAACGTGTAAATCTTATGAGAGTGCACCAGTCCTAGGGGAAAATATTTGACTTTTACAAGCATGCAATATACAGCTTCATCAAATTTTCTTTGCGGCACTTAAAATTGAATAATACGCTAATTAATCATACATTAATATTTATTATTTGGAAGCATGATTTTTAGCCATGTAACTTCCGTAGAATTTCTTGGTTGTCTCACGAACATGAAATTAATATGCAATGGTGGATAAGTCTTACTGGTTCTTGGTTTCCATGGGAAGGAAAAAAATTTTTGCCCTCTCTTGTGCCATCTGCACAATGTAGGTGAACATGGTAATAATTGCTATAGAGATACTCCTATTTTTATGCAATAAATTTGAAAGCACTTGGATTCTTCAGCATTACATATGTATGTTTGTTTTGGTTTTTATCATCCCAAGTTGTTACATAAAACTTTAAGACAGTTCTGGCTTCTTTGGGTACTTCTGTTCATTGCAAAATAAATACACATCTTAGTACTGCAGTTCTGACATTTCATTCAACTTTCAAGACTAAGCATGAGTCCCTCAACATGACATTTTCAAAATTTCAAATCCTAGGCCTGTTTTACTTCTATTTAAGATAAAAGGTCTTAGTTTCTGGCTGCCTGAAAGTATGAACTAATACTAGTTAAGAAAAAACACAATTCAAGAGGAAGAAGGTGCCTTTGTCTAAAATATCATATTTTAAATTAAAGCTGCCCTGTAATTTCTGAAAGCTTGCAGCTGTCAGTATTGAATGCTGAATCAAATTACAACTGCAATTAAAAAATAGCAAAAATAGTAGCAGGTTATCTGCAAGAAATACTTTTTCTTTGTTATAAAATCATGTCAGTTTTATGAAATCAATGTATCTGCTGAGGAGCTGCAAATGGATCATGTATGTCCTGCAAAGATAACTTCTAAAATCACTTTGAATCTTTCTGAAATGTTTCTCATTAATCAACCAGAATCAGTGAAGAGTTTGTCTAACTTTTTTAAAAATTCTATTCCGTGATAACTCTTTGGCAAACTTCTACATTGCTCCTGAAGTTTCCCATCCTGACATTTACCAGGCAAGTGTAAAAATAATAGCAATGAATAATCAGTAATAGCATCCTGGATACAGCAGAATTTTGACTACCTTTTAACTGCCTAAAAATAAATTGTCTTCTGTTAGTTTAGAAACTAGCTTAAATTTTAAGATAAACACAAGCTGCTACTAAAGGGGAATCTTCATTGCTCTCAACGTTTTTCTGCCTTCTTCCTGACCAGCACTGTGCAGCTGAATGAGGGGACTGCCATTCCTGAATACTGATCCTTTATTTTGATAGTGGCTGGGGAAGGAGGTGGAAAAGAGAGTGGCTCAATAGCATCCTGAACTTAACTTGGTTCAGAGAAGTAGTGGCCTTTGAGGAGCTGTGTTTTTCTAAAACATCAACATGTCAACACCCAGTTGACAGTAAGTGCCCTAATTCTCATTCCAGATGTTCATGGGCTTTAGTTTCTGAACCCACTGTAATTATTTTGCTTTCTGAGATTTCTGAGACAAAATTGTCAAGTGCACAATTGGCTCCTGTATATCTAATACATGAAAAGAAATACATACAGTGGAGTAACTGTGTGCTTGAGATCTTTATAACACTGTGCATGATGGTCTTCTCTAGCAGATAGATTTTCGTGGTGCAGTAACAATTTTTAAGAATCCAAATTCTTTCAAGTACTTTATCATTGTTGCTGTTTATTTGATTTGAACTATTATATGATTTTGTTATTCAGACAGGATTTTTTGTTCTGCTGCCACAGTGTCCTCTGCAGTAGGGACTAAAAAAGGACTATTTTCTAAAGTAAGGACTAAAAAAACTAAAGATCTTGCTGGTCCAAAAGATAGAGGGGAATAGTGAGATTGCCTCTAAGAGTCTCACACCCAACTGGCAGTTCTAAAAAAACTTCATGCAGTTTTCTTAATGAATAGGGCAGGTCTCCTGACAAGCCTGAGCCACTCTTCTTTGACATGAGGAGCACAAAGTTAAAATTTCCTGCTATTCCTAATAGGGCAGGACTCCTCATTCTTTTGTTTTCCAGAAAAATGAAAGACTGATTTTGAAACTGTGCCTTCATGTCCCTGTGGTATTCATTATATTGAAAGTCAGGAACTACCAGCCTTCAGCAGCCATTTCATTTTTCTTTTGTATTTAAGGAAATATTCTTATTTTATTTAATTTTTTATGGCTTGTTTTCTCCAAGCATCCTAGTTTTACAAGACTAATTACTGCAGGATTGGGATATATTTGGCTTCATGGACAATACTAGGCATTCCTCTTAGTCTTTGGAAATTTTTAAACTGTTTAGTGGGCCTTTTTTTTGCTTGTGCCTTCCTGAATACCCACACCACTAAGGGGTCACTCAATAAAGAAAAACAATGATATCTTTTCTGAGTCAGCTATTTTTTTTTATACTGCAACAACCTTACTTAGCATAAAACCACAACTCTATTTTAATAGTGATTTGAAGTTGCAAATAGTTTGCTAAAGAAAAAAAAAAACTTTATGCTTCTTAATTTACATTTTTAAACACTTTTTTGACCTTTTTCTTCCAAGTAATGAGTCTGGTTAGATAATAGATGATAGTAGATGCTGTTATGATCCTCATTATTGTCCACAGTATAATAATAAAATCTTCCTTTGGCCAATCCAATTCCTTGTTTTAAATTGATTTCCAATACATTGGCTGTTGGATTGAAAGAACTAGCACATTTTATATTGTATGGAGTAAAACAGTTAGCTATGATTAAGGATCTACATAAGTATCTTCTGCCTTGGAGTTTTTTATTTCATTTCTTTTATGGTGAGAGGATTATGCATAATGATTTTAATAGTGTTCTGGAATGTACTCTCAAACATTATTCTGAAAATGTCAAAGAAAACTCTATAAAAAATTAATTAAATGAAGATGTGAATGCAGAGATGAGGCATGCAGTCAGTCCTTCCAAGTACAATTTCTTTGGTCTCAAGGGAGTCACCTGGGACTAATTCAGACATGTCTTTCTATACCAAAATAAGACTGTTTAACCTCATAAGCTTAATTTATTTGCAGCTTAAAATGCTGGTTTCTTCATATATTTAGTATAAATTTTAAAAAATATCTATACTCTTATAAAATGTCAAAAGAAGTGCTATCTTTACCTCACACTTTGTAAAAAGTCAAAACTTGGGGTCTGTAAAAGCACAAACTGCAAACGGAAACAATTTAGAATTTTGCATGATGAATCCACAGGAACACATTGATCCACTGTGAAAGCAGATGACAGCTCAGGCTTGTGAAGGGTGTAGCTCTGAGATCATGTGTGATGCTGTAATGCGTCCTCTCCTCACTCAAGTGTACTCACTTAGCATGGTGACATGAAGAACTCCCTCTTCCAAAGTCTTGTGACATGGACAGGGCAGTGATGCAGGATTTTAAGCAAGAGAGAAGCAGTCACCAGGTACAGGGTGCTGCCTCCTCCTCTTTAGTGACTTGCATACAAGCACAATTCCAGCAGAGTGACAGACTGCAGTCAGGGGCCATAAATGTGGTCAGGGGTCTGGAAGGATTGTACATTGATGTGCTCACTATTCATGTGTTCATTGATTAGAATTTATTGGAGGAATCTTTGAATTATAATAGACTTTCATTACTGATTCCTGATCAGTTAATACTGTTGGTTGTATGACACAGAGCTACATATATATATAAACCCTTTCTTCATTTAAGCATCTCAGGCATTTTCTACAGTAATAATTATGCTTTTGAAGATTAAATGGCTGTGATTTCATAATTATTTTCAAGCTTCTACTGTAAAAAACTACAGGGTATAAAGAGAACAGAGAGAAATAATGTCTGAACTTTCACTTCAAGTTTTGGGCCTTTTTACATTGCCATAATATTTTAGTGCCTTGCATAGTACAATAACATACATTGAAGGTGTGATGTTAATGCTGTTTTGAATCACCTTTGGAATTAGGTGTGTGTAAATTGTCTTACTGAATAAAAATATCAATTTCTGTGCCTTTTTAAGAATTAATCTTTGGTTGCTGGATAAAAGAAACATGCTAAGAATATTCTACTAAAGGCATTTTTTGTTTTAAGTTTTAGTTGTTTTTAGATTAACCTTCTCAAATGTTATTGTGCAGTTGAGTTTTATGTTGACAATTTTTAACTTGTTTGTAGGAGTTGCAGAGAAAGGGAAAATTAATAGCTGGCAAATGGAGATTCAGTGAAGTCTGGAAAAAGAAAATTCAATAAGAAGGGGAAAATGGGTATATTTATCTTCAAATCAGTACCAATTAGTATATTCAAGAATTAAAATAATTTAAATAAGTACAAAACAAATATTAGGATACATGGAGTAGACCACTGGTGACATCATTCTAGACCATCTGCAGAACGAAAAAACTGGCTATCCAGGTTTTGCTTTGTCTTGGCTTGAAAGACAGGTGTCTGCTAAGGAAGGCAGGAGCCTCCCTTGGAATGGCAGATGCAGCCCCCCTTCCCTCCAAATTATTATAATTTTGAAATCAGGGGGCTTTCAGGCAAAGATAGGGGAAATAGGAATAACAGTTCTTTACTAATATATATATATATATAAAAACAAGGCAGGAAAAAAAAAAGAAAAATTGATTTAAACTGACAGAGTCAGATACGACCTGACTCTGTTAGTCAGGGTAGCAGCAGCAGTCCAATAAGGTGGTGGCTGCAGTCCTCCTGAAGTGAATGGATGTGGTTCTGTTGAAGCAGTGATCCTGTGTAGAAAGATCTGGTCTTCCTCAGAAGGTCCAGTGGTAGCTATGTAGCTCTTGTCCTCTGGAAAATCCAGTGGGAAAAAGGCTGCTTGTGGTCTTCAAAAGTCACAGTTTATATCCAGGATGGGATGCTTGGTTTCTCCCTCTGGGTGAAGCATCTCACAGTGGAATGATGAGTCATGAGATAAGGCACTGATGGGCCATTAACAGGACAGAGTCTTGAGGGAGGAGGCAGGGAGCACTGCCCCAGCTGGTTTTAACAGCTCATGAAGATGGTGATAGAAGACATGCTTGTGGGCACACCTTACATTGTAACCTAGGACATGCTTCTATTTCCTAAAATGGCTTTTAAAATAGGGCTGAAAAACTATATTCACAGTCAAAGTTTCAATTTCTGGTGATAAAGAGAAGAAGCTTTCTGCACAGCAGAGGTGATGCTCCAGTAACTGGAGTATTGGTGGTTGTCTTGTTCAGGTTTTTTTGGTTAGTTGGTTGGGTGGTTTTTTTTTTGTTTTGGTGGGTTTTTGTTTTGCTTTTTTTAAACATGGTTTCAACCTTGTCTATATGAATCAAGGAGAAGCTAGAGTTTTCAAAGGCTTGGGGCTGCTTTTATGCTGAATATGCCCACAAATTTTGTTGTATTGAGCAGAAAGCAAGTTTCCTTTCTAAAATATGAGTACAGATATGTGCATGCACCTCATTTCCTCAACAGAAGAGATCAGAATAACAGAGAAAAGAAGTTGCTGTTCTTTTACTTTTATCTAGTAGGCCGCTGGTTAGGTTTAAAAATAAAGATTACTGACAGACACTGTTCCTTTAAACTAAATTAAAGACTACAATTTTTGATATTATGAGGTTTAGATGTGACGGAAAATAGTTCAGAGAAGACTGACAGTAGCTTTAAAAATATGTGGGTTTAAAAATGAAACATATTTAAAGCTACTGATATCAGGTGCATCTATGTTACTGCACCATACTGAGGTGAGAAAATACATAACATTATGGAGTAATTAAATACATAGTTTCTTTTTTTTTTTTCCTCAGGGCAGGAAGGAAGCAATCAATGGGGTCTCACCTGCTATGAATGATTAAAGTCACCATGTTTTCTCCATATGGGAAAAAGCAGATGAACATTTACCTTCATCCCAGTAGCAACATGAAAAATTCATTTAAGTATTTTTGGTTAAATTTTAGCTAACAAAGGAAAGTATATCTTTTCAGAGTTTTAAATGCTGTAATTTAACACCACAAAAATAAAGATAAACTATATCTAAGAGTGGTATATGGCGTGCTCTTTTACTTAAATGATTTATTAAGACTGTTGTCATGTAGAACATAACATACTTTGGCCAAAACTGCTTTGTACTAGATTTTATGAACAGCTTGAAGTACTTAGTAGAGAAAATATATTTAGAAAATTATTCTAAATCAAGTAGGAAGGAAGGAAACAAAATGTGGGACATCAAGAAGGAAGAGTAAAAGAAGCATGGGGCAGGAGCGTCTTTGGGAGCAAGACATCATTTGCATCAATTTCAGATTTTGGTAGTTTAACACCATAACTATTGTGTGCCCTTCTTGTCTGTGTCTGAACAATCAAGTGGTGGAGTTGGAGCACTAAAATGTTAGAGCAGAGCCCTCACCAGAGTAGGGGGAAGAAAGAGAGAGGAGAAAGGTTATCAGAGTCACATTGTCCTACCTGAAAGAAAGATGAACATCTTTTACTTTCTGGAGATGAAGGAAAATCTGATGGGAAGAGGAAAGGAGGAGGAAAGGGGAAAAGTTCGTCCTCTTTTTGAACTTGAAAAAAGAATAATCTCTTTGCTGGAATAGGAACTATCTCCCATGTCTGAAAGAGTAAGTTCTTTACTACTAAAACCTATCATGCATTGTTGATACTTCTTCAGCATATTGCAGTACTAGAATAGTCATGGTGGGTAGGTTAATGCCACATTTATTTTCATGATTAAGTCCATGCCAACCATAGCTCTTCATGGTTAAATGATATAATTCACTATTCATGATTTAATAGTGTGTATTCATGGTTGCACATGACAGCATTTTGTGAGTATTCGTAATCAGTTGGTTCATAGCAGAGATATTTGGAATCAGTAATGTTTAATTCATATGAGAAACACAAAAAATATCAAGAAATTTTACATATTGGTAGTCCAGAGTCTTATAGTCTTCTTCAGTTTGCCTACTCAAAGTAAAACTTTTTTGGTTTTTTTTTACATTTTGCACAGTATCAATAATTCATGATTTTTCTTAATATTATGGAGCTGAGGAGTTTTCTCTGACAATTGAGAAGTATGTTGTTGAGCATAATCTCAGATATAAATGACAAAATATCCTTCTCTATCCTTTTCTTCTGCTCCTAATCTAATGAATGTAGAATTTCCATAAGTTTTTATATGCCTGCCTCCTTTTGATACTCCAACATTAATATTATTTGAGGGAAGAAACACATTTGGTCTACAAACATCCGCTGTGGTAGAGGATGAAACTAAGGGCTTTTCATTTAGTGTGGCACTTTTTAAATTATCTGGACTAGGATTGTTTTTGGGAATTGTGAAAGTAACACAATCAGAATGTGGGTATGTTTAGCTGAGCATAAATAAGATAAGATAATGTAGAGCACTATGGTCTATGACAAGCATCATGCACTGAAGAGTCTTAATGATTTTCTACTTCATAATTGACCTTTAAGATTTATTACTGCTGTGATATTTAAGTAGCAAACACTACTGAACATGTAGAATCAAATAAGAGTATTGAAGGAATTTAATAAAGTAAATAATTACCAAAATTAATGAAGTGCTTAGAGTAAAATATAACTTCATTTGGACATTTAATTCAGGAAGAAAAAGTAAATCTTCTTCTTGTAATGTTTTTCTAAGTAAAGTAATTACACTGTTGTATCACAAATGTACTACATTCATCATTTTGTTTTTCCTGCATGTTTTGTCCCTGTTGAAAACAATGATTATTTCCAGTGAAAAAGATGCTGCAATTCAGTTATTTTTCTGAGTAGGTTATGTTGTCTGCTCTATAACAGCAGACAATTTTAACTAACATGTTTTGTAATTCATTGAAAATTAGAAGAATTAATACAGAGGACAATAAATGTCATTCAGAGGTAGTCAGTTTACATGCAAAATATGAGTCAAGTATTGCAGTAGAAAAATAATGAAAATCACGCAACTCTAATAAAATAATTTATATTCTATATAGCTGAATGTTCATTGGAAGTGTAATATGTTTTCTTTAAACCAATTAATTTGTGTTAACTGTCAGCCACACATACAACACAGAAGCATAGATCATATTAATATTAGCCTGTGTATTTTCTTTATGACTGCCCATTTAGATGATGAATTGTGTGCATTTGCTTTAGGACTTTTATTCCTTTTATAAAAATTTTTAGCAGATAGCCAAGAATTGTGAGGGACCCATAAAGATGACAAGAAAATGCTACTATCTGCCAGAATTTTAACAGTTTGCTTCTAAATAAAGGACATATAAATGCTAACTGTTTTTACTGTTGACATATGTGCTGTCTTCCAACACCTACCAATCATGGGAAAAGTCTTCCAAAATCTGTGATTTCAATTTCATCAGTTTGATAAAAGTTTACTGGTATCAAGTGATGAATGGTCACACATAGCCCCATTCTTCCTGGTCCTGCTTTCCAAAAGCACTTCATCCCCCTGTTTCTGGACCTATTTGACTCTGAGTTACAGGACATGTAAAGTCTCAAAGGCCTGTATCTCTTGGGACTTGCATCATACCCTGGGCTTTGTGTGATTCCCCAAAGCCTCCATTCCTTAGGGAAGGATGACTCTTCTTCCTTTTAGTAATTAGTCAGTAGACTGATTTTTTTTCCCACTGTGGAAATTAATCTGTGATTATTCATGAAATATATTTTTCTTTAAGGTGTTTTGCTTTGATTTTATTTGGATAAGAAAAAAACTTTACCCATTACAGCCTTCCTTTTAAATAAATAGCTTTCCTATTATCTTCTAAAGCTGCTTTTGAATTCAAATTCTGTTTATGTAGACAGCAGCCTAGTTGGATTTTTTAGCCCCTTTAGGTATGTGCATCTCAAAGAGGAGTATCAAAGCACTATTAATTTGTTGAATTTAAACTTATATTTCAGGTTATTACAGTCAGATTATAACCCAGCTCTGTGTGTTCCAATAGGAAAGAATCTAGTATTTCCATACAGTCTGTGAGGTAGATTTGACCCATAATGCTCCGTTGTTTAAAAAGCAATTACAGATTAAATTTATATTTACTTAGTAATAACATAATTAAAATGTACTCAACATAAAGCAATATGATCTTAAGTATATGTAGTTACCTAGAACTTCTGTCAAAAAGGTCATAGACTCATAGAGTTGGATGCAACCCATCAGGATCTTTGAGTTCAACTCTGGCCCTACACAGAACATCCTCTGTGTGCCTGAGAGAGTTGCCCAAACACCGCTAGAGCTCTATCAGACTTGGTGCTGTGACCACTTTCCTGGGGAGCCTGTTCAACCACCCTCTGTGCAAAAAACCTTTTCCTGATATCCAGCTTAAACCTCCCCTGACTCAGCCTCATGCCATGATGAAGGAATAGCAGGTCTTGGGAAGATATTAGACTAAAAAATTTCCTGACTATGCAGAAAATGCAGCTGTGGAGAGGACAAAATTTAGCTTGGGGGTGGAGATTATCCATGTATTACCCAGTTCAGCTGTACTGGTTGACAATAATTTAATGGTTTTTTAGTGGCTGGACTTGAAGATTTTAGTGGTCTTTTCTGACCTTAACAATTCTCCGATTCTATAATTTGGCAGTCTTGGGTAAAACCTAAAGTAGCCTGCAATAAAGACATTGTAGATATTTTGCCCTGTTTCTTGTACATAAAGGTAGCAAACTCCTTTCACTAATGAAAATAGTGACAAGTTCTTTTTATTTATTTGCCATTCTTTATTTGCCAAGTGTTCAAATTATTTTACTTGATCTTTTGGTTGCTCTTACTCCATGTGCACTTTGGTATGAGCCTGGACTTAGCACAGCATTAAATAACTTCTTTAAAGCAATATGAATTTTAGTAACATAAACAGACATAAATTTTAAAAAGTGCATAGATAATTGCACTTTCAGCTGTTCTGAAATGATTCTTAATAATACTTTCAAAAAATTTAAAAGTCTTACACTTCATTTTCCTATGGCAGCTGGCTTCTATTTGCATGCGTTACTTGTTTAGTTGTTTATCTCATTTATGTATTTAAAGATAGCATTTAAATAAACATAAATTTTTTTGTGGTTAGCCCACTTGTGCTTAAAAAAATAAAAATCAGGCCAAAAGTATCTGTAAATAATATGAGAAACTTAATAACTGAGTGGCCTTAAGTGCAATCTTCAGCAGACACACACTAAGGATTTAATTCAGCAAAGTTATTGGGTCACTTGTACACCATCAGAGAACATAAAACACACTCCAATGAAAGCACTATGGAATTTTGTTAGCAACTTAGGACCTGTAATAAAACAGCAAAAGTCATGGGTTTTACATGCTATAGAAAGAAAACAGCAAGGGCTGAAGACATCATGGATCAGGGCTTCCGCCGATGCACGAAGATCTTCCACTGCCAGAAGATTTGTTAAATGCAAGAGAAGGTAAAAATCATCCACACATTTCTACAAATTGCATCTGAAAGAGAAATTCCTTTCTAATATCCAGTTGTCAGAGTTGATCTTTACTTTAACTTTAGGAGGAAAGAAATGTGGGAACAAAACACTATTTGTTTGTTGTTAGCAATACCTTTAGGAGCTAAACTGACTCAATAGAGAGTAAGATTCATTCCAGATTAAAAAATGACAGCGATAGAAGCTGTGTATTCTTGTTTAATACAGGATATTTTTTACAACATTCAATTCAGCAATTGGATAATATTTCCCCCTTAAGTTTTTGGTAGCTGAATAGTACAATTTGAACCTCATTAAGTATCTTTGAAGAAATGATACAATGCTTGCCTATTTGTTTTCATTCTAATGATCAGATACAATTAACCTGAAATTCACATCTATGTTTATTTAGGCATATAGGTGGAGATAGAAAAATATAGAAACAGGCCTCAGATGGGGTTTTTTATGCTTTTGGCAGGAGATGGGAACTATTTGTGACCTTTTTTTACCACAATAGTAAGAATCCCTACTTAAAAGAGCTCTCAGGGATAATCCTAAAAGTACTTGGCAAGAAATTCTGTCTTTATTGAAAGCTATGTCAGAATTTTATTGCATATTTTTTGCATGAGAAGATCGTTGCTATCAGTGTGCGATGCAATTTTTTCTAGCATATATATTTCTCAAACCTAATGTCATTCCTTTGTGTATTCTGGGGGGAATCATTTAAATCATGGGTTAAAAAACCCTTGGAGCTGTTACACAGTACAAGTGGATTACTGACCAAGAATGTGTGAACTTGATTTCTTTTTTCTAAGTGGCAAATAGTATTTTTAAATATGATAGACAGTGAGTGTAATTCATAGGTGATTTTATTCTTGAATGCAATGTGACAGCCATTGCATTCACCTAAGAGATGATCATTTGACTTTTCTTATTTCTAATAATATTTCATGTGGAGTATTATGAAGACAGCAAGGATTACTATTGCTAATAGTTGAATTGCAGCCTTTTATGTTCAGTCTGCAAGGTCTCCATGCTAGGACTTGCAGGTTTGCTTTGCCTGTACTTGCTCCAGGCTTGCTGGAATATTGGTTTAACTATGTTAAATATTGTCTAGTAGTCAGATAACTGTACCTAATTTGGTCAGTTTTAACTTAGCCTTATATGATGTAACATCTACTGTTAAAAATCTAGTTAGATTTCTGTAGTTTATAAACAATAGTAACAAGCAGTTATTTCATGAAGAATATCTTTTCTATGACCTGTGAATAAAAATTCAGGATAGAGGAATACAGGTATGGAATTATGAGTGTCCAACACTGTGAAAATCTCACCAATGGGCCATTAGTGATCATTTAAGGAATGTAGCCTTAGAAAAAACTGATTTGGAAACCAGAGATGTAATGTTGAAAAATAACGTATGTGTAAATATGCTTTAAAGTGTACATTTGGATGTCATAGAAAAATGTGGGTCAGTGAAGAAATCAAGGTGTATAGAATGTTAGAAGTCATAAAGAAATAATCCCTAGAGGGTACTAGAGTGAGGAGGAATAAGTTATTTGCATAATTCCATAAGGGCCAGGGGAAGAATGATCTTAATCTCAAAGACTAAGGGATAGAATGCAAGGAAGTATCTGTATATTATATCTGTGTCACTGTGTCATTATTTGGGGATCTTTTTATGTAACAGAAGTCTTTTCTTCTTCATAATAATAAATCTGGGGTAGTCATCCTTGTCTGGTCAGAGTCTTAAGGTTTAAGTTCATCTGCTCTTAAATTCTTGCCTTGCATGGAAAGTGGGTTTCTTTGGCCCACATACACTGCAAAAGTCAGAGTGCAACAAATCTGTGCAGAATGCAGGATAATTAGCCCATAAAATTTATATGAAACAGAGCATTATGCTTTAAACTGCTGAAAACAATTTAGAGATCATACAGCTGAACACAGTGAGAATGGTATTTAAAAACTATCAGTTGCTAAGAAAAAGTTGGAGGAACTGCATTTGTTCAGTGTAAAGCATAAAACCCTTTAAACTGAACATATTAAGGATGTTTTGAAATGTAGTTATGAAATGAGTATTTCCACTGTTGGTGTTTCTGGTTGCCTGTACATGTGCTTGTAGTCACAGCATGTTGGTGCACAGCAACCTACTGAGAACTGCTGGCGCAAAAGAAATAATGATCAGTAATCTCCATATTTACTGCTAACAGGACAAGAAAAAATGAACTAAAATTTCAAGGGAAAAAAATTATTTTGACATTAGGGAAAACTTTCAGTGTGATAATAATGAACATTCATTCACATTGTCTAGGAGCTGGCTGGAATCCTCTTCGCTGAAGATCAAAATCTACCCAGTAGGCTACTTGTCCTGAGTAGCATGGCAGCTGCTTAAATTCTCTTCTAGTCATATATTCTTTAGGTTTAACGAATACATCTCTCTTGTCTCAGTTTCACTGAATTTTATGGTTGATTACAAGTACTGTTAAGGGTTATATGGGTACTTTGCTTTTAAAAAGTATTTTAAATGTTGGACTTTTTTAGTTGTCATTCAAGGTGTTGCTTTTACAGACAGTATCTAAGTCTCTTTGGAAAAGAAATCTAAAACTCAAGTCAGATGAGCATTTAGGTAACCAATAAAAATGTTTATTTTTCTTTATATCATTTGATGATAAATTTCTGGGGGCAGAGTTTCATATGCTTTAACATACAGTTTGCAGACCTGTAGAACTTCAAAAAATAAATTTTATCCTTCCCCTATAAGCTTGTCTTGCAATAAGTCAACCTGAAAACACAGGTAATACTGCCTGAGACAGTAGTATTTTCAAAACAGTCCAGTGTTGATCTCTACTTACGTGAGAAAAAAAGGATGGAAAATCTTTGTTTTTTCTACTGTCTTCAGTGTGATTCTAAGTCATCCTGGCTCGTGCTGGTTCAGGAATTCAGAGTTTTCAGATGGTTCTGCAGACCACTCCTGAGTCCGGTAGTCTGTTCAAGGATTTCCTGTTGGTTCTTAAGCTTTTCAAAGAAGTTTATTACACAATTACATAATTCAACACCTATCAGGTGAAAAAACTTCAGAATCACGTAAAATACTACAATAATTATGCATGTTTGAGCACTTTGACTTCACTTTGTCCACTAATATTTCTCTCCATAACTTTTGTTGGCTTCTTAGTCAGTTTTTCCTCTTTCTACATCTGCCAGAATTATTTTTTTCTGCTGGCAAAAGTTCAACTGAACTTTATTTAATGTAGACGGTTTTGTTTCATTTCTATTGAACCCAAAGGTACTATGCAGCATAAATCATCGCTTATGTTCTGATCTGTTTAAATACAGTGGTTTTTTAAATTTAAGAGAAAAGAAATACAGCAGAGAAGCATAAAAAATTTACTAGTAGCATCCAGTGGTCTCATTCAATGACACAATAAAATTACAGGAGCAATATTCACATGGACAGAGTTAAGTTGTTCTGACACTTTAAAAAGGTTTCTTGGTTTTTTGTTTATTTTTTTTCATAAAAATGGTAGTGACTCATCATAGTGATTCATATTATCAGAGAGGTTTGTGCAGTTGCCAGACAGACATTATAGAGAAATACACATACAGTAAGTAGAATAGGTTGGTTCAACTCTGTGAGAAAGAAGTGGTCACTGACTTCCTCTTTTAATACACACTACCTGTGTATCACTAAATCCAGTTTATGCTTTGCTTCCTTTCTTGCTGTTTATGTGGTTTGAATAATTAAAGTATATAAGAACAAAATTGTGAACTAAAAGTTATCACTCATTCTTTTATAAAAAGTAAAAATATTTCTTTCATGGCTTTCGTTTCTCACATAGCTGTCAGTGGCAGACAGATTTACATAGAGTTTGCACCAGAAGCATGTGTCAACTCACACACACAGTAGCTTTTTCGTCTTGTTCATGTTACCATTTTTAAAAAAAATACTACTACACAGAAATATTAAAATTCATGTCACACTGTGTGCTTTTTAATTAAGACTGTGTTCTAAGTCAGGGATAAAGCAGTGTGCAATATAAAAAACAATAAAAAATATCTCTTTAGTCCTTAAAAGCTCCCACTTTTAATTATTTATCTGAACATTTGTTCCCCTTTGTAGGTATTAATGTGATTGCTGACTGTGTTACCTCTTGAGACTTGCTGTGGTGCAACCAAGATTCTTTGATACTGTGAATCTTCCATGTGTATTTCTGAAATGGCTAATCAGCTTCCTATGGGATGCGGATGGGGGAAGACTTTATCCAAAATAAAAGCTGATTATTCCTAGAACTTAGGGTCTAATTGTGATAAATACCAAGGATCTATTTCTACAAACGGGAGTACCAAGTTTAAATAAAATTGGTTTGGTAGAAAATAAGAAATGCATGTATATGGAAAAATATATAGAGAGAATATGACTGAATGTTTAAATTATATATGGCTTTTATTCTTGTTCTTGAATAAATTACAAAAAGACCGTTTCTTCAGAAATTCTGTAAGATTCCAATCAAAAATAAGACATTGATTGATCTCTGACATATTGACAATGTATCTGGCCCAGAGAGAAATATATTTTGTTAAAAAAAACCAAAACCCACATAAACTGAGACTACCACCATCCTTGAAAACCAACCACAGCACTAATTTAAATTTTTCTCTTTTTTTGAAAATTAAAACTTTAGTCATAATTCAGATTTTAGCCAAAAATACCAGTATGCAATGGAGAGATGGTAAATGAGAATCAGGTGAACAGAATAGAAAAAAATCCCCATTTACTAAATCTAAGTAAAATATGAATGAGTGTGTATTATAGAATTACACAGTAATTTTGTAAGGATGGCTGATTTTTTTTTTTTTTTACTATAAAGAAGTTATCTCTCTAAAGAATTATAACAAGATAAATGAAGAAATTAAAAATAAAATATGTTTTTTGTACAGCTCTGCTTTCAGGGATTCTTACCTTCTTTACTTTTTAGATTTGTGTTCTGTTGCAATAGTCCACTGCTAGATATGGTTATTATTTCTGTCAGATGTGTATCTTTCAATCTGACTCTGAAATGTCAGGCAGATTAAAAAAAACCCTAAGTGTTCATTGGAATCTAAATTTGTATACATGCATTAGTTAATACTAAATATGTAGTGGTTGTAGATATATATCAAAAAACTATGACTTTAAGAGAAAGATTAAAGATACACCTTTTCATCACTAGACACATTCCTAACAATATCCCAGTTGGCTTTTTGTGAGTATTGAGACTGGTATATAATCATAAGAAAATGATGCTGTTCACATAGTGAACAAGAGGCAGTATGACTGGAAATGGTCAACTCCACACATTTCATTTCAATGTGTGATTGCAACGTGATAGAAGATAGTTGGTTGCAGTAGGTCAGTGACTGTATAAAAGTTGTAAAACTGTTAAAATTTTCCACGCCCTAAAATCAAATGCAGACCCAGCTTCATGTTTTTCAAACAGATCAGAATATCTGTGGTTATATAGAAGCAGTAGTAGACCGTACAAATTGGAGAAAGTGATTGGGACCACTAATTTATATAAACATATATTGGGAGTACTAAGGAAGATTTTCATGACCACATGAAATAAATATGAATGAATACTTGAAGCAACAAGACCCTTTGCAATCATTGCAGACTTCATGACTCCAGGTGTTATTTGGCAACAGACATTCAGATCCTGTTTAGGAGTAACTCAGATGATGTGCCTGATTTCTGGAATGCTGCCTTGATACACAAGGTCATGATAGAAGTGTCTTTACAGTCTCTCCTGTAGTTAAATCACTCTGTCATGAAGGTCATATTTTGCAAATACTACAGGGAGTCAGTAAAGACAGATGAACTTTCTTGCATTGTTATAGTCTCCATTGCTTCAGATTGTGGAATTTCTCTACACTGCACTTTTTTTTCCCCCCTGTTTTTTCATTTATATGGACAAATATGTAATTAATTACTGGAAAAGTAATTTATTATCATAAAGACATCAGTACATACTTTCAAGCTGTATGGACTCAATATTGACAGATATTATATTTTTTTTTTATTCAAGTCAAGTATTTGTCTTCATTTATTCAAAATTAATGGGTTTTGTGTTATTTTGCAATGATTTGTGGCTCCAGATAGTAATAGCATTTGCACTTGAATTATGTATGTGTAATTTATTTTGCTCTAGCTTTCATATTTGGGCTTTCCCTTGGAAGACAAAGATTAGCTATATGCCTCTACTATTGATAAAAGTAATTTAATATTTTTTTCAAGTCTTAGTTTGATGGAGTTTGTTTTGGCAGAATTGAGAGTAAATTATACCATGTTCCAATTTTAAACATCTCCCAACACTGCCAGGTGCTATATGAGTGCCTCTTTTCCAGGTGGTCATTAATTAGCAGGGGCTTGATTGTTAGTTTTAATATTGAGTCTGTTTTTCTTTTGAAATATTTATAATGCTGTTCTTGGATCTCATGTATCAGATCTGTCAATGTTACATTCTCGAGTGGCAATACTTTATGTCTGCTGGCTCTGGTATTTTCTGATAATTTCTTCACTTTTTGATTTTCAAGTGCTTCTGAGACAATGGGGTGAAACCAAGAAAAAATATCTCATTACATCAACCCACTGTGTTACTTTCAGTATACATTGCAAAATATAGCAATTACGAAACTCAAAGTGCTGTTTGAAATGTTTTACAAATTCTCTTTTGCTAAGCTAATTATTTTAGAACTTTTTTCTCTGGACATTTTGTTCGGCCATTTCACAACTGAGTGTAGAAATTCTGGTTATTTGTTTAAATGTTTTGACTTAAAAATAAATGGGTAAGCCACTCCTCAGCAAGCGAGATTTTGTTTTCTTTTTTTTTCGAATTTAAGGAACTATAATTATTTTGTGAGCTTTTCGGATAATGGTGGGATCAGTGTCAAAGAAGGCATCATCAACATACCTCTTCCTTGTTAATTTTGTTTGTTTGGTTAGGTTTTTAAAGAGAGCAATATCTTAATTAATATTGACTCAGTATTATGCCAAAGCTTATTCAATCCTTTCTCAGAGCTGAGAAAAATGAGCAAAATTCATTAATAATTAAAAAGTAATTACTTTTGGATGCAAATTAGTTTGTTTTGGTTTTTTTTTAATATATATTTAGCTCTAATTCTAGTGGAAGGTTAACTTAATGCTGTCTCTTCCAAAAAAACCCCACCAAAACAAAACATATTTTTGCTGTTCAGTAAGATCTGTGAAGTGTAACAAGGATGAAAAAAAATAAAGCGACTGAAGACAACACTTTACTTTTATCCATCAGCTTATATTTGCTTACTTTCATCTCCCAGTATAAGTGGTGATGGTTTTGAACTCAGTGGTTTGACCATCAACTGTGAAACTTCTAAGGGAATCCAAATGGATATCTATTCCTACAAATTACCTATTACTTGTTCAGACTTTTTACTCTTTCTGATCACATTTTGTCTGTGCCAAGCTTTAATGCAATTCTCAGTTGCAGTCTAATAATCATTGTTGGATGGTCCTTAGTCAAGTCCAAATATGCTTTGATGCTACGCAGACAAAGTTAACTTACAGATCTAAATTTATGCTATTAAACATTTTACCTTTAAGTTGGACTTGAATTTCATCGTTTCATTTATAAAACAACCACATTCATGAAGAGAAAAGTTTTTTAAGGCCTTGTTAGATCCAATTATGGAGGAACTGAAAGCAACTTTAGCTCTCTTCAAGAAATTTCTGACTGTAAATGTCAGGTTCTCAATATGAAAACATTTTAATTTATATTTTGTAGTTCAGGGTCTTTCTGTGACAAAATTTAAAAGACTATGGGAACAAAATACTATTTTCAAACTCTTCAGAAAGATGTGTTTCATAAATCTAAAGCCTTTCACATTCCCCTAAATATGAATATACACAAAACCATCAGATATAACTCGGAGCAATAAACTAAACTATTGGTCACCAAGTTGGGATAACTCCTATTTCAAGTTAAATGTAGCGAGGATTTACAAAAGGCTGACTTCCCTTCTGATACCTAAAAGGAAATTCTAGAGATCCATGTCTCCATGTCAGCAGTGCACTTGATGCAATGTACCATAGGAAACAATTAGTGTGGAAAAAAGATTGCATATGTTATAAAATACATAGAGGTGGCTAAAGGTGAAGCAATATGCTATGCTTTAAGAAGAGCTGCTTCTCTAGAGCAAAGTTAATAGTATTGTTCCTTATTTAGGAGATCATTAATATTTTGTTTAATGACTGCCTCAAAAACAAGAAGTGTGAACACATGCTGATACAGAATTTTCAGATATTTTGGATAGAAATGTGGTCTGAGATCGTTTGAAAAGTGATGACCCTGGAGTTTGAAAAAATTGCAGTGTAATGAATAAGGGGAAAAAAGTTCTGCTTTTTGAAATTAGAAACAATCACATTTTTAAAGAGTCAACTTTATCAGCAGAAAAGATAGAGAAGGACAATGCTTACCTGCCTGTCCAGATTAGGTGTTATTATCTCTATATTGAGTAAAACAACTATCAGATGAATAATCTTCTGCCTTTCCAGTTGAGTCTTATATTATCCAGCCTAGAAAAATGATGGCAAAGGGGCAAAATGTTTGCTCTCCTTTGATATTTTGAGTGTAACCAACTTTTCTTCATGTTATTTTCTCCCCCTGTTCTGTTGAGCAGGGGGAGTGAGAGAGTGGCTGGTCAAGTGTCTAGTAGCTAGCCAAGGTCAACCCATCACAGGATATCAATTTAGAAAAAAATATCTGATTGATTTTGATTCTAACTTTTGCAATACTTTGAAATATAATTAAATTCAGTAACATATATTGTATAAATCTAAGTATTCAGGAGAAACATAAATATTTGTATTACCGCAGGCCTGGGTCCTACGGTGTATCACCGTGTCCCGCAGCCATAGGGAGGAGGAGGAGGAGAAGATCCAGCAGGCAGGAATTGTGCAGCAAGATTGATTTATTTAATTATTTTACAAAATCTTTTATAGACTTTTTTCTTCATAGTCTAATTGGACAAAGGACCAGCCACCCCTTGGGGGTGATTGGCTAAAATCCTAAAACATCCATTATCAAAATATTTTCTACTATACCATAAACAAGACTTTCCAAGGTTGCAGGTGGCTTGGTTGTTTACACTCCCTGCTACCTCTTCTGTGAGAGAAAAAAGTCTCTCATGGACTTAGAAAAATAACAAGAAAATCCTCACTAACAGCATTTTTGTACCTACATGTTAGGTATTGTGATATCTTTAGTGACCATCAAAGTTAGAATTTGGTCTCCTTCATCAAACAACTGAAGGAAGTACAACAAATTCTTTAGTTTTTTCCACTCCCTGCTACCTTTTTCTCTGAAGGCTCAGCCTCTTAAATCTTTATCAATACTAATGATGACACAGTACATTAAATCTTCCAGCCTTTTACAATGTATTTGTCTGGGAATAGAATATGACTTCAGAAGCTGCACTCTACTTTCTTTTTCTAAAGAAAGTAGAGTGAATAACCCATTGTAGGCCACTAGAAAGTCTGCTGAATGAAGAAGTGCTGCCCAGTTGTCCATAGGACAGCTGCCAATTTTTGATCTCTGCAGGCTTTTCTAATTCATCTGAATGATCTATGTAGCTTTGCAACTGAGGAAGAAAGTACATGGGAATTAGAAATGGCTTTTATATACATAAATAAAAAAAGACTGTTCACATAAGAAGGCAACAATTATGATCTCTGATTAGTCCTAACTTACACTCTTTGAGTAGAAATTAATTCACACTAACTTTCACAGAGGACAGAAGCTAATCCTAAACATGATAAGTATATGAGCTGTGACAAATGAGTATAGAGATACTACTCTCTGCTTTAAGTAAGCAGAAGGAATACAGTAATATTAATGGCCTGCTATGGGATTTTATTCCTGTTTTTTGAAAACACTTTAGTCAAAGGCTGAAAGAAATTTGTCAGCAAGATGTCCACATTGCTTGAGATGTATCACAACCTACCATTACACAAAAAGGACATGGACCTGTTGGAGTGAGTCCAGAGGAGGGCCATGAAGAGGATCACACAACTGGAGCACCCCTCCTATGAGGGCAGGTTGAGAGAGTTGGGTCTGTTCAGCCCAGAGAAGAGAAGGCTCCAGGAAAACTTTACTGCAGCCTTCCAGTACCTATAGAAGCTCTACAAGAAAGTTGGAGAGGGACTTTTGACAAGGTCGTGTAGTGCTAGGACAAAGGACAATGTCTTTAAACTGAAATAGGGTAGATTTAAATTAGACATCAGGAATAGATTCTTTACTGTGAGGGTGGTGAGGCACTGGAACAGGTTACCCAGAGAAATTGTGGATACCCCATCCCTGGAAGTGTTCAATGCCAGCTTGGATGTGGCTCTGAGCAACCTGGTTTAGTGGAAATTGTCCCTGTCCATGGCAGGGGCATTGGAACTAGCTAATCTTTAAGGTTTCTTCCAACCCAAAATGTAGCCTAATTATATGATTAGCTTAAATACTCTTTAACTAATATTTTAACATGTGAAATCCCTTTTTTAAAACTCTATATTGCTTCAAAAGTGAATGTAAATATTGACTGTTACCAAGTAATCTGGTCTTATTACCTGATCATCTGTAACACAAACTTAGTTTTCTTAATGTGCCAGCTGTAGCACTCTACTGTATTCAAAGAGTTACTTTGCATACAAAGTCCTGTAGCAGACTTGCCCTGTAAACACCCAATGCACTACATCTATACAAGCATATCCCTAACAGGATAGTGTAATAAAACTGGTTTGGGAACATTTTTCACTTTAGAAAAATGTAAACAATTAAAAAAAAGGCCGCATTTTCCTTTTGTATTCATCTTTCTCAATATTGTAGCAAGCAGCAAAAAATATCTCTTGCCATAATTTCAGGTCTGAAAGAGTTACGTTTTATTTAGCCCTCAGTTCTTATTTTTTAGAAGCAAGAATATTCTGAAAGAAGCTGGTCAAATCCCAGCTCACACAAAAGAATACAAAATCAAGAAAATATGGACATAAATGGGACAGGGCATAGTGAGGTGAGAATATCTGGCCTGTTGGTGTTTGGAAAGGAAGAAATAATTTGTATTGGACAAGACTGACATCTAAAAAAAGAGTTGTATCTGATGTATCTGGGAAATGATACAGAACTCTAAATACCATCAATAAGTAGAGTGAACTGGGAAGAAGAAAAACTGAGAACTCATTAAGTAGATTTTTTTAAAATGAGAAAATCAGTATAAGACTTTATATATGAGAAGGTAGAAAAATGGAAGAGCTGAGTAATTTTTTTTGTTTTCCTCTATTAGTGAATTGAGGAACACTTTCTGATATTTTCCTTTCATCCCAGACCTAAGATCTGCTGAAGCAATACTTTTCTTTCTGGTATCTGAGATGGGTTATAAATTCTTCAATTCTGTTAGGTGTCTTTCATTTTTGAAAACAATACTTACTTCATCCATTTCACAAGTAAGGGAAAGGTGTATTGTTTATCAAATCTCTGAAGAGTGACAGTGAACACTGTAATTGTTGATTGAAACAGGTTTTCTGCATGTAATTATGTCTGAAGTAACTTCTTTTTAACAAAACATATAATTCACAGAGTGCAAAGAGGAAATAAAAAGGGAGAGAATGTTCTCATTTAACATTCCCAATAATAAACTATTTTTATATTTCAAATAAAATTGTGACAGTGGCCTCATGTTTTATTCTTTGTCTCTTAAAATGTGTGTTTTCCTCTGAGTGTCCTATTTTGCCTGAGAAGGACAAGGCATGCCAGAAAAAATTCTTTTGGAAAATTAATTCATATGTAACCAACAAATACTTTTCTACATAAGGACACTAAGCTCAGTGAATAGTGTGTTCATGAGTGGAATTTTAAATGTGGGTAGAAACTCAACTCTTCATAGCAGACCCCGGAATTTTCCAGGTGAAGGTCTTATCAGAGTTCTCTCTGAAATTTCTTTCAGTCTCAGCTGAATATGAATGCGGAAGGACATTACCCTGTATCACTGTTACGTGATCTGAATGTTTTCTGGGTTCTTTATGTGGGAGCGGTGCAAGCCATAGAGTAGGACTGGGAAAAGAAGTTGCCTTGCTTTCAGTTTAAGATTTGGTGAAAGCATAAAAGAACGAGTGAGTTGAAGGACTGTCTCCAAAACCGGTGGCGATTGAGTCATGCTCTAAGCAGGGCACATTGCTTGTAAACTGAAAAAGCTTGGTTGTGATGTAAGGAAATAGGAATATTGGAGACAGTTTTTATAATTTTTTACCACTTCTGAAGGACTTTTGAATAAATGAGTATGAGCTGCTTTGCTCTCTTCCAAGAATTTCTTGCTGATGTTTAGATCACCTTGTGTCCTCGACTTCACACAGTGCTTACAAAGTAGCTTTAAAACCAAAGATTCCTTTGCATCATCAGAAACTTCAAGGAGAAGTGTTTTCAATCCTTAAAGGAAATGAAAAATTCATTTGAAGTGAATTTTCCAGTATATTTATTCCATGTAGAAGAATAGTAATTAGGATTGCTTTTTATGATCAGGCTTTTTATTTTATACTGCATGTTTTTCACAGATAAGTATTTGTGTGATGGAATACAAACAAACAATATAATTTATATTATCCTACCACATAAAAGATGTTTAGCACACTGTGATCCTAAACTGAAGCTGAGTTTAAAACTTACTCATTTTTAGTTGGTTAAGCTTCATTTCCATGTGGACCATTCCTCGCTCATCTTCCGTTCCATCTGTTTTTCCTCTCTTTCATCTACTTTATCACCTAAAATGTAGCAATGAGAAACTTTGCTTTAAAAAAAAAGGAAAAAAAAAAAACCCAACCCAAACCAAACCATAACAAAAGTGGAAAAGTGGATCAGTTAAGAAAACAACAGTTTCTTTAAGGCTTTTTCTGTGTTTTGTCCAGAAGAAGTCAGTATTGTGGAATCTAAGATGGCATTAGGTAGTATAAAGAATTCTGTTGTGTCTTTAGTATTGAACACTGGTGAAAGCTACAGTTTTTTCTAAGAAATGTAAAAATGCAGAAAATATATCTTCTGCAAACACAATTAAACCATATGACGGTGTGATTCATGGTCATAGATCCACAGATTGTTTGATTAAACTGGAGAAACAACTAGTTTTGTTTGCCGACATTTGCCTATGAGAGACATACCTTCTGGTGGTGCTGGATGTGAGAGAGATGGCTTTGTGTATTTCCAACAGAATGTTAGCACCTCTTTTAGTTACAAAAGATATGACAGATCTGCTGAAAAAGCGCATACTTTTGTTTCACATCACTGATGCTTCCTACAAATGTATCAAAATATTAGAGACTATTTTATGTTGAAATTCAGGTTAAAAGTTTCGAGACAGCAATGAAAGCACAGAGAGCATATGAGTAAGATTTATGATGAAAGTATCAACCTGATATGTTTGACTTTGTGAGAAATTACTCTATACATAAATTACTAGAGAACTATAATGAATATTTGCTTACAGTGAATTGCTCAATTTCTATAATGCACAATAGAGGGAAGTACAAAAGAGATAATTCATCATTTGATCTTGAACATTGTGTCACCAAAGTTTTTAATCATTTTTCCCCACCTGCCAAAACAGTTACAAATTTGCAGGAGATACTTCATTTTGAAAGCACTGAATGCCACAAAATAATGAGACATGCCCCCACACAATGATTATACTTTGCAGATGAAGATACCTTAAACTATATTTCACATATTAGAAGTTATATTTATTCACTTAAAGGTACTTGCCCAGAAATGCAATGGAGTAATTGTCCTCTTTTTTTTTTTTTTCCCTGACTTTTAAAATTAGGAAAATTTTACTTTTGTAGTAAATTACTGAATTAATAATAAATTACTAAATTATTTCAGAATTACTGAAATAATAAATACTGTGTGTTTCATTAGAGGTTGTAGCCATGTTTCAGAAGGTTATGTATTACCAAATAAACCCTCCACAAAGCAACCCTCCTTTTTATACTTCATTGATAGGGTACTTTCCAAGAAATATAACACATTTCAAGTGAATGAAAATATTTCATCGGGAAGCATGTAAACTGGGCTGGGTGAGTCACTGTCACAGGTAATAACACCTCATAAATCTCTAAGTTGATATTTGTATGAGGACATTTGTGTGAGTTAAAGCAAAAAAAGCACTGCCAGTGTTTGTGTGGAGAGTGATAAATTCATGCATCACTGGTAGCTGGAAGAGATTAGAGCTGTAGAACTATGTGTGGCTGTTGGATGCATTATGGGCTCCTCCCTACCATTACCTTCTGAAACTATCCTGTATTATTAATTTTCACATAAAATCTTTCCTATACTGCACGTCTCACATCCCAGCTTTTATGGAAATTATGGAAATAAGTGTTCGAACCGGCGTTACTACTGAGTGAGCTAGATGGTGTCTTATATGAAATGGGTTGTTGCTCTCTTGGCTTATTATTAGATTGAAGTTCTTATAAACAGAATAGAAAATGCCCCCTCTAAACCAGATTCTGCACATCTGACAGTGGTTTTTCCTTGCCGTAGTCTTCCACAGAGGTAAAGCATAATGATAGTTTTAAGAGAATTAATTCATTTTTGCTCTGTAACTGACAATTTGATGATCACAACAGAAAATCTAGGAATGAGAGTACAACGCAATATGATACAAAAAATATTGAAGTATATATTTTGTATTTTAAGAATTCTGCATCATATTATCAGTTTTTGTTCTTGTTTTGAAGTTTGTCAGATACAGAAACTTTAAAAGATCTAGCTTTTACTTCATGCCATATAAATTACCAAAATGGATGACTTTTTGAACATTGGATTGATATTTAGTGAATTTGAGGTTTACATGTGTTTAAAAGAGATAGATTTACCAAATATGTCTCTGTAGTTAATTTGTTTTGGAAAGATTTATTCCCTGCCCAGCAGTAATTTATCTAACTTAAAAGATGTACAGGGCACCTGATTAGTTGATCTTGTTTAATGGTAGAGGTTGCACTGGAAAGGACATAAATAGTTTGATAGATACAATTTTACACTCTCCAGCTTTTGAGGCACCCCTTTGTTTCTGGTGTGCAACTATGTAAAGTGTAGTGACTATCTGCCAGTACCGAGTACAAAAGGTGTGATTGCAGTTCCCCTTATAACTGGAAACAGGATTCTCAAATCTACTCTGAATGGTCACAGAATAGAGATTTTGAGAGATACTACCAGTTTATGGATGAAAATTCAGCCTGCTTTAATCCTGTTAGTACTTCTGTGGAAAATCTGTGAAAAGTCTAATTTTTTCCAGTTTCACCACTATGATATATAGCTTGATTTTCATGTCTCTTGTCCTTCTCTTTCAGTAAGTAATAGAGTGGTAGAAAAATTATAAAAAACTTATAAAAATGGAAGAAAGTTAATCTCTAGGTGTTTATCTTTGATGTTCAGTGCATACCTGACTGTCTTCTGGTGAAACAGCTCTACCACAACCTCTGCTTTCACTGCTGTGAGATTTGTCTGCTCTTCCAAAGTGTTTTCAGTATGTTGGCCTTACGGTGTCTCTAGATCGACTTCTCTATTTGCTCTTTCCCCCATTCTCCAGCTCTGCCCTGCCCTACTGTCTGCAGCTGGCCTTGGTTTCGCTCACTTGTGCAGTTAGCTGTTCTTGCTTTACGAAAGATTACTGTGTCTCTGTGGACCATGAATTGCTTGCACCAGGCATCCATACATGCCATTATCCCAAGGAAAATTGTTCATGTATATGAACATTTGCAAATATTATCTTTACTATTTTTTCTGATATCTTTGAGAGTGTGCTATAATCTGAATTAATTTTCCACAGGTAAATTGAATAATGCATGTGGTTCACGATATTGAAATGCAATGTTGTTCCAGTATCGTCTTTGCATAACTGCATTTTATTAAATTTGACAAAAAAAAAGTTAAATTTTCACTTCTTTTGCTTAATAAAAGTAATTTCAGAAGAGTTTATTTTATTAGACTTCAAAGGATTTTACTCAGAGCTTCAATCAATTATAATTTAAAATACGAATATAAGCCTTTAAAACAATTTTGTGATGTTAGTATTTAAATACAATTATAAAAAGATTTTTTTGGCCACTCTTATAGTAGAGTAATAAAGAGAGCAGTATATTCACAGCAAACATGCCAAGCCTGATTAAAGTGATGATGAAGGTTTTGATAGACAGAAAAGCAATTTATTTTTTTTAATTAGAGGGTTGAAATTGGTGCCATAATTGTATATTGTTCTAACTGATTATTAACATTTTTACTGCCTTGTGAAAAATGATAATAATAGGGTTAAAAGGATTTTAAAGTGATTGCGAGGAGGACTAGGAGAATGCCACCTTCAAATAAGAAGTACTGAAACATAAGTTCAGTTGATTTAACCTTCAGCTAAAATAAGAAGCTAACTCTAGATTCGATATTAAGTCCTGTGTAGAATACATAATCAAACTGAATATAGGGACAGAATTCCAATTTACATCATCTGTGTTCAGGTTCCTTTTTCTTTTCTATATATCAATAGAAAGAGAATGTGATATAGTCATCATTTATTTATAGATTAATATTTCTGCAGTACAGATACTGCTGTTCAATTCAGTGCAATATTAAAGTCACTTGAAGCTTGGTTGATTGGGTGGGTTTTTAAGTTTTTCAGATGAACGCTTGGATATTTAGAATTAAAATTTGTATTTTATTGCAAGAAGTCTTGTTTAAATTTTGTCTTCAAAAAACCCTAAAAATATTTTTTGTTTTAGATTATACCTAACTCTTGTGGGTTTGTTTGTTTGTTTGTTTTTTCTTTTTCTTCCTTTTCCCCTTTCTTCAGTAAGAAAAGTTGGGGGCAAAAGGCAGATAAAATAAGTAGATGGGGAAAGGTATTTAAAATTATGAAAAAGAAGAGAGATAAAAATGGTTTTGTTGGACATAATTTTTTAGGTTTAGATGGAAATTACACACACACACACAACCAGTCAATAATTAAGGCAGGAATCTCAGAGACAGTTTCAAGTTTTGTATTCTGAGTCAGAGAGGATGAGGGTTAGAACCTGGAGTTTTTTCAACTTTTCATCAATTTCAGTTTTGATATTCTTGTTTTCATACTGTGTGCTCTTTCCATCAAAGTGTTATTGCTTCTGGCCTTTTCATTTTGTATAGCATTATAATAATTATACTGAGTAATAATCAGGAAAAAGACGTAACTTTATGTTCCAGTGATTAAGAAATTCCCAGAGGTATGGAAATGCCTATTTAATTTGGCATACCAAAACAGGAAGGTTGTTTGAAATCAGAATCCCTTGGAGGACAGTTTACTGCCTCAACCCCTGTTATTTTCTGGAGTTGCTTCACTTTTGTGCTTATTACAAATATGAAGTTCAGAATCTCAATTTTTTTCTTTGTTTTGTGTCATATTTTCCCTTTTTTGAAACAAAAGTCTTAAATTTTAGAGCTACCTCAGGATATGGCTAAGGAGTGTACTAGATGTACTAATTGTTTCCTGTGGTCATGAACTGCTTTATGTTACAACATACTGTACTTTAAAAAGAAAAAAACAAACCACCAAACCCTGTAATATACCTACTTTGAGTGGTCTTTCTGTCTAGCAAAATTGCTCTTGGTACATGGAGAGTTTTCCATTGTGTAATGGAAACACATCTAAAATTATAATCTCAATTATTAGGAACCCTTCCTCCTCAATATTTTTGCCTTCACATAGTTTTCCTTAAAAGCAATTCTTCTCTGACTTGCACAGTATACCTGACAAAGACTATGAAAACAAAACAAAACAAAACAAAAAGTGTACAAGTAATCCCTGGTTACCTGTGATTCTGCTGTCACTAGATATTGTGCTACACTTACCATCTCTGTTTCTACTACTGAATTCTTTTATTTATCCCCAGAGAACAAAGAACAATAAATTAACTACTTTCTAATCATGACTGAGACATGTGAATGAGGCCTTGGTGAAATAAAAGTCACTGGTAATAAACAGATCATCTCAAGTTTTTAAACATTTCCAGGGTTGTTTTTTTTTTTTTTTTTTATGAGGAAACTTCAATAATGAGAACAAATATTTGAAATTCTTTTTACCTTAATCTACATTGTTACATCATTTTGCCTGCCCTCCAGTGCAGAAGAAAACAAGCATGTGAGGAGCATGAAAACCAGCTTCCAGCACAGCAGCCAAGGAAAAGAAAATGACTTATACTGCCAGAGGGAAGTGCTTGGATTGCTTGGTTCTTCACTGTGTGTGGAGAGCTAGCTTTTTTGCTTGAGTTTTGTTTTGCTTTTGAGAAAAGTACTTGCACTTGAGAATAAACAAATTGTATGAATATAGCACCTGCTGCCAAGCTGACAATGGGTAGCAGATCTACAGGCAGAGCTCAGATAAGTAGAAAAAAATGAAATAAGGCTTTCTATTGAGATGTTTGTGTTTGCTTGGAATTCTATGCATGTCTGGTTTTGTTTCAGTTTCTAGGAGGCTTATTTTATGTAACAGAACTTCTGCCTGAGGATTCAAAGATCATAGAGTAATGAAACTTATAGATCATTTGTGATAGGAAGAAAAATCACTGAGTTCAGAGTCTCAAATTGCCTTGTTTTCCAAGCTGTGGGTGGAAAATAATAGCCATTTCTACTCTTTCTATATCACCAAAATGAAGAGATGAAAATCAGCTTCTGACAATATTGGGGAAAGCCAATTTAGTGTTTCAGCTCTCCAGTTCCTGTAGGATATTTCATTTTGCTGTTTTTGCAAACCCCCAGTCTTTCTGGAAAATTAAAAATAGTTTGATAGTTGTTGGTTTCAAGCTACAGAATTTAATTTTTTTATTTGAATTTTTGCTTTCTGCAATACATGATCAGCTACTAAAATTAGTTGTCTTCCAGGTATCAACCATTATATCACTGTCTTGCTGTTCTGACTCACCTGAACTGTTTCATGCTTTTTTTAGTTCATGTAGTTCAAAGTAGCTTTAAAGTGTTCTTTTCTTACCTGTTCACTCAGACCAGTAAAACATTTCATCTCTAAATGGAATTTACCATCAGACCAGAGATCAGAGATAGGGACAGTTGAAGTCATCATCATCAATATGCAGAATTAGCTGGGCACACAGAAAGGGTCTCTGCACTGAGTGGAACATGTCAGTAGTATGGAGGGCTATGATAACAATTAACTATTGCAAGGAAATTGGGATGCACCTGTAAGTGGCTCCAGTGCAGCCTCCTAAGTGTGGGTTCCTGTTGTATGACATGAGGACAGATTTTGCACAATGCTGGGGGCTGAGTGATCAGCCAAGGGCACCAGGGTACATGCTGTAGAGCTGTAAGAAGATAGCTGCTTGTATAACTAATTTCAGCTTCCTGTTCATAGTAACAGAACTTGAAGCTAAGGAAGGCCATGCAGAAGGCTGTTGCAGAGTGATGGTGTGTTGTAGTAGTATGCAGGATTACTTCTATAAAAGGAAGTGTTGCAAAATTCAAGGGTTCATGAAAATAATAGTATCATGTTTAAACATGTCAGTGTCCTCGATTTAGTGTTGACACAGTTTGCTAGCTATTTAGACCCTCAAACCCATAGAAGTACACTTTCAAAGCAACACAGATCCCTGAAGTTGTGAAATAATCCATATATAATCCAGGCTGAAGATATTCTTACTTTCTATAATGCACTTAGATTTAGAATAAAAGCTTGTATATTCTCTGAAATTTAATGAAAAATACCTAGAATATTCATAACTCCTATATACCATAGAAGGTATTTATGTATTTAATGGATTTGATTTGCTGGATTTGATTTGCTAGATTTTTGCTATCATCTATGTTTTCTACACCAGCCAAGCTAACTAAAGAAAAGAAGTCGGAAGCGAAAAAAGGCAACCTTTTTTGACATAAATATTGGTTTTTATCTGTGTTTGGAAAAAGCACTTACGCTTTTTAGGAACCACTGAAATAGCAATACGGGAGGTTGTTCCTTCAGGAGAAAACCTTTCCATTCCATTTTGCAATTTCCTTTTTTTCTGACAGACTGTCAATACTGTGCATGACCTTTGCCTAGCAAACAAAGCTGTGTTTTAGTCAGAGCTAATTAATTGTATTTGATCAAATTGTCTCCTGGCCTTTTCTCATGATAAAATCCTGGATCTCCAGAGATACCTTCTTCAGCTTGAACTGTAGAAGTTTAGTGCTTTGTGACAGTGACTGACTTATTCCCAAGGATGATTTGTGGAGTAAGTGGTAGTGATAACAGACACTGTATTTTGAAAGTTTGCTGAAGACCTTTGTAGAAGCAAATCTTACTCATGTTCCTCATATGATTTAGCTAGCACTCATGTTCCTTTCTCTACGAAACAAAAAGAATGTGTTATGGAGATACAGATTTTTTTTTTTTTTTAAGACGTATTAAATTTTTAAGTCAGCACAGTTCAGGGAGTTTGTGTTTACTAGCAATGAGATGGCAACAACTTTTAGTGTGCCTTTGTAATCAGTTTTATAAAATGTATTAGAGTTCTTGCTCCATTTTTCTGAATTGTGAGTCTCTTAAAAGAACTTTTCCCTTAGGAAATGTTCTTTCTCCAACAGGATGATTATCCTTGCCAACCTGTGAGGCTTTACTCTCTACAAGTAGGCCTGTGGTAATATTCTGTATGTGTTGCATGTTGTTTGGCATGTAATCAAGCTTTGGTATTTCTGTGTTGAAATAGGACAATTTTAAATGTAGGTGCTCAACCTTTGTGTGTAGCTCTTCACATTACTGAGCAGGAAGTTTTTATAACTGTTAATTATGTTTTTCTCTTTTAAAAAAAATTGTCAGTAATCTAGACATATTTTCCTCTCTCTGATCTATTTGTAACATGATCTATTAATTGTAGTGTGTCTGAAGCAAAAGTCACAGCAATTAAACAGCACTGTGAAAATGCTTCATCTGAGCAAACAATATGTTCATGGTGCTTATACATTGTTCTCTGTGTTTTAGACTGTTAATTATATTAATTACTCAAAATGAGTTTGTGGTTGAAATCCTGTTTGTCAAATCTAATTTGATTTTAACTGCTAATTGCTCTGACAGTATAGACTGGTAACTGCAAATAATATTGCTATTTTCTCTCTATAATGGAATGTTTTAGCACCATCTTTGGATGTCTGTTTTAAAGTATATAAATTGAGTATTTCAGCAATAATATTATTTTTTCTGTTCTGCTGACAAAATCTGTGGGTTTAGACCAGAAACTTTGGCTACTTTAATAATGAGGACCCCTACTGATCACAGGACATCTGAGGCTGACAATTTTTATGGACTAATAATCCTATTTTTATAGTGTTGGATTATGATTAACTTTTTAATATTGTTGCTGAGCACTGAAAAGTGGTTTTCAGGAAAAAACCCAGCATATTCCTTGCGTGAATCATAGTTTGATTCTCTGTAAATGTGTCCCTCTTTGCAAAGTTAAAATATGGTTTTGGCATGTCTATCTTGTGTAATGAGCTTCCTTCAGAGATCCCTGAAACACTAGAGAGACACAAACTTATTACCCTGGGGAGGAACTAAACTGATTTATATCTACGTGTGGTGGTCTCCTATTTGAAAAGTTAAAAGTATATGAGGCTGTGATTTTGGTGAATAACATTTGTAAGAATGTGAGATGACATAAGCACAGGAGTAGGAATACAACATAATATTTGTCAGACACTGCCAAACTAATATTACATGTAGGCAACCACCATATCTCTGGCAATGACAATTATCTAGTGATTATGGAAGAATATAAGAAAAGAACATGGACTACAGGATCTTCCTCATACATTGTCTTCTACTAACTAACTTCTACTAACTTCTGTAGTTCATACAGTCTTAGGTTTCTATGAAAAAGATCCATCACATTAATAGTCACTTATAGTGTCGTCCTTATGAAGCTGAACACATCCGTACTTTTGGCCTTCTAAACGTCCTGTAGCAGTGAGACTTAAATTAGCAATCTTAGATTTAATCTGTTTCTTCTGGAGCAGCTTCATTGTTTCAGTGCCTTCATCTGGAGCTTGATAAATCCAGTATGAGACTGATCTGCTCTTCCAAGGTTCTCAAATACATTTTATAAATTCCAGGATTTGATATATATCATTTAGTGTATGTATTATAAAATATCACAAATATTTAGGATGATTACATATTTAACAAAATAGAGGTATAAACGAAATAAATTTTCTGAGCTTGAAAAATCATTAAAACAATAAAGGAATAGTTTTATAACAGGTGTAGAACTGAGGACCTTAGATCCTCTTAAAGCGCTGTTTCTAGTTCTTGACATAAATATGCGTTCTATGAGCACCTTGGAAAATTTGTATATACTTTCTTTTGCTTTTAGATAAATATTTCTAAGGAAAGAAGATTTAATGAATATTAAAAAAAGGGAGGAAAATTGGTAGAGTATTACGTAACTTCCATGCTCTGTGGTTGGAAAGATATTACTGAATGAAAATGAATCCGATGGAAAGAAGGTCTTACATCTTAAAGTAAGCTTTGATAAACAGAGGTGCAAGAAATCTAGACGAAAGTGAATCCATCTATATTCTTTCATTCAAGGTTTCATATTGAAAAGAAAAAAAGAAAATAATTTTTTTTTTGTCTTTTAATTAAGAACTTGTATAATTGCATTGCCTTAGCCACGAATAATTGTATGCTGTATACATGCTCTTGTAGGGAGTAAATAAGTTCAGAATATGTGCATACATCCGTAAGGTTCTGGCACATATATTTTAGGTTAAATTGACTCTGTTGATGATGTGGTTAGTTTTATTTCACAGTGAGTTTCACATGGCAGCAGGGAACCTACCCCAATTCTTGAGTTACCTGCTCTTATTGTGAACAGCAGAAATGCAGTTCAGCTTGTCCAGTGTGGTGCCTGGCTCTGCACAAGGGAACATTTTCATGGAACATCAATGTGTGTTTGTAACACTATCCTACTTGGAATTTGAAATGAAGCATATAAAATATCTCAGCTCTAGTACCTAGTCTTTCTGTTATAATTAGTGGGTTTTCTACCAAACACCTTTCTTGGATACTGAATCATAGTATATGAATAAAAAAGAGTTTGGAGAGTTTCTTATAGATTCAAACAAAGAAAGAATAAAAACTCATCTAGTCAGTTCAGGGAGGAATTTATCAAAAAAGTGTTTAGGAGCTCTTACGCCTGTGTTCATTTACTGCTCCCTGAGTGTTTCACAGATCAGCGCCGTGTTTTGTGTTCCTGGAATGCCTCATCAAAGTTTTTATTATATTTAGATTGTGATTCTAGTTAGAGATTGCAACAATTGGAACAATTCCTGATTTTATTGCTTTTAGGACAGATTATCACATTTTTAAATGGAAAGCCACTTAAATGAGTGAGTGGTTCAAAGAAAGATAAAAGATTAATTCCAACACAGTATGTTTTTGGCGTGCTCCCAGTCAAGAAAAGATCTTTTTATATTAATATTCAATTTTAAATAACTTTCACACTGTAAGTAAAATATTCCGTCATATACAGCACATGATTGTTGTCATAAACAAAATATTTTGTCCAGCTCTCATCAGGCTCTTTGGCATCCTATCAATTTAGCCTGAAAACCATCTTGGCTCAAGCTCAAAAGGATACTTAAGCTCAGTGAAATGTGAATTGTGATTTCATATCTTATGTATTGGCACTGTATTGGATTGGAGTTCTTGTGGAATGTGAGTCAGTGTGTAGGAAAAAGGAGCTTCTTACAAACACAGCAGCACCACAACTGAGCTGTGCTTCACCTTCCATTTTCTTAAAACATCATAAATGTGCCATTCAATGGCTGCAATGCCCCTCTGTGGATGTCATTTTCATCAATTAGGTTTTATTTTTTCTGCCTTTCATGTGCTCTTTATCTTTTACTTTTTACTCCTGCAGTTATATTTTAACATAGAGAGTTTTTGATTGAATATTCTCCAAGAAAAACCCCCAGTAAAATTCTAATACTAAATTATCCTAAAATGAAAGCATTGTAAAGAAAAGAGCTTTCATCTGAACTAGCTCATCTAAAGAGAATGGCTCTCCTCTGGAGCAGAGAAAATGTAATAAGCACTGTTGTTTTCCAGTACAGAAAACAACCCAAAGATGACTATTTCAATGGAGAATAAATGGAGAATAGTGGGAATATCGTTAGATATAAAAGTATCTGCTACCAATGACACTTCAAGCAGGATAGGATATTTTAAAGATTAATTCCCAAAACTGCATGCGTTCCTTTTTAACTAACTCCATTAGGGCATTCAAACACACTCTTGAGGATTCAAAACAAGAAGTAAAACTAAAATTGTTATGGCATGCTGAAAAAAAAAAAAAAAAAATATTGGAAGGTTTTTTCATGAATTTCACTGAAAACAACCTCTCCAAATAAGTAAAGTTCGCCCTTATTTTCTAAAAGCTGCATTTAGTTGTAGAAGTAACTGTTTTATACCAAACATGTAGGTAGTAAAGTACATATTTTAAATGCATCACAGATAATTTACTGCTAATGTGGTGGGGTTTTTTTTTATTTTTAACATATATTTAGTGCTAAATTTATTGTTGTTTTCTACTAGAAATTGTCTTTCTGTGCCTAAAAAAAAATTACTTGTTCCCTTTGCAAGAGTTACTGAGAAAGTCTTACTTTATAATTGTAATAAAAATACTAACACATTAAAATGGCAAAAATAACTGCCATCTGTTCCAATCAATAATACAATCTCCCTTTATATAATATATACTCCAAAAGTAGAGAAAAAAGAAAATTTGGACTTGAGCATGCTCAATTTATCTTTTTACATTTCACACACACAGTAAAGGCAGAGGAAAAATCTAAACTTTAGAACCCAACTATTTAAATCAGTTAAAGGAATCTCTCAGGAAGGAAGAAAGTACCTCCATGAAAAAAGAAATCATGTTACATTTAAATGGCGAAATAACGCAACCGGGGCTTGTCACCACAAGTCCCGACGTGCCCTCGGGCAGAGGGGACGCAGCGTTGGCCTCCACAATGTCCTCACTGGATGGCTCAGTGGAATCAGCGTGGGATGGGTGCATGCGCTGGCTCCTCCTCAGAGGAAGCACGTCGGGCAGCCGGTGGAATAGGCTCATGTTAGCCCGGAGGCAAAGAAGGCGGGAGGGGCTTCTGGTGTGAGTTCCAACAGGTTTATTTGCAGGAGGGTCCAGGGACCAGCAAAAAGTGCCGGGGGGACGTGGGCTAGCTCCTTGATGGGGGGGTGGAGCAAGGCAGGGAAAGGGAAAACAACCAATGGGGTACAAGCAGAGGGGAGGATACAATTTTTCAGAACAAATGGGGAAAACAGGGAGGCAGGAGTCATACCAGGGAACCAATTAATAACTACAAAAGGGAGAACTTTCTGGAACAGGGGGAGGTAATTTAGGATTGGGAGCCAGCCAGGGGGAGGTAACCTAGATCTCAGTGATCTCTTCTGGTGACTGACATTTGATGGTTTCAGCCCGAGAGCAGGCTGAGCCACCCCAGCAGCGAAACATACTTCTATTGGGATGGGGGGGAAAAAATCAACATTGCAACCCAAACTGCTTCTAAATCTCATACCTACACGTGCATATAATATGATAAACTGCCTAGTTCAATAGATGTGAAAGAGTCACAATTCTTCAGGTGCACTGATCACTTCTTTAGTTGCAGATTTAGTGAAGTTTCTGATGAGAGGCCAATCTCAAATGGAAAAAGAAGCGTTATGGTGTACCAGTTTTGAAGATGTTTAGACAGAGTTTCATTGAGTAGAATATGTAAGAAAATATTAGTTGATTTTGACTTTGGAGTTTTGTAGGGTTTGTTTGTTTTAAATTCATAATAGGAAACCGAGTCTGATTTTCTGAGTTCATAGCAGTCAAATTCCTTATCATGTTATTATTTCAAGGGGCTGCACTGTTTTCTGCCCAAAGAGCAGTTTGCAGCAATTTCATTGTGTCCCTGTTCATATGGACCACAACCATTACAAATTCTATTTGAAGATGATAACCTTTAATACTGCCTTGCAAACCTAAAGCTCAGTGTTGGCTTGGTTTGATGGTTTTCTGTTCTTAGATACTTTTCCTCTTAAATTTTAAAAGTAGTGTTAGAGGATTTGAGATAAACACCTGCTTAACATCTGGGTTTCTCTCCATAGGGATAGGGACTGAGAGTGGAAAACCTGTATCCTCAGTAGGATCTTTCAATAATTGCTGTAAGTGAAGGATTAACTACTGACATGACACATCCATTGGCTTCAACTGCCTTTGTTAGTGCTCTCAAAGGGGTAACTTCCTGTAATTTGAACAGCCCAGTTCTCACATTAAAGTTTCTTACTCTGCAGCACTGGATTAATCTCTTGTGTTTTAGTAAAGAGGAGCTATTTCTAATAGTTAATCGTGTCTTCAGGCTGTAAAATTTTATGAACTTTTGTCCCTTGACACTGAAATTTGCCTGAAATATTCATAAGCGTTTTCATAATTTCATTTGAAGCAATGTGTTTGGTATTTTTGATATTAGATATTGCTGAGTTAGTTTGTGTTTTTTTTAATTAGTACAAAGAGACAGGAATCTCCCCCCATGAAAAAATGATTACATTTATTGAGAAAAAATTGTCTTTGTTATAGTAGTCTTATTGTTTCTGAATGCAAAAAATAAGAAGAGATTTCATGCTTATACTCAGTTGTGAGCTAAATTAAACAAGTTGTTCCAGATGTCAGATAAAAAGTTTGTTCTCAGTGAACTCTGATACTAGACTTTTTAAAATATAACAACAGATTAAATGAAAGTTGACTCTATGTAGTATATGTATGTTCATACTTACAGTATTTGAACTGTGGCCACATCATCTTTTTTCCCAGATTTTTAGTTTGCTTTGCATGTGTTTGGTTTCTGCTTTTGGGGTTTGGGTTTGTTTGTTTGTTTTTTTTTGTGATCATGCCTGAAAATTGGTCTGTGTGGGATTTTATTTCTTTCCATGATGGAAAATAACTCACTCTTTGGGACTATGAAAATACGAAATGTTGCTTCCGCAAAGTCCTTGTAAATGCAGTGATGTCACTAAGAATTTCTTGCGTCTGTCAGGAAGGAGTCCTTGGCAGCACATTGCCCAGATGATTTCTGAACACAATGATGTTTGGATGCCCTTACCCCATTTTCAAGCTTTTGCTTCAGCTTTTATCATTCAGCTTATTAGCTGTATCCTTCCCCTATGGAAGCCAGTTTTGAAACAGAACCCTGACTTTCTCCACCTCCCAGTATAGCACATGCTTAGTTCCCTAAGTGATTGGAGTAGCATAGGAGCAAATATCCAGGAGTGACTGTATGATAAGACAGTAATGATCAACATTTTAGAAGTATTTAAATTAATTGCTTGTTTCAAGCTATAACAAATCAAATATGTCCTCAGCTTATCAGAAGGAAAGGTTCTTCATTAGAATAGCATTGATATAGGACAGTAATGTAAGACAAAAGGAGGAGTTATCAGATATAGATAAAGCATTTCAGTATTGTCATGTTACTAGTTAGTTTAATTATTTTTTTATCTCTGTAAGATGACAATTGAGCGGGAAGTGAAAATGTTAAGTATAAAATTCGTATCAATTTGTTGCATGCAAGTTTCAGATTAGCTTGCTTCAATTCCCATCAGTTGGAGTCAGTCTTGTTGATTGCTTTAATATAATTTTTAATCTAACAAAAAGAATATTATTATTAATCCAGTTAAAATAATGCTAAAACTTGTGGATCAGTTCAGTATATTCAGTTAAAATGAGATAAATACAAAATTTCCAAGAATCTACCTCTTTTTCTTATGTTCTCATTGCCCTTGCCCTGTCCTTTGGTTCCCCAAGGCTCACTCTGCAGGGCTGAAGAAGGACTGCAGACCAAGAAGACTCTTTGTGTGATTTTATCCAGGGGTGAAATTGAGGTTCATGAGCCCTAGGTGTCATGGATTGTTCTTTTGACCCCTTTTGAAGGTGGTTGCAATAGCTACATTTCTTTCATCCTTTCTGCAGATCTGTGTCCAGGGCTCTTATGGGCAGCCTTCATGAGGCTTAAAGCCTCGCCTTAAGCACACTCTGTAGATTCCACAGTTATCCCAGTGCACTTCATGCACAGCAAGACAGGGCAGGTGTTTGACTGCAGAGCTGGAGGCAGCATGCAGCAAAGCCTGTATGCCAAGGCCAGTGGGAAGAGAGGGAAGGGATGCTGAGGAAAAGAGGGCTTCATTATTGGACTGACACGGGTAAGTTGCCAATGGGTGAGGAACACACAGTGAGAACACTTGGCCAAAAGTGTGTGAAGTCAGTACTCATGTCTGAACTAGATGTGGCTTCTGGTGGATATGGGAATATGTCAGCTTTATCAAGAACACTAATATGTTGTTTGTAGGTGTCCAAGTGGTTTACCTAGACAGTGAGTTACTTGAAGTGTACTTTTATGGTGAGATACTTGACATTAAGGAATATGGCTGCTGGCCAGAAATTGTCCATGTAGAATTCTGGAAGATTCTGTTTGTGAGAGATTGGGAGATTTAAATCTATTTTTAAAGTTACCTTTAACTATCTTTAATTTTTTTTAACCCCGAAAAATTTTCTGCTGTCCTGACTCTGTAACACAACAAATATCTGGAAAGCAATCATTTTTCTCTTGGCCTTGATTTTGTTAAATTTCTTTAGTTTTCCTGTATGAAAAGTCCCTGCAATTCCATTAGTATGTTACTAGCTTTTCTTGGCTCTTCTTTGAGTTCAAATGCATTGGACAGATTGACCAACACTTCACCCGAGACAAAACTCTGGTGAAAGGTCATCAGTGATTTGTAGAAAGACAGTGGACATTTTTACCTTTTTCTTTCTTTGCTGGTATACTCCATTCTTTTCTTAAGGTAAAGTGTCTTTGAATAAAATAAATTAAGTGCTGTCTAAAAAAATCTGCACATAAGATGAAAACTGATTTTGAGCACAGTAGAAGAACATTGCTAATTGTCCAGTGAGAGTACTGTCGGGTTACACTCAGGTAGAATAATATGTTATTCTTTTATACACAGTGAAAATTACACATTTTTACTTATCTTCCAAATCATTACTTCGATGTGGCTTGAAATAATTCTAGATATTCAATAGGTTGTTGTTCAGTTCATATCAGAAGAAGAAAATGAAGAATGACCTTCATTGGAGTAGCTGATTTCTGCTTAATGGTCTGAGTTTGTCTCTCTGCTTTTGTGTACTCAGCTCATTTCTGCAGAACTTCTGCTTGTGTATCAGGGCAAACAATGTGATTACTAATTTGATGCCCTGCTGATATGTAGTTCTGTTTTGTCATTAAAACCAACAGCTTTCCATATGTGAATCTCAAAAGAATAGATTTCAAGAGACAGTTTGTTGTGTATCAAAATAATGTGTATCCACTTGAGAGAAGATGAATCATTTCAGCAAAGGATTTATTTTCCACAGTCAGACCACTATGTTACTTTAGACATACACTTAAATATTCAGAAGTGTTTGAGTAATTATGTCTGAAACTACAGACCTTTCCTTCTCTTTCAATAGTGACATTTCTTCTGCAAAAAGAAATCAGGACCCTTTGAAATTCATGCCCCTCTATTCTGTGAGCGTAATAAAGTTTAACTACAACATCTCTCTTTCTGTTAGTAGTCGCTTGCTTTTTGTAATTAGGTAAAAAAATGTAGTGCTTGTTACACTAGAAGCTTGTGTGGTACAACAGGGTTGATTTAAAAGAACTTCAGTGTCACTGCCTCCAGAAAATGAAGCAGCTGCAGTAAGCAAACAGCTATTTGAAGAGAAATGGGGACTAATCACTTTAACAGGTTGCTTAGGGCATATTCAAAAAGTCTACAGGTGGTAAATTTAGAATTAATTAAAGCTTGAAATAATATCTAAATTCTTTGGAATTTCTCCTAATCAAATGATATCTGCTCTAATCCTGTTGTGGTTCACAAGTTACTTTTAACAGCTTTAAAATTTCAATCGCTAAAACAGTTAGAAAAAGATCTTTAGGTGTGATAAACTGTCAAATGAGAGTCACTTGAAGATTGGGACAATATAAGTCACACTTATTTTTGCTATATAAATAAAATTTATTTCACACCTATTGTCTTAAGATATCTATGAATGTGTAAAACATATGTTATTAATTTACTTGGCAGGGAATTAATTTATATTCATAAAATGTGTTCTGTTGTGTTTATTTCTTAGTTTTATATTTTGTTTATGTTTTTAAGTTATTGTCTAGATTATTTCAAAGATTTTTTAGCAGCCATGTCTGTAATTCAAAATGCACCAGGTTTGAGGTTCAGAGAGTCACAAAACCTACAGATCCAGGGATACTAGGGCAAAAGCCTTCAGCCTTGGTGTCCCTGGAGCTGTAGGATTTGCCGATCTCTGAACTGTAAGGGCAGCTTGGATGCAAGACTGAGGTGCCTTTGAGGCTGAGTTCCTGTGGGTGGCCAAGATGAGAAAGGCTTGGAGGGAGCAGTGTTGGTACAGTGCCACGCTCCCTTTGGCATGCCTTCTGCAGCCCCCGTGTCCCATGTGACGGCAAAACAAGCTGCTACAACATCCCCTCCCTTTTATCCTACAGAGAGCATCAAAAAGTGCAGTTCAGGAGTGTTGCTGACTTTGGAGATGCCCTGGCTTCTGGGAGAATTCTGTATTAGCTTTCTGCTTGCTGGATGGGGGTTTGGATGTTTTTTAAAATAGCTGTTGGTATCTGTGATGAACAGGAAAGGATATACTGGTCTTCAACTTAGCCTGGAGATGTAGACTCCCAATATCTTTAAATTTATGTAAGAAATTAAAAAAGACAGTTCTATAATACAGTGTTTCTGAGGTTATACAATTATTATAACTGGAGAAAAATTAATGGCACTAAAGACATAAATTTGGGACCAAGTAACAGTGTCAAGCACATATTATTTCTTCAAACCTTGAGATTTTGACTGGAAGGGTAAGAATTTTCTTAGGTAAGTAAAGGCCATGTTAAACAAAGCTTTGAATAGAAAATAGGTATTAAAAAATTGAAGTCATAGTTCCAAAAAATTAGTTTGAGATTATATTTTTTAAAAAATAAATCCATCTTAGGTATAAAGGATTTCAGTAAGCTACATGTGATTGTTTGTTAATTCATTAATTTCCTAAGAGGACAAATAAATTAGTAAAAACTAAAATTATCAGTTGATTTAACTCTGCAATAGCCAGTATTTTTTACATAAGACTGTATGGAGAACTTTTACGCATCTAAATCTTGTGTCTGAGGAGCTTTAGAGTAGCAATAATCAGCTGTGTGTACAAACTAGTTCTATTTTTAGTCAAGAAGCTGAAGAGCTGAAAACTGCCAGTGAAACCTGGTAATTGGAAGTTAAGAATAGACATATTTGCCAAAACTTGTCTTTGTGGGGTTTTCCCCCTTTGTCTCAAAATTGGGACTAAAATGCAAAAATTAAGTATAAATTACTTACTTTCAACAAATGTTCTCCAGTGAAACATTACTAAATTTAAAATCGATCAGAACTGAGCAAAGCAACAGCAAGAAATGCAAAAGCAATTTTTGCTGTTATAGAGGAGAAAGGGAGAGTTTGATGATGCTCCATTTATTTCTTCACAAGTTTTTTGGGTTTTGTTTGTTATGTTTGGGGTTATTTAAATTGTGTTTTCTAGTGTAGAACATCTTTTATAAAAAAGTATCTTGCCCAGCACACTACTTTTCTGCCAAGTAATGATTCAAAGAAAGTAATCCATTAGTTCTGCTCTGACTCGGCCTTACAGGTAATCAGATGAATCATAGGTATTGATGAGAATGTTTTGCTTGTCTTTTCCAAAGGCCATGATGTTACTTCAGTTCCAATCATTCACTAACTGCAATGATTAATTTTTCCTTCACAAGGCTACAGAATGTAGAATGCAAGGGTCCTATCGAGGTCAATACCCTGGCTTCATTCACTTAATGATTGTTGTATTTTATGCTGATAAATTTCAGCCAAGCTTACAGGAACATGCACTCTTTACTGAAAAATTTAGAAACTGAGATTTAGGTGGTGTGTAATACAAGATAAAGAATCTAACTGTTGCAGCTGGTTAGACTATAAGTATGATTCATCTGGAAGATAAAGTAAAACCATGCTCTGTACCAGTTTTTTTTTAGCTGTTGCTAATTCTATTGCCAGCTGTGTATTGTTTGTAGCATAACTGAGAGTGAGCTTTCCACACCTTGACTGCTGTTATTTACCTAAGCCATAGATTTGAAGTTCAGTCTGCACTTGAATATGCACATGTATCACATCTTAGAAAATTGAGTACTTGTGTGGATAATAGGATGGTTTAATTGCATTCAATATCCTTATCATAGTTTATCTCTGGGGAAAACGCTACTCAAGTTTCTGGATTGGCTTCAAGATACAAGTGGGTTTTCTTTGTGGGCTTGTGTATGGTGGGTTTTTTTTTTTTGATCTTTTGTCATTCTTAATAGCTGTGCTCCTTCTTTTACTTAATTTTCCCTTCACCATTGTGAATTGATTATTTATTTTAAGATTGTGAGATAATGGTGTATGAAATACTCCTCCCAACAGAAAAGATAAATATCTTTGACCAAGAAGCACCTGAAGTTTGATATTGAAATCTAAGAAGCTGATATAAGTGTGTTTGGAACTAGAAGAGAAAATTTCCTTAGCTGATAAAGTCAAGAATATCAATACTGTTTGGCAAATTGGTTTTTTTTGTTATTATAGCATCAGAAGACTACCTAGGATGTTTTGTTCGTTTCCATTAATTGATTAATCAGTCTAGTGAGGTGAACAGCTATCTTTTGGAAGAGCTGTAAACTTAAAGGAGGAGAAAATAAGTCAGTATTTCACCTTCGGTCTAATGACAAGAAGTTGGAAACAGTTTAGAGAAATTTCCTTTTACAAGAAGACACCAAGAACAAAAAAATGCAGAACTGCCTCATTTTTCCAGACTCGTATTGCTGTCATCACACAGAAATTAAATCTATGTTCTTAATATTTTCTGAAACAGGATGATTACTCAGTGGTTGTGAAGAGTAATTTTCATTATTGAGATAAACTTTTTAAGGAAATAAACCAGTACATTGAAAATTGCATGTAATTTTTTAAATATCTCAGTGGGATGTTATGTTCACGGTCTACAAATTGTATTGATAATTACTTGGAATTTGTTTCATTACTATAAATTGAAATATTTGTATTGATCTCAAAAGTATTATTTTTTTAAATTTAGAAATAGAAGAAAAAGCAGATTGTTTTAAAGTTTCCAATATACCTTGAAAATGTATTTTTTGTATTTATAATGTTTTATTCTGATGTGCTGTTCAAGATATTTCTTCCTAGATTTCTATTTTAGTTCTGTCATAGTCTCATCCAATTTCATTTTTATTGTAAGTTTGTAATGATAATTATTTTCTCCAGATAAATTAACATATTATTAACTAGTATTAACCTACTTTGTTTCTTTATTAATTTTTAATGAAAAACTTAAATTTCCAAATTCCATTTTTTAGATTTTATCCATTTTTCTACAAGGATTAATCAAATATAGAAAAAAAACCTTTTACTGCTAGAAAAGAAAATAAATAAAAAGTGATACATATTTATTATTGAAGAATTCAAACCAGGTAAACTTGCAGTCATTTAAGAGTGTGCACTTTATATTGGTTTAAAGAACAAAAATAATTTGGAAAGTATTCAAGTGAAAAAAAATCTTTTCAGTTACTCATTGATATATTTTTCTTACCTTGTACTTTAAATTATAAAATGAGAATGCTGTTCCAAAAAATTCATCTTACATTATTTGAAATAACTTATTTTGCTTCAGATGTTTATGATGGAATAAAATGTGGCTGAAGTCAGTGGTGGGGAAAAATAAATTTTAAACAGATGAGTTAAGAAGAATTGTGATGAGTTCTAGAGTAGAAAAGTACTTTTTTTTTTCTTTTAAACCTTTGTGATTTATTAGATTTTCTTTAAGCAACGCTTAGATCAGTACTTGGGATTTTTCAGATTTTTTTCTATTACTTAAGACACTGTACTAATTTATTATATTATGCACATCCTATTTCATTAAGAAGATACTGAATGATTAAAATTCAAGTGAGAAATTATGGAGTTTATTTTTTAAACTGATGCTAGAGTTCTGGCAAAAATTTTGGACTATCTATTGCATTCAGCCCCTATATATTCTATGGTTATGACCATATGGTCATATGGATGCAATCGTAGGCTTTGAATTTGCATTCTGTTTTCAAGGGTGCTAAAATTGTACTGACACCTCATATAGCTTACTTAAGCAAAAGGCATGCACATACGGCAAGCATGGTGTGAAGAACAATTTTGTAACTCGTTCTCATGCTCAGTGCTTTACCAAGCTCAGTCAATCAACACCATCTTGGCAGAGTGGCAGTACAGAATCTGCATAGCAATTATAGTCCATCAGTGTGTATTGTCCTACAATTTGTAACAACTATTTTACTACGTCTACATAAAATTAATTCCTCATCTACATTTTCACTGCATACTTAAGTTGCTCTTGGCCTGTTTTCGTTTCTAAATGTGTTTTAGCAAGGCTGCCTGCTTCTATTTGCCAGTCCCTCCTGGATAGGTTTGCCAGTGTGTAGTGCAGGTGAAAGTAAGGAAGAAGTCTCAAGGGTCATTATGTTTGTATGTGGTTTGTGGGGAAACTGGTTAACGGGTTGAATGTGGGAGCAGCATTGCTGTTCCCTCGAGCGGAGGACAGACAGGACAGGACCTGAGCATCACACATTGTATTTGTAGCAGCTAATCAACCAGTGACAGTAGTTTTTCTAACCACCCTTTCAGTGCACAAATAGCTGCAGGCACAGTGTATGCAACCTTTTGTTTAGTAGGGATGTGGTAGGGATATTGGGAAGCTATGTCATTGTCCTAAAAATAAAAAAAAACCCCACAATTCGTAGGAAGAATGATTTAGATGTTTTTCTCTGTGAAACAACTTGTTCATGCTGTGTTTTTAGCAATGACTGCTAATGTACAGGTATCAAAAAGCCTCCTGTGCTTTCACTGGACAAACCATGTAATTTTTAAAGAAAACAGGCCTACAGAATTGGCATGCTATAGCATATTTTTATTTCCATCTTAAATAATGGGCAAGTGACCTACCTTTTCTTCTGAAAGACCTTTTAAGTATGCATGCAAAGCTTTTAGAATGAGATGTGTTTTGTAAAAAAAATCTAAAATGTACATAACAGAACATAATGCTAGGGACAGAAAGATTGAAGAAGGGGGGATCAGTACCTAATGAAAACCTCTACCAACATGTGTCATTTGGAGGCAGGGAAAGATATGTGATATTGGGGGAGGAAATTGTCTATGTATGGTTTGCCTCCCAAGACTGACTTCAGCTGCAGTTAAGACACATCTGAGAGAACATGCCTCAGCTATTCAGTTCTGGAACCTCATCCTCTGCTGTGAGGCAATACAGAATACCAGAACTGCGGGGGTAACATTGTTCTGAAGTTTCTGCTTGTCAAAGCTAAAGCTTAAGCTTCCCAAGTTAAAAAGGTGCTCAGAGTCCAGCATGAGGAACAGGATGTTTACCTAAAAATCATTTTTGCTGGAAATGCTGGCTGTAGCTTTTATATTTGAAGGAAAGAAGTAAGCAAGTTGTCTGACCTGTTACAGATGTCTGTTTCTCTCTGCTGACCCTAAAGAGGGTCGAAATGACTAGCTGCTTGAGACTTTTTAAAGGTCTAAATTTTGTCAGATTAATCCATCTTCAATCTGTTCTGTTACTTCAGGGAAACTGAAGGTGTGTGTGTAAACATAATCCTTATCGGATTCTATTTTCCAAACCCTTTGAATGTGCTAATAATTATAACAATGTTATGAGTAAATTCAGATGCTTAATAAGATCGTATTTAAAAATTGCCTTACTAGGATGAACACAGTACAAAATGTAGGTGTTATGACAGCAAGGAAATGAATCATTAAAGGAATCAGAAAAATTCACTCAAATTTATTTTTGGTTAAGACTTTTACAGATATTTTCCATTGTTTCAGTACCAGTGAGAACTTTTGACATTGACTCTAACAAGTCTTTATGGTGCTGAGATATGTGAACTTTCAGGGGGTACTGTAAGGTAGCCTGGGAGTTCTACAACCTTAGTAAAACCAGAATTAATCTAGACTTTGATCTTAATATTTTTTAACACATGCACAATATTTTTGGAGTTTTCATGTACTTTTTGTTTACAGTCTCCAGTTGCAATTTTCTTTTTTGATAGTTTTCAGTGTCTTGGGGTAAGAGAAGGACTTATGTTACTGGTTTTCATATGGTGTTCACTATCTTTACAGTCCTTAAGATGAAAAGCATCCCCTTTACCATGAAGATGAAAGTTATGCTGTATTGCTGTACTCTTTCTCCATTATAAAAATAAAACAGCAAAACAGTAGCAAGTTCTTGGCCTATAATTCTTGTATTCTTCCATAGAAAATGAAGTACTTCAGCAGGAACATCGTGCTTAATAACTAAGCTAATTTTTATTCCTACCTGCTGGGAGTATTCCAGGAGCACAACAGTAGAAAGACAGGAGATATCCTAATCATCAGTTCTAACAACTCAGACTGCTAATTAAAGCAAGATAACTAAATATGATGTCTCTCTACAGTCATCATACCTGCAGAATTATTTGGAATTATTGTGCTTGGAAGTTGTATGCTCTTACTTAAGAGACGACCAGCTTCCAGAGTGCAAAAGGATTTTAAGGAGACTATGCAAAAAATGGCATTTGGGACGTCTACAATGGCAAATAAATTTGGAAGTAGACAGAGAAGGTGTAAGTAGCTAACCTAAATATTAATTTAAATGTCTGTTTGAAGACCTTTTTTTAATGGGAGAGTTCAAGTCAGCAGGTGGTGATGATAATTTTTTTGCCATAATTTTTCCCAAGTTTATATCATTTTTATTTTACATAAGATTTTTAGTAAAGGCAGCTGGTAAACCCATGCTACCTACAGAAATGAAAGAAGGCTAAGAGCACAACTGTTTCACTCAAAATTATCAGCATGTTGTCTGTGTAGTGTGGGAGTACATGTTATAAAATATGTGTGGATGTGAACAGTAAACAGAAAACAGTTTGTTTGGCTTATTTATGTTTATCATGTGATTTCAAGAGAGGAAATAGTAAAATGAAAAAATGTTCTCTCTGCTAGAAGTCAGTCACCAGCTATATTCTGTGCTCCTCTCTTACACATATCCTTCACAAATCAGACTTAGTACCCTGGCTGAGGTGATAATTCATTGATCTACTGCTATATTGCATAACCCTGAGGAAGGGGTCACAAAACTGGCTCACAACTGAATAATAATCTGGGTGACTTCAATGGTTGCAAAACTTAATATATAATTAAAAATACTCAATGAACACCAAAGGCTTGGTGGTTTATTTCCTCCTTACATTGTGCAGTTCTCATATTTTTGCAAAATGTGTGTAAAATGTCACAGTAATTGAGAAGTGTCAGTAGTTTGCTGGGTACAGAAAAAGTTCTTTATGCTTTGAAGTTCACTGAGTGCTGGTGCAGCACTTTGAAAAATTCCTTAATGACTGAGTAGCAGTTCTTGAACTACTGATTTGGGAGTCCCCTGCTAGCACACTAATGATTCAGACAGCAGCATTAAATCAGTTGCTTTAGTTTAAGTACTTCTTGAATGTACATAAAGTCTCACTTTATTGGGAATTGAACTAACTACCTGCAGTCTGAAAAGCAATAAGTTGTGCACTTAAGCAAAGGTGAATTACTAATAAAGAGAGTTTTATCCCATATGCGCTTTTTGAAAGCTCTTAGTTGTTTGGGTAGAGGGATGGTACAGCGGTTGTTGAAGCTTCACATGTTAGACCCTACCAGTCCTTGGAGGGATATTTTTAACAATTTTCAGAAAAAAAGTGACTCAGAAGTACCATGGTAAAGGCTTTCAGAAGACACAAGAGGCAACACTTCAACAGTATTTCGCAAATACATTAAATTTCCCTAAATTCTTCAGCAGCTGCACTCCCTTTTTTTGCTCTGACAGTGACTTTAGAATATAATAAGGATGGTACTGCCAGTATAGAGTCTACTTTCTGCCTATATTGATTTCCTACATGTTTTACTTAAATATTATTGAAAGCCTTTTTGTACACATAGTTTTGTGAATTTGTCTCTCATGGATTACACTGCTGAGAAGACCATTTGATAAAAGCTTTATCTGTTTGTTCCAGATTGTTCCAGACCTACAGGCAGAAGGTCAGTCAAAAATATGAGGAGCAGTTCATAGATGAGCTAGGATCTCCTGAGCAAACTCAAACACAAAAAGAAAGCATACAGAAGGTGGAAGCAGGGACAGATGATCTGGGAGGAATATAGAGGCAGCATTTAAGCCTGAAGAGATGCTGTTAGGAGGGACAAAGCCCAGATTGAACAGAATCTGTTCAGGGATATCAAAAGAATGAGAAGAATTTCTATGTGTACATAGGTGATAAAATGAAGAATAGGGAAAATGTGGGCCCACTGCTGAATGAGGCAGGGAACGTGGTGACACAGGACATGGAAAAAGCTGAGGTTCTGAATTCCTCTGAGCTTTAACTGGCAAAATCATTCTTCAGAAATGTTAGTTACTGAAGCCAAGGAAAAGCCTGGTGCAAGGAAAATGTACTTGTGGTGGAAGAGGACCAGGTCAGGGAATATTTAAACAAACTGGACGTACATAAGTCCATGGGCGGTGATGGGAGGTTGTGTTTGACCAAACTGATAACCTTACATGAGGAAATGACAGTCTTGGTAGATGAGTGTAGAACAATGGGTGGTCAGTAGGGCTACCTAGGTATCATCAAGGTTTTTGATGCTCTTTCCTGTAAGATCCTCATAGAGAAGCTGACACAGTATGGATTGGATGGACAGACATTGAGGTGGACTGTAAACTGGCTAAAGGCCCAGACGTGGTAACCTGTGGTATTAAGTCTAAGCTGGCAGTGTACCCTAGAGGGCAACATTGGGTCAGCCCTTCTTACCATCATCATTAATGATCTGGATGATGGGGCAGAGTGTAACCTCAGCTGGTTTGTTGATATTACAACACAGGGAGGAGTGCTTGACAGGCCGGAGGTTGTGATGACGTCCAGAGGAACCTGGACAGGCTGGACAAATGGTCTGACAGGAACTTCATGAAGTTCAACAAGGATAAGTGTGAGGTCATGCACAGGGGGAGGAATAAACCCAGGCAGTGTAGCGAGGCAGCATATGTGAGGGAGCTGGTTAGCTGGACAGCAGCTTGGAAGGAAAGGAACTGTGGGACCTGGTGGACACAAAGTGAAACATAAAGAAAGCTGATGGTGCCCTGGGCTGCTTTAGGAGTGTTGTTACAGATAAACTGTGTAATGTGTGTAACAGAGTTGGACAACCCAAACAAACAGAACAATATAAAGGACTGTGTGCATATACATATAAAGCAATACAAAGCCAGCAGATGAAAGATTGCAGAGCTAACAGAGAAAGCTTATCTGGGAGAAGGGAACATGCAGAAGATTCTCTTGGTCACATAAGCATGGAATAATGGAATTTTTTCTTGGGAGTAAATGCAAAACTGTCTTAAAGATGAGTAAGATTGTTTTCTCAAAAACAAAAATTAAATAAGTGGGGGGGTGTTGGGGAAGATGAAACAGGAAAGCCTTATAAATATGATTGCCTGACAAAAGATTTTGGGAATATGAAAACTATAAGTGACATCGAAATGAAAGACACCTTTGAATTACCAAGTCTTAGTTACTGAACAACCGGAAAACAATGGTATGGCCGACTGAAGGTAATCCCCTCTTGATGGAACAATACCCTCTGCTTGCAGGCAGGTCCAAGGGTCAGAGCAGACCCTACTAGATCAGCAGAAGGGGTCCAAAGAGTAGTTTTTAGAAGTTAAGATGTAACACTCTATGGTAATATAAGAACTCTTATAGGCTATATGTAAATGCTATAGGATTTGTATCTTGTATTAGATTGGTTAGTGACAATTAGAATATTCAGTACAGAAGATGATTTATTGTATTGTAACCAGGACTTCAGACACTCTTACTACACTCTCTCTCACTTCTTCACTCTCATTCCTCTCGCTCTCTCTCTCTCTTTACTTACCCGCTTATTCTCTTGCTCTCCTGGGCCTGCTCCAAGCTGAGTCTGGCAGCTCTAAGCAGTGCCCCTGTACCCACGTCCTTTGCAATAAACCGCATGTTCCAAGATCTGACTTCAGAGATCTCTCGTCTCTGTCCGTCCCGACCGTCCGAGCCAGCCAGCACCCGCAGTGGGGGTTGGGTTTTTTTAATTTACATTGATTTAAATGACTTTGGTTTAATTGTTTATGTATATAGACATATCTTTTACTGTCGGTATAAAACTGGTAGCCTCCTAAAATTTAAATATTTCTTTTTATCTTTCTGACTTTTTAAAAATGTCTATAGTAGTATTGAGAGTGTTTTCTTGACAATCAATGTAATTTTATGGAAAAGAACTCAGAACAAAACCAGATTTTGTGTGTGCAGATGCTGATGTATGCTGTCCCAAAATGAAAAGAGAAAAGGTAGGCTAGAAGATGTAGAGTCTCAGTATCTTTTCCATTTCCTTGGTCAGCTGGAGGAATAACAGTGTACATTTGTCCAATAATATTAGCAGAAAGTGGAAAAGTCCTTCTTCCCAGATGTCTGTTTTCTTCAGTAAGTGCTATGTTGCAGGTTTATTGAAGGAGGCATTTGTAAACTTCAGAAATCTGAAACCATCCAAGACCATTCAGGTTTTACAAATAAATGTGCATCTTGTTTGCTGTAAAGAAGAGAGAGAAAATTACAAGCAAAATAAGTAAAGCAAGTGAATTTTTACTTTCTTGCACGAAATTTTGTCTTTTACTTGAATTTCTTTCAAATAGAAATTTCTTTCTTTCAAATATCTTTCTTTCAAAGATAAGAGCACTTCTCAATACAGGTGGGATGGGATGCTTATTATATAATACAAGAATCTCACTGGTTCTGATTCTCTTTCTCACTTTTTTAAGCATAATATGATGTCTCTAATGGAACACTGAATCACTTCAGGCTTGCAGGTTTTTTTCTCCTTTGAATATGTTAGATTAAAGGAGAACATTATTTTTAATCAATTTTCAGATTTGACCTAATAAACATTTAAGCCTTGAGTTTTTATCTGTCCCAATAGGCAGTGATCCTTTGTTTGTTACATGTTTCTGGTTGTGGTATGCTGAAATTCTAAGAATAGTTCTTTAGTATCACCCTATGCAAGCCCCAGCAAGAGTCTGATCCACTCATGAGCCAAAAAAAGGGAATAAAAAGGGAAAAAGAAATCACATTTGATAAGTTAGAAAACTGAAGCAAAATCTGCCAAAACTACTCATGATCATACAGCAGTAAATGATTAATCAGGCTATTCATCCCTGAGTTTTCTCACCTCAAAATTTTGTTTCAGTTGAAAGAGAAGGTTTAATTTTTTCTTTACAGTTTTACTTACTGTATTTTTGAAATTTAAAGAGCTCACCTGAGGAAAACAAAACATTTTTCTAATGTTCTCCTAGTACAAGAACTGTTGTATTCCTATCTCTTTCCTTTTGCTCCTAAGACAGGCACAGGCTGCTCTGCTCTCCTGATATGCAGACAACTGCAGGCAGCCCCATACACTAAATAAAGCCTTCAGCTGTTGCAAGTTCAAAGTGCAAAGCTGTTTCCTTTCCTTCAAGTCACAGATTGTTTTCAACATAGACTCAGTTTGTGGGAAATCAAAAATTGTTTTGTAACCTCACTGAACAGACTGAGACCTGATTACACTTTATGAAGACAAGATGTACGTCAGTGTGTAATTTAAAATATGCTGTGAGACCTTCTGTGAGCTCAGAAATTATCTTCTAAGTCATGGCTTAAAAAAGTGTTTGCTTCCTTTATCTTGGGATGTTTCTTTCTATGCAATGAACATCATCAGACTTCAAGCAGTCTGAAGGAAAAGTTTTTTCCTCTATACATCCAAGGAAAACTATATGCTATGACTCTTGATGGTTTGACAGGAAAAGAAGCTGATACCAGTTTTTGTTTTCACTATCATTCTCTCAAGAAAATTTATGATGCTGCTATGGTGAATCTAAAGCTGTTCCTCTGCTTTGTATTTTGTCATGTTTCCACTTAATACAATTGTATTCCACTTTCTTGTGTATTTCCTTTTTAGTAAGTCTGGTTTTCTCTTCATAATATTTAGTTGTGTCATTTTGGTACTATAAATTAAAATGTCACTCCAGACAGAAGTCTCAGACTGAATAGAAAGTAAGCAATGATTAGACTAATCTTGAATTTTAACAACAGAGTATATTTATACATTTGAGAAAATGTAATTTTGCTAATGTAAGCTCCACTGAATTTGATAAATTTTGTTTTGGGAAGCTGTGCAATGTTCTGATAATAGCAGTATTGAATGTTTGTACTCTTATCTGACTTTGCTATTAAGGACTTAAGGTATGTAAAAACTGATGTTGGTTATCTATACATATGTGAGTGAAATTCTATTTAACATAGTAAAATATGTTTTCTTTTATCTCTTTTCCATCTCATTAAATGAAGAACTCTTTCCTTTAATGAATTGAGAGCAGTAGTTGAGTTGTACTGCATGTATGAGAACATTTGCCATTTACAATGAGCTGGAAACAAAATCACTAGAAACCATTTGGGGTTTTGTGCATTGAAAGGTTAATTGGTAAGACACAGCTATGATCTATTTCAGCCAGAGATTTAGATAACTAATTTAGTATGGCTTCTTTGTAAATTAGATGTAATACTTTAGTAAGTGAAGGGTCACTTTTTTCAATGGAATTCTAATGTGATCTCTAAATGTTGTTTCCCAGTTTATATATATGAGTAAGTACTAGGGCAAATGACCTTAGGACTGTTTTAGTAAATTTTGTCATCATTACAGATACCTGAACATTGTTGCCTATGCCATAATGCTTCCAGTTTTTCACTTCCAGGGGATATTTGGATAGACCATGAGGAATTGTTTTTGATAGTATGGACATCAATGGTTAATTTCTTTTAAGCAAAGTGTTCAAGCGAAAATGGGATTTAAGCATAATTCATTCAGGTCTTGAAATCATATTAAATGATGAGCAAAGTAAAAAATAGACGTATTTAAATCTATAGGTGAATTTTTTTAATTCAATGTTTAGAATTAATGTGTAAAAAGTAAAATACTGTTAAGCACTAAAAATTTTAGAAGTCATTTGTTTAGAAGGAAAAACAATATTACAGTAATGTTTAATTCCTATTTTCATACAGTAATAGAATCATTCAGGTTGGAAAAGGTCTTTAAGATCATCAAGTCCAACCATTAACCCAGGAGTGTCAAATGCACCACTAAACCATGTCCCTGAGTGTCACATCTACACATCTTTTAAATATCTCCAGGGACGGTGACTCAACCAGTCATTTGCATTTGCTTCTTTCACCCTTCAATTCCTTTCTCCTTTGCACACCTCTGAATATAAATTTGAGCCTATCTATGGGAACAAAACAGAAAAATCAATGCTGCTTCTCTCTCCACAAATAGACATGGTAGCAGAGACAAAATTCTGGCTGGAATTAGTTCTCCTTTCACTGAATAACTGGATTGCTCTTTAGTCAAGGAAGATTTTCTGATGGTGCACTGGTTCCAAATAATTCAGATCATATATTAATCTAATATAAAGAGAAACAATCACATCAAAAATTCGAAGAAAACAAGGCTATGTTCTTGACAAGAAAATAATGGGGTTCTAACAATTTAGCTGAAAAGAATATCCCAGAAAAATTATAGCACTTTTCTAAATAATTTCTATGAATCAATATGTATATAAGACTGTAGAGCCTTAAACATAATACATTAAAAATAATATTTTTAATACTTTCAGGGTTTAATTTCAACTCAAAATATTTCTATTTTATTGATCCACTTGACTTCCACACAGGTTTTCTCTTGAACTGCTCTATACATGGTCTTCAAGAACCTCACGCTCACATATCCACTCCAGTGATATAGTTGCATTTATATTCACCAACATTTTGGCCCTGATCTCATAGAGTTAAACTTAATTAGTGTAGTGGTAGAGTTAATTTCCATATTTTTTGAGTATTTCTATGAATGTTTACAGAAGTACACACATGAGAAAAATATTTTATGAACGCCTTTTCTGAAGTGAATACAAAGATTAGATATGGTGAAACAAGACTACTTTGCTTCATTTGTTTTCTTTGGTGAAGAGAAATCTGCTAAATGTTTAACGACTCATTAATAGATACAAGTAAAAAATCTGAATGCTATATTCCTTTTCAGTCAAGAAATAGAATTAATGTCAGTTTCCATCTCATTTTTTTCCATGCACATACAGATGTTAATGCCTTATAAATATCAAATGATAGGCAGATGTGATTTTCCCTAATGAATGTATGTCCTTAATTATAAAATCTAAAATAAGAGGGAAATTAAAAAAATGCATCATAGGTTATTTAACTTGCAGGCAAGAGAGGTACCTTTCATCGGGAAAGATAAGTGTTAAATAAGCCTATGTTTTATAGTTACTTATGCTCCATGGAACTAGAATTGTAAGAAATAATTGTAAATATGTTCTTGATCAAAAGGGGTGATTAGCTTGCTCTATTGAGCATTGGTGCAGTCTCACCTTGAGTAATGTGTGCAGTTCTGGGCCCCACAATTTAGGAAAGTTTTGAAGGGCCTTGGATGCATTCAGAAGAGGTTAAAAAAGCTGGCAAAAGGGATGGAAGGAATGTCCTACAAGTAAAGAGCTTCTGAGAACTTTGGGCTTGTCCAGATTGGAGAAAAGAAGACTGAGTGGATCTTTCCAGTTTCCTGAGGTGGGAAGTAGTAGAGGGAGGTACTGATGTCTCCTCCCTGGGACTCGTGGGAACAGTTTCCAGGGGAGGTTTACACTGGACATTGGGAAATGTTTCTTAAACAGTAGTCAACCACAGAAACAAGCTTCCTAGAGAGGTAGTTGACACCCCAAGCCTGACAGTGTTGAAGAGGCATTTGGGCAATGCCCTTGTTAGTATGCTTTAGCATTTGGTCAGCTATGAAGTGGTCAGGTAGTTGGACTTGATGATCAATTGTGGTTCCTTCCAACTGAAATATTCTGTTGTGTTTTTTCCTAATCTGTGTTCATTATTTATTTTATTGCCAAGTAAATTAGTGAAATAAAGTCAAGTTTAAAATGTGGTAGGTTTTTACCCTAGGTATATTTAGACATTTATTGTAGTACTACAGTGTCATTATAGTAGGAATTTAATTGAATATTTCAGCTGAATATATAATTGAATTGAATATATCAAGCAAAATAAGTCCTGAAGGCATTACTGTTTGGGGTCTTGGATATCTGGTGCCTCATAGTACATCTGAGTGTAAAAAGGTGTTCATTAGGTTGGCTGAAAATATATTTCTAGAGTTCAGATTGAAATATTCTTTAAGTTCTTCTGGCAACATCAAGATACTCTTTGCTGTAAGTGGAAACAAATGGAAAGAGGTGGTTGCAGCCTCCCTGAACTTTGGAAATTGAAGGATTTTAAGTTGCCTCACACTCATTTGTGTCTAATTCATCTCTGTGTTTAATGAAAAGCAACTTATAAAGGAAAATAAGAGATGGAGAAATTTTGCTGATAACAGTAAAAACACAGATTTGAAGAACCTTGATCCTTGTTTTCACATGGAACACTCTAATATGAACTTTGCTCTCTCTAGCATTAATAAAAGAATAAATAGTTCAACTAGAAATCTATCTATTTAACAGATGTAAAGGAAAAATAATGTCAGAAACTAAGAAAAAGCATATATATATAGTCAACCAGTGTGTATTTCACATCACTTCAGCTTAAAATCCTCTACAGATCTGTGAGGGTACTGTTTTGAACATAGGCTGTGGTTCAGGAGATTATCCTGTAAATGCATTTAGACTGATAAAGTAGGCCAAATATCTCTACCTGTCATTGCCTTGCTTAGCAAATGTCATTGAACAACAGGCATGTGAAGAGATTTTCATTCCTTTTTGTTATTTTGCCTTCTATTTAATGACATCAGACTGTTTTATTTTTAAGATGTTGGCCTTTTTTGGTTAATTTTCTTTTGTTATATAGACATCTGAGTGATGCCAATGCCACCTTACAAACACAGCTCCTCTGTGTTGGTGCTTGAGGTCTTCTCTTTCCTTTACCAGGTGGTAATGAACCAAGAATTTGGGATCAAAATTATTTAGCTTCTTGCCTCCAGAAAGCTAATTTTGTTGTGGTTTTAGTTGTACCTTGAATTGTTTGAGAACAAGTAATTGATTATTGATTTTAGATTATAGGTAAGCAATGGCTGAAGACTCGAAATGTAAGCTGAACACTTTAGTCATTGTCTCTGTTGTCTGCAAGTTTGTTTTTTCTGTAGGTAATGGCATGCCAAGATGTTTATGAGTTTTGATCTCTTTAGGAGCACCAAGAGAAAACTGAGGTTTTAAAGCTGTCTTCTCTTTTCTAATTTTTGTTAGCTTGGGGAAATCCTTTTCATCTGTGTACTGCAATAGAAACAGGTAGTAGCTAACAGTTCACATTTACAATGTTTAATCAAACTGAGCTTTAATGAAAGAGTAGATGACGGTATTAGCTTGCGGCTAGTAAGATCTCACCAAATCAAGATAATAAAAAAGTAGATAATTGCACTCCCATAGTCTGATTAGCATTGCTATCTTCTGGATGTTTTGTTGTTTGGAGGGGCTTTTTTGTTTTGTAGACAGAAATTTATTATGAATTTATACAGTCTGTTTTTACTCATAGCATAGTTTCTATCTTAGATGCCATAACTTGACATTTCACATGACACAAGACATTGGAAAACTTGTAAAAGGAAGTATTTTCATTTTTGTTTTTATGAAACCTTTAAATGATGATTTACAAGAATACAGTCAGTACCACAATGACAGTTGAACTTATGTGTCTGTACTTCATAACACAACATAACTGACTCAGTTCTATATTTTTGTTGTTTTCTTTAAAAAAGAAAAAAAAACATTTTAGGGACAGATTGATCAGTTATTCTTTATTTTAACCTTGCACAAACTTGTGCACTCCAGCAATAAAATGACTGTAGAAAGGAAACCGAAAGCTGTCAGTTTGCAAGGGCAAAACCTTCCTGACAGTAAATATGGATCTTCAAACGTCAAGAGGGACTAGATTAAATCCAAGGGTTCCTTTCAATCTAGTGTCATTAAGAATAATTATATTTTTCTTTAAATGTTTGACTAATGCAGATGCATGTGGTATTGAAGTTGTGTGTCTGAAAGCACAGTAGAGTAGAAAACATCAGTTTTCAAGGTTTTGAACAAATACATGAACACAAAGATGTTGACTTAGTGGGAGCCTTAAAAATACCCATACAGACAAACAACAACCAACCAAAATCAGGAGAAAATAAAATGGGAAAAAAAAATAGCAAATCGAAATAATTAGGCATTTTCTCAAGTCTCAGCAAACATCACAAAACCAATAAATCTGATGAAAAGATTCCAACTAATGTAACAATACAAAGATGTAAGGAATTCTGATACTAGAAACTACTTTTAAATGTGTGCTCTTGTTCCATGAAAAAACTATTTTGAATCATTTTACTTAATGTATTTAAATAATAAAAAGAAAGATGTTAAGTGTGAAGAGATCTACTTTGTTTCCATTTTTCACATAAATATTGATTAAAAGATACTTCCTTCAAGTGTTATTTTTTACTACTGTCACTCCATTATCTTGTTTTCAACATACCATGAAAATGTTCTAGCACTCAGATGAAAATAGACTTTGGATGAAAAGACATCAGTTAATCTTCAAACTTGCAAGTCTCGAAAATTGTTAACAAAATGATAAATAAGAAAAATTGCATGAGATTCCATTATATTGCCACCTGAAAAAGTAATACAAAACTTTCAAGTCATGGCCACTCTGACATAAAGATAGTTATAAATCAATATTTGTTTTGATGGTAGGAGTGTGATTATTTTAATTTTGCAAATCAGAAGTACACAGTTCCCTAGCTCTTAGAGAATCTTGAATGATAACATAACATATGACATTTCTTGGGTATTATTGTGAATGCTGGATGCCTTGTTTTACCTTCTGTATCATGCATTGGCTTTCATATTTTCAAATGCATGTGTGTGTGATTATGTATTTTGCTTTTGAGGAATACTGAAGTAAAAGACGTAGAAGCAGCTATCGACAGAAATTAGTTCCCTGACTTCTTTCTGACTAACTACATTGCTGGCTTGTGGGTACAAATGAGGCTCTGATTAACCCTTTTTAGTTGTTTTTCATTTCTGTTTTGGCTTTGTAGCTTTTATTACTTTCATCTAAATACTTCATTATTTTCTTCCGCGTATACCACAATCATCTTCCAAAGTTGATTTCACCTAGATTTAATATATACATATTCCCTTCACGCAAGCTGTCTTCTGTGTAGTTTTTATTTAAAATAACTTCTAACTTGTTTTATTTAAAATAACTTGGTACAGATAAATGAAATAATTTGAAGAAAGGAGTAACTCGCAGGATGATTAAGATAAAGAGTATTTTAAACTGAAACCGAGAAGCTCAATAAAAAGGAAGCTAAAAATGTAAATGGCAATTTGTTTTTTATTAAACAGGTCTGTTTAGGTCTGTTGTTTTCTTTTAAGTTAATAATAAAGTTGTCACAGAATCACAGACTGGTTTCTTCTTAATGAAAAAAATATTTTTGTAATAGTATTGATTTTTTTTCTCAAGAGTGTGATAACCCATGGTTTCTATTTCTAACTTAAATATATCAAAAAGTGCTTAAAATTGGTAAACCTTTTCTGAGAAAACATAAGGCATTCTAACGATGATAGTGACGTCAGTAGTTTGATTTCTCTCGATAGCGTCTGCTGCTTCTTCACTGCTTATATACTCCATGTGCATTTCTAAAAATGTGTAACGAGTGTTAAGATGCACCTAGGGTCTATGCCTCCTGAATTTTACATGGTTATTGAAATAAAGTAAAAACATAATAACCTTGCCTGGTTTTTGGTTTTTTTTAAACTCTCCTCAGTAAATCAAAAATTATAATGGTATGCAGGAGTGGGAGGCATGGCAGTTAAATAGCTACTCTTGCTATGTTTTGCATAGAATCAGAATGTTAAACAGTGTGAAGGGACCTTAAAGATCATCAAGTCGCAACAACTCCCACTACACCAGGCTGCTCAAGGCCTTGTCCAACCAAACTTTGAACATTCCCAGTGTTGGGGCACCCACAACCTCCCTGGGAACCTGTTCCAGTGTCTCACCACTCTCACAGTAAAGAACTTCTTCCTAATATCTAACCTAAATTTCACCTCTTTCATTTTGTACCTGTTACCTCTTGTCCCATCACTACAGTTCCTGACAAGGAATCCCTCTCCAGCTTCCCTGTAGGGAAAGATACTGGAATGTTGCTGTGAGGTTTCCACATAATCTTCTCTTCTCCAGGATGAGCAGCCCCAACTTTCTCACCCTGTCTTCACAGGGGAGGTACTCCAGTCCTCTTATCAACTTGGTGGCCCTCTTCTAGACTTGATCCAACAATTCCATGTCCTTCATAAATTGGAAACACCAGAACTGCATGCAGTTCTGCAGGGGGTGTCTCACAAGAGCAGAGGAGGGGGTGAGAATCACCTCCTTCAATCTACTGGCCACACTCCTTTTGATGCAGCCTAGGATTCCATTGGCTTTCCGGGCTGTAAGCACAAATCTGACTGCCATGAATTTTCAAAAATTATGGATAATGGCTTAGCAACTTTGTTTGCCAGCTCCCTCAGGACCTGCAAATTAATCTCATTGGGTCCCATGGACTTGTGAACATTGAGGTTCCTTTGTCTCAAACCTGACCCTCTCCTACAGTGGGCTTAGGGTTTCCATTCTCCCAGTCCCTGCATTTACCATTCTTGACATGGGTGGTGTGGCAAGAACACTTGCAGTTGAAGATACATAAAGAACAATTCTTTCTGATATTGTTCTTTCTCTAGAATCTGAATGAGTACATTTTTCTAGACTCCTGAAATTTTGTGGTAAATGATCTCGATACATTTTATTTTAGGAATTTGTGAAATCATAGTTACATACACATCTGTTGAAAATCTGCTAAGGATTGCCTGATAGGATATTTTTATATAGTGTCCTATTTATGAGCTTCCTTGCTGATTACATTTTAAAAGAATGTCTCCCTGCACAGATGACATTCAGTTCTCTAATTTGCTTTTAAAAAGGTAATCCTTTTTAGAGATTTATTTGCTTAAGATAATGAGGCAGGATTACAGCAGAATTAACTGCAATGCTATTAAGTGTTGTTTTTTTTTTCCCCTTGGATCTAGCCTTATGCTTTCAGTTTGAAAATAAGCTGAGATTTATTTTTCCTAGGCTACAAAACAAATTCAAGACCAGAAGACAAAAAGGCAGCTGAGGTAGCAATTCTCCAGAAGAATTAAGACACCAGTGTCTTTGAGGTATGTTTGTTTTGGAAATGTTGTTAATTATTTATTAATCTTGCTGCTATGTGTGAGAGTAATGGTGAGTGCTTTTGAACATTAGTGACTATTACTCATCTTCAGATGTAGTTCCTTTGAAAGGAAACTCCTTTTTTTTTTTTTTTTTGATAAGTATGGGGAATTAGGTGTAAATATGCTTCTATTTTATCTGAAATTGTATTTCTGTCTAGAAATTTAGATATAGGCACCTGCAAAATAAAAAAAATCAGCAAGGTTCTATGTTCTTTCTGACTAAACAGTTACTGCTTTCTTTATATGCTGTAGGTACTGAGAAAAATTTCCAAATAAGAATGTCCAGGAAAAAGCTGTAAAAAATTGTATGTGCAACACATATTACTATGTTTAAAATAGGTACAATAAATATTTCTATCAGATAGATGTTAAAGAGCATAGAAATAAATTATGAGTAACTCCATAAAGGAGACAATAGAAAGTCATCAGTAGGTAGAAACGGAAGATAAACTAAGGAATTCATCACTGCTTTTTCACAAGTCTAAAAATAGCCTATCTAACACTGTTCTTCAGTTACAAAATGTTTGAACTCAGTAAATTGGATTCTACTTTTGTAAATGTACCAGCAAAGCTTGCCGGGAACTAAGGAAATGGAGCTGATGCTAATTTCATTTTAGGTCTAGTTATCCCTTAGCATGTTCAGGACCTTGAATAGAGGAAATTATGGTCTTCACACATTCAAAAAGTGCTAGGGCCTGGAAAGGATTATTTCTATTACGTTTGGGAAATATATTTGTGTAGTTTAACTTTCCTGGAAGTCCTTCCTACCCTATTTTTCTCTTTCTTTCAACTGGATCTAGCCTTCTGCTTTCAGTTTGAAAATAAGCTGAGATTTATTTTTCCTAGGCTACAAAAAAAATTCAAACTTTCAAAGGATATTTTTTTTGTCTTAGATGAGATATTTTCTCACAACAGTAAAACCAAAATTCCTCTCTCTTTTATTACTTCAATCCACACCTGAAGTTTCCTTTTTGAAGAGGTATATTTCACCAACATAGACTGTTTTCTCTTCTACATTCCCATCAGATCTGTGTAATTTTGTTCACATTTGACCTGATAGAAGGAGCATGTAGAAGTTTGGCTAGTGACACAAACATCTCGTGGTTGTTAGGTACTGCAAGCCTATAGCGTGATGTACAGATTTTGTCCAAAAAATAATTTTCTACTAGAAAAACAACCAGTAAACACAAACTCAGTTTCCTCCTCCCTCAAAGACTATATTTATTTCAGCTCTCTTTAAAAACCACATACCTGCTCAAGACTGTTGACCTCTAGGATTCTTTTCTTTTCCTTTGCTTTAGATGTTTAGATGTTCAATAACAGGTTTGAAGCCTTTGGAAATTAGAAGTTGAGTTCTGTACACTACCTTCGTATAATACCATTCACAGTGAATAGCTTCAGAATAATTTTTTGCCTCCTAGCATTTGTAACCACAAACACCTCTCTTTTACTGTCAGTCTTTTTCCCTGGAGAAACAATATTTGAAGTATTGTAATATATGACAAGAGAGAAATCAGTAAATATTCACATATTTAGCCTATTATTCTCTTATCTGTCAGCATACCTACATTTTGTATTGGAGAAAGGAATTTAAAGCTGTTGAACTTTTGATGAGACTCTACACATCTGCCAGTGACATCTGGGAAAAATGTTTTTGGATAAATGAAAAATCTCCTCGGCCTTTTCCTGACTCCCATTAAGATACATACTTGTTCCTCAGGGCACAATTTGTCTTGCAGATTGTATTTGATTCATAGTCTAAGGATAGAAGCTCATGGTATTCATGTTAAATACATGTAGCTTTCAGAAGCATGGTAAGGCAATATTTTTATATTGAGTCATGAGAAAAATGTGTAAAAAAAATAGATCTCACTTTACTGGTTCTTGATGAAACAAGACACCAAGTAAAATATTTAATAATTTTAAATCAGTATGCTTTAGCTTCAGATGTATTTGTGACATTGATATATTTTTGTCTAGTCTGATTCCTCAGTGTTCCCATGCAGTGCTTGTTTTTACATAATTTTTAAGCCGTCATAAAATCCTCACTTTCTCTCAGTTATGGAGAAATAATTGTGAAACAGTGGACAAAAAATAACATATTATGAGGAAAAACAAAAGAAGCAAAACATGTCTGCCCTTTCTCATTCCATCTACCAGATCATTTAATTTTACTCAGTTTAGTATTCCTGTCATTTTAGATGGTTTCAGATGGACAGGTTACCATCTGATTTCATATGGATTTCAAGTGGATTATTTAATCTGCAGTTCAACATTTCTGATACTTTAAAGAATGGTGTTATAGTCAGGTTACCAAAGCGACTTCGAATTACTTGATTATAGTAGTTTCCATAGTAAACATAGTCCTTGGTGGCAGAGAAGACTGTAACTTTCCAACTTTCCCATGTGAGAGACGTTATGTTGTATAATAATCAGAATAAGGCCGAGGTAGTTTTTGTAGCAAATAATTGGTAAATATATATATATATATATATACATATATATATATATATAAAATCTTTCTCTGAGACTTCATATTGAAGTTTAAAAAATGAGTTTATGGTTGTCTGAAGCTGTACTTTAAAATCTTCTCCTGGTGATGTAAGCCTTCTTGAGCAAGCAGTGCAAGGAACTACCAATAAAGTTCATGCTTGTGCTTTCGAAAGAATCTGCCTTACTGACGTAATAAACCTTAATGAAATAAGTAAATGGAAACTTGCAAATGGCACAGAGGCTGTGTAGCAGATGAGTGAAACTTCTGCTTGTAGCTTATGTATATATGTTATTTTGCTCCATGCCTAAGAGTCCAATTTAGATTTGTCTGTTCCAAACCCAGATATCTAATTTTGCTTCTCTGATTTAGAATGAAGTTACCTGATATTCCCAATGCTCTTATGCATATTTTGCCTTTTTATATGGTTATAAACATGTGTACAATTTTGCTAAGGTACTGAATGCATACTGTATGCTTTTGATGTAATTACCTTTTAAAATTACTATATGAAAATACATGGAGAAGCCTACATTTTCATGTCTGTGTGAAAGCCTAACTTGATAAATGCAAATGAAACCTTCAGAGCTACCTTGTCACAGATGTGTATTTATGATGGGGCTGAAGGAACTCAGCCTTCTTGCAAGTGTTGCTAAATGCTGGCCTTACTTTTCAAGATATAAACCAAGAAATTAATTGCCTAAAGTAGTGTACTCTGAGTTAACATTGGATTTTAGCCTACTGCAAGACTGATTGGTATTTTACTTCCCTGAAAATTCAGAAATATCACTGAATGTTTTGAGTGTTTTTTGAAATGGAGTTGAAAAACATTTTAAAGCAGGAAGTTGACTGAAGCTTGCAAAAAACTGCAAACTTAAATTTTGAATATGTGAGGTTTTCAAGGTTTTCCACTCTGAAAGTAATTTAAAAATTGATATCATGCTGGAAAAAATTTCTTTCTCCCTTCAAAATAATTTTTGGTTTCAAAATCAATATAAACTGATCTGTATTATTCTTATGTTTAAAATGATTTGATTTCATTTGAGATAATGATGTAAAAGGCAGAGAAATTAATCATAAATTTATCACGCCATATGTCTTGAAAAAAGAAAAATATTTTAAGACCTTTTCAGATTGCTTATGTGGGTCATAAAATTTTATTAACTTGATTGTGTAACAACCACAATATGAAGGTGTTCTTGAAAAATCATGAAAATAGTAGATATTCATCCATCTCATCCAAATATGTCAGAAGGATTTCAAGACAGATTTCTAAACACTAGTTCAAAACTTAGTGAGAAGTCAATCATTACTATGACTAGTCTGAACTAGAAGCTAGTTTATTTGGAACTTGTCTGCAGTTTTCTTTTGTGCAACCATTCTTGTTTAAAAGTACAACACCTTGGTATTTTGTGAAATCAGTCGCAGCTTCAAGTAGCCTTCAAGTAGTGTGCTCCTTCTTGGAGTCATAAAGAATATCATTGAATATTCATCAGATTGCTTCCCTTTGTAAATTCAGTGGCACGTCCACTCTAGGACTAAAGCAGCAAAAGTGCAGGTGAGGATCACATGTGAAATATAACAGCATGAGAAATTAGGAAGAAGGGGAAGATTTAATTGTATTAATCGCTTCAGTTGAGGGAAGTAGCATAAGATTCCAACCTGAAATGGCCAGGATGCCAACCTTGCTGTGTAGAGGAGGTGTACCTTCATGCAGAGGCAGTGGGGTGCAGCCTCACCACACTGGGGCTGAAGCAGCTGCCAAGGACAGCCGGTGGTGATCCAGAGTCCTGTCCGGGCATTTGGCAATGGGGCACTGCTTTGGCTGGACTCTGCTGCAGAGGCTGTACCCTTGGAAGCAGCTTGAGGGTGAAAGGCAGGCTTGTTTCTCACCTGCAAAGTATGCCTTAGGTGTGATCTGATCAGCAGGGGTCAGTTTGTATACAGGAGTTTGATTCTAATTGGCTACTTCTGGCACCTGATAATCTGCTGTCTGTGTTTTCACAGCCTTTGGTTTTAAGAATTTATTTATGATCTATTTTCTTTTATAATTTAATTTATTTAAAATTTATTTAAACAGATCCAAAAAGACACAGAAATTCAGACTTCTATTACCAGGGTTTTTTTTCACTTGACCTATATAACTCAAAGTGGTTATTTGTTTTTAGCTGCTCCAGTGAAATTGCAGGAAGTGAAAAAAACTACAGATATGTTGGGTTTTTTTTTTGTCTTTCAGAACACATGGGAGCTGCTTAGCAAATGCCACTAACAGCACTTGAATTCTAGGAAGTACAAATCCAAAAATGTCAGGTTTTACCCAAAATTTTACTATTTCTCTGTTCTAGTTTTATGGGTTTGCTAGCAACATGAACTACACTACAGCTAAATAGTGAAGTATAGCTCTTTCTATAAAATATGGATTAAGAAAGAATATCTCTTCCAATAGAAAGAGTAATTAGTTCTGTTTCTTACAGTGAAGTGAGTTTAATTCTAAAAGACATTGAAGTTGAAACAAAATAGTGTTTAAATTACCTGTAAGGTTGCCTGAAAAGGAATATGGGCTAGGTTTATTTTTTTGTAATACTCTAGGATTACGGTGTCCAGATTTGGCCCACGCTCCAGGGAATTTTTTCTATTTATTTTTAATGGATCAATTTTTGAACCCTGAAGCTGATCAGTCCCTGCTCTTGAGATAATGTTCCAGCCTTCTATAGATAGCACACAATTAACTTGAGGCAAAAGAGGGAAAACCAGAAAGGAAATATATACTATACACAGAGCATCTCTCTGCATTCTGTATTCTGTGTCAGTTTTAATGGGTCTGTAATTAGGTCACAGGACTGATTGATATCAGCACTTAGCTTTGTAGGTGACATCACCCTCTGCTTCATTACCTAATAGAGATTAAGATGTTGACACAGAAAATTCTGCTTCCTGGACTGGGAAAAGTAACTAATTAAACCAGTTGTAGACTTGACACTGTCTGAATTATTTACCAATACATCCACATATATTTATGTCCAAGTGGAGACTAATAGGAAGGAAGAACACAGAGTGCATGGGGAAACTGTGCAGGCATGCTTGCAGTTCATGTGTGTGAAGGAGTCCAATTTAAAGAAACAATTTTAGAACTAGTCTGGAACAGGACCCATTGTAAGTAAAATGATGGTGCATTTAAAATTTTTAGGCAGAAAAACTAAGTGAAAATACTGGCAAGACACTTTGAGATTAAGAAGACAGATTTTATAATGCATGGTCAAATGCACAGAGATCTTGTCATGAGAGCAGTATCCAAAGAACGTGTGATTCAAAGAGATCATCAGAAAGAAAAAATGAGATGGGTGCCTTATATATATCTAAATAGAGAAAGCTCATAAATGCAGCAAAGGACACAGTTTAGAATGGTCCTTAATTTAAAAATATTTGCTGTGTTTCAAACTGAACATACAAGGATGTCTCTGTGTAAAACTGTAAAACGCAGCAAGAACTTTTCACTCGTTTATAAAATGTATTATGATTGAGGTGCTGTATGTTGCAGCTGAAAGAGGTGGTGCAATCATTAGTGCTTTTCATTATTTTGTTGCTAGGGAGTCTCTTCCTTTTTTCGATTTTTTTTTTATTTTTGGGACATAGTACTTACTTAACATTGATATAAATTTATAGGATGAAATATTTAAAACATAATTTTTGAGATTTTAGGAATTTTGTCATTAAGAATGAAAACTCAAGGAAGTATATTTTTCTTAACATTGTGTCTTAAGATATATTTGTGCTTGAGAGAGACTGCTGGCTGGTATAAGATTACCTTTACTCTTAAGAGGACTACAAGGAATAAGGTTAGACAAGGCTGTAAGAACTCACACCTGACCATACCAGCAGGCTGCAGCATGAAAATAAATGCCTGACTGTGAGAATAGAAGAAAATAAATGTGTAAAATTTTGTGATAGATGAGACTTATGCATTAGTTGAGTTTCAGAGATTTCTATTACGATTGTGAGTAGGAACTTAGCTCATGTATGCCACATATAAAAATTTGCTTATCTTACTGATATCCTCCAAGAGTCCTCAGACATACATCTGCAAAAAGTAAAAATTGACTGTTATATATTTATATGCTTTCAAATAAATTACGAAACACTGTGTAAATATTATTTTGATGCTGTTTCATACATATAGGCTTTCATCTCCTATTTGCCATTTATAACTTTGGAGTGTCATGAAATGCACTGCCAATTTAATGCCTGTGTTAGTTTTGAAGTTGTTTCTGTTGAGAGGTCTTAGTGTCATGTTTGATGTAGGAAATAGTAGGGATGCCCTATGAAATTCTTCTACAGCATTGCTCCTGACAAAAAGAAAATCAAATATGCTGATTTAGAAGCACTAAGAATAGGCTTAATCCAAGTCTGAAAGCTCTAATCCAAAATTATACAGAAGCTGTAATGAACAAGATGAATGGATTACTGGCACCTGATCTGACAGGGGAAGAAGCAGAAATTAGATACGATGCATAGCTCAAAGATTTAAAACAAGTTCCTGCATCCATTTGGTTGTTAAGGCTAGAGTCATTGGAATAATTTTTTCCAAAGTGCCTTCTTTTGTGCTCAACCCTAAAATAAGACTGAAATCTTTGTTAGTCTGTGGGTCTGTAATAGATCTGAATGCATCAAATCTCATAAGCTGCCATTTTCATCAAGTAGAGGGAAAGTAGAAATTAACTTAAGTAAACACCCATAATTCAAAAAATAGTATTTTCTAAAATTGCTTGTGTTTCTGTGCAATATATGTCTCTAGAATTCACTGTTATAATTTAAAAAAAAGTAGTGGATAATAACAACCCTTGACAGGTCATGTTACTAGTCATTAACCAGGGGTTTTATCTCATTTGCTTCCAGAGTTAAAACTGTGAGCAGAAATTGAGTTGTGAGTGAGAACACAGCTGCTGCCAAAAATTTCCAGCCATACAGTAGTTTGAATGGATAAAAGAGAGATAAAATTGATACTTCATACAGTCTAATGAGATGAATATAAATATTTGGACATTTCTCTTTTATGCTGTCTGTGAAGACATATTCACATGAAGAGCTCGATAGGTGTCATCATTAGTTCTATTCTTGTGGCTTTCAGCAGTATGCCGGATCACTTAAAAAAACCAAACCAAACCAAAACAAACAAAACAACAATAAAAAAATCTACCAAGAACAAAACCACCTCACCATCCCCAAACACAAAACAAAACAAATGAAAAAAAGTAACTTTCATATTTTACATCAATTTTTTAAAATATGTGGACAGGAGATTTCTCATTCTCTCACCTTCCTTCACTCATGAAGCACATGTATCATCTCAGAGAAAAATCATTAATCTTTGACAACTACAAGTAAATATCTGCTGGTCTGCTCACATAATCTTTTACTCTTCTGTTTTCAAACCTTTTATTCAGGACAACTTATACCAACAGTTCAGAAATAAATTAGGCGGTCAGTTACTTTTAGGTTTGCTGCAGTCTCGTACAGGTGTGTCTTTGTCTGTACATACTTGTCACTTTTTAAACCACTTTTTACAGCCGTTTCCAATGTTTTTTTAAAGGGATCCCAAAGTTTTTTCATCATTGCTGACTTTGGGCAGTATCAAGACAGCTCTCTGAAGATCAAGTCCCAACACAGAGTTTTAGTTTCTTAGAAACTCTTAGTTTTTCTAGATTCTCCTTGACTGACAGACAACTGCAATGGTTGTGACTATTTCTCCATATTGTTTTTTCTATTTTTTTTTCTTATAAGGGTTTATCTTGAGATAAATATGTGACCCTTCAGGCTTTGCTTCTATCAAGTTTCTGTATTGCCCATAGGTTAATTTGTCTCTCCTTGATGCAATGAAGAATTTTAAGTTGAAAAACTTATATGCCAAAATTTTCACTGAATATTTTAATAACTTTTTGTAATTGAATTAAAACATGAACAGTTTGTTTTATATTTTGTGTGCATAGCTGCAGTGAGGAGCTTTTTATTTTCATTCATGTCAAACTTTTTCAGAATATGTGGAGGATTTTAGTTCTTCGTGATTTAGATCCTAAAATTCCTCAAGGCATCTGAATTAAGAGACTTTGTGCATCCCTGCAATATATTGCAACAGTGAAATAATTATTGATACCTGGAAAGTAGAAGACAACTGCATAAATTTTAGCCCCTCTTTTTAGTCTCACTGAATTCAACTGGACCTCATGTTTCAATATAAGCAAGTGGATACACGAAGGTAATTTTTTTCGAAATCAGGCTTATACATCATCCAAATTTGAAAAAGAAATGCATTATGCCTGAAGGGTTTAATATCCTGTTCTGCCATTGATAGACATGTATAATCCCTATTAAAAAGATTTATGCTGAACATTGGCAGCTGATATGATCCTGTAGTGTAAATCTGAATTGCTAAGTTTTACAATATATAATCATTCCTGGGATCTTTCCTAATGTGATGCAAAATTATTTTTTACTCTGAATTTTTACAGTTAATTAAAAAAATAAAATTAATGCAACTTATCAATGGGTAAAGCACACGTGTTTTATTTATTGTCCAAGATAATTTATACATCATCTTACAATTGTGGCTGTTCTGGGGAAAAGGTTTGGGGAGACTGACTAGTCTTAATTTTCAAAAGTAATAAAGGAGTGAGTTTATAAAGCAAAAAGCACAGATAATGACAACACATCACTAGAGGTTTTAAAAATAGACATACAGGATTTATTAGAGAAACAGAAGGTCACTGGTGCAGATGAGGGTAGAATGTAAACCTTTTCAAGCAAGCGCCCACTCAAGGCTTTATATGCACATGACTTTGCTGTTGAAACATACCTAAACTCTTTCTGTAACCCAGCAAGCCTATGTTTTTAACAATATATAATTGACAGCTGACTGAACATTGCAGTTAAAGCATGTGAAAGGGGAAAAAAACCCATCCATCCCAGAAATCTTTCAGTAATGTATTAACTACTGTTTCCAAGTAACGGTGAACTAACACTTTTAAAGTGATGATATATTGCAGGTAAGTTTGTTTCCAGAGACTAATGGTTGAGAAAAAAGGGTCATTTACATCTCCTTTTGCTTTTATTGTTTTGGTTTTTTTTTTTCCTTTAGTTTGAGAACCTGCAGCTTGGTAGTATTCTAGGTACAACACAAAGTCCTTCCTAATCCCATTTCCCCACCCTGCAAATTGCATAATGTTATTTGGTTTAGAAGGGAGCAGAATTTGAAGGAAATTTGTCGCAATATATTTGTTTATATTAAATTAGAAGTGCATGGAATGTTATGTGCATAAAAATCTTCTACTTGAGAAATACAGCAGATATCTTGTACTGAAACCTTTTTGTTAGTATTTGTGTGTTTCAGGAAGTTTTTCTTTATAAGGTCATTGAGTTTAGAATTTGACAGTGAGTGTGATGTTTCATTCAACGAGATTTGAATTTTCTTTGCGCAATAAGTCAGGAGTGACTGTTTCGGTCTTTGCTTTTATTTTTTTATGTTTGAAGACTGGGATGCCTATAAATTGCAATCAGAAAATGGTACAGAATTAAATAAATACCTTAAAAAAGATAAAACAAATCAAATTAGTTAAAGCTCTTGTATTCAGCAGCATTGATTCATTCTGTCTCATCTGAGGTATTTTGCATTTCTTAAACTCTGTCTTTTGCTATATTTACTGCTAAGGCAAGAAAAAGAGAAAATGCATGTGTACTAAGTACAGCCTCTGAATGTTAAATCAGCTTAGTGAAATCAATTACTTCTTAAAAATTCTGTGTTATTCTCTTGCAGTGGAGTTTTTCTAATTAAAATATAAGGTCCAGGCTTCCATTTCATGGAGCAAATTAAAATTATCCTTCCACATGGTCTTCCTCAGGTGATCTGAAAATTCTCTGATGTGATACTTTTCAATTGCCTGTATAATTTACATTTTGTTACATTATATGATCAACGATCTATGGAACAAGAAATAACCTGGTCATAGTCGCATAGTCTGCCAAACACTAACAGCGTCGTTGTGTTTCTTCTTGATAGAGTAACTCTAGCAGTTCCAGAGGAAAAAGGTTTAAGCTTTGAACACTTATTGATCATCTTTGACGTCTACAGTTTTCAAGTGGTGCTAAGGTTAAATGAGAGTTCATTTATCCTCTATTTCACTTAGTAAGTGCTCTCATAATTAAATGCAGATCCATGTAATTTAGTGGTAGAAAGAGGAATTCATGAAGACTCCTGAGTAGGAAAAAGTGTTAACAGAACTGCAAAGGTTATAGAAATTTAGCCTTGGCTTAAGGTAAATTAAGCACAAACCACATTCCTGTAACATGAATGAGATTGCTTAAACTGTAACAGACAACAAAATTCAAAATTCATTTTCATCATCTGTGTACATCAATAGCAAAAGAAAACATGCATTTAATGAATCAATACAGTTCATATTGCTTTCATGCCCTGTGTAATGTATTTTCTTGTATTAGGTATAACAGTTAATATTATTGCAAACACTAATGAAACTCTCATGGACTTTAGATTGTTGCAAATTTTATTTTTTGAAGGAAAACTCTTAAAGTGAACTAAATTAAAAGATAATAGCTCAGTATCTCTGAAAAAACTGGTAGCCTTTATTACTTCTAGTGCCAAATTTTGTATTTAATCTAAACTGTCACTGTAAGAAAGTTTTAAAAATCAAGGGGCCACCAAGCTTTACCCTCAACTTCAATAGAGCTGAAATTCAACACAAATTTTAGGGTAATATTTTGGGTAATATAGTGATACAATAATAAAGAAACATGGAGAGGCTGTTTATTATCGTAAAGTTAAAAATATTTCGGTTTTGGTGTAAACATTTGCTTAGATACAGTTGCCTGAGAGAAACATGGTTTTCACTCAACCCTTGAAAATATTTTCTTACTATTCCCTTAGCATTTTTCTCATTATGGCATTCAAACATATTTTGACAAAGAATTAATTCTTAAAATATCTGATGCTTCTCCTGGAAGGTGAAAAAGAAAGTTGAAAATCTGTAATAGAATTCTTCTTGAACTGATGTAAACTTTCTTTGTCAGTAATGCCAGTCTAAATCTAGGATACTTTTTTATCCTCTTCTTACATCTCAATTATCTATCCCTTCAGTTACCGTTTTTTCTTGGTCATTTTCACATTGGTTCAAAAAAAAACCGCACTGAGTTAAATTTCATTTCTATACTTGTTTTTTTTAAATTCTGCCAGATAATGAAAACTATTCCAAATCAAAGACAAGATATTTTCTTTCCTGACATTCCAAACTTTTCTCTGTTGTTTGGTCTGTAAGGCACCTTCCAGTTTGGATACATAACTCTCATTAGCAGGGTCCTTATACTTTTTTTCAGATAATTAATGAGGAATTTAATTAAAACATGACCTAGCATTCATCCCAGCAGCATTCAACAGACACGTCCTTTTGACAAGATACATTGCTGTTTTCGCTGCTCCACATTTTAAATATTAGCCAGTTTTCAAAGCAGTGCTGAGCAGAGGTGGCATATCCTGTTATTAGGGACAAGTTATTGAATCCTAAAAATAATGAAAATTAAAAAGCTCTTCAGAAAGAAAATCCTACCTTTCTTTGAGCAATAGCCTTCTTAATAACTCAGGTTCAAAACAATGACATTTCATTTCCTGTATTAAGGAGAAAAGGAAGATTGAAGGCAAATATTAACTGACAAGCGCTTGTCATATTTTTCAAATAATTATGTTATCAAGGCCTAAATTTGCAGCTCTTCAATCTGAAGAACATTATGTGGTAGCATTGCTGGAAAATTTTGTGTAGAAGAAGTGCTAAAACATTGTTTCACTAGTTTCACCAGGTCCTTTAGTAATGTAACTACACTGGATAATGTCAACCTACTGCTTCAGGAGTTGTTATTATGCAAGGAATTCTCTCCCTATAATTTTATTTTACATTTGCTTGTGCCCAAATCTCTTGAGTCACAATAAAACATAGAAAGGGTAAGGAGGAGAAAAAAGTGTAGTAGAAAGTATAGAGCCAGGTCAACTAAGGCAGGTTTGCCTAGGGCTGTGTCTACTCAGGTTCTGAATCTCTCCAAGGATATTGATATTTCCAGATCTGTAAGAGTATTTAATAAACTCCACAGTGAACCTTTTTTTATTTCTTAGGTTTAAATATATTTTATTGTAATTTAATTTGTGTCCATTGTCTGCTGGCCTGTCACTCACCACAGAGATGAGCCAGGCTCTGTCTTCTTCACTGCCCTCTTCACCAGTATTTAGGTGCATTGACCACTAGAGCCTCCATTTAACTACTGATGTCTATTGTTCAAGGCACCCTTGATTGTCCACCTCTACAAAAGGAAGGGAGACACCAAAAAACCAAAAGTTTAATGTGTGATTTTGCCCCTGTTGGAACAGCTGCTTTAGCACACTGGATAGCTCAAATGGTGATAATGCCTGTGTTCGGAAAATTTAACTAATCCTGAAATACTGGCATGAAAGATTCCATTAAACATTCAGAAACTTAGTGCATAAAATTGATCAGTGTGCTTATACTCTGATTTCTACACCTAAACATATATGTATATTAAAGCATGAGTTACCTCAGAACATGTCTGAGGAGATTATTTTTTAATCTTCTTCAGAAGCCATCTTCATCATATGTGGTGGATTTTTTCCTCTGTTACATGCTGGGAGACTTCAGGGAATTTTAAAATTGGCTTTCAGAGATCTTAATGAATGGCTGGACCTGTTGTAACATGTCTCATTAGAGCTGTACCTACTATGTGTTTCCAGAGCCAGCAGTCCCTTGTCTTAAGCAGAAATGATATAAATAAGGGTGATTTTAAGCATTTATATTTGGATAACAGACTGTTAATAAGCAGTCATTTGAATAAAAGATTGTAACATGCAGGAATGATAAAGTTCTCACTAACTACTGAGACACACTGCAGTAATAGGAAATACAATGCTAAATGTCAAGAAATGCTTCCCCAAAACAGGGGATGCTATAGTGTGTGAAGCCCTATTACTTGGGAAGTAGAACACGTGGACAGATAACCTGTTTCATAGCACATTTGAAGCTCTTCAAAATGTTTTCAGAACTTGAATTTTATGGTATATTAGAAGCCTGCATTAATAACTTTATCCACAAAAATCCACACAAAAAAAATCCTAAGTGAAGATGACAAAGTGACAAGAGCAAAACATTGGAACCCTTACAAAAATGTGAATGATAATGCTGCATGGATCCCATTTTAGAGGTGCACTTGAACATCAGCTAGAGCACTAATTTACTTTCCTTTAGTGAATAAAATTGTGTAATAGAAGAGTAGTTGAAATACATCACTGTGAAGAATATCTAGCTCTTTACATCTTTTGTTGCAGTCTTTATTTTGGAGCTTCTAGTCTCTTTCGTTCCAAAATAAAAGTTGAATTACATTTCTTTCCCCCTTAACACCTGTCTTAAGGTTTTGTGATTCACATTTCTGTCCTTCTGTTAAAAAATGCCTATTTAGAAGATACTCTTCTGGTATCACTCTTCAGGAAATGTGCTGTGATGAGTGATGCAGCTAGAATTAAGTTTGGATTCTCCACTCGTGGAGAAACAAATTTCATGAGATTATAGAAGCTGGACCAGTTTCATAGCTGGACAAGGAAAAGATTAGGCAGTAAGACTAGAAATTCTTTGGGTTTAGTTAAATTATATTTATTTGTGACAAAAAAAATTTGTGTTCACAAGTGTATTTAGAAATGCTATCATTCTTCCCTCTTCATCTTGTTTCTAAAATAAGTAGGTCATTATCTTAATTATAAGGTCTAAACAGCAATTTCCTTATGAAATACAAAGTTAATGATAGTAACTACAATATAATCTCTCTATTTATATTCAGTGACATAACCCACCAGTCTGGGTTGAAGATATTTCAAGTCAACAGCAATGCTGGTCTCAGTGTTTATGTTTTCTATTTCCTCTGCCTTGAATATTTGAAATATATGATTGCCTAGAGTTATATTTCTTTTTTTTTTCCCCAGATGTTTTTCCAACAATCAGCATATTTGTTCTAATTGTATGAGTGTTTGTTCTGAGAACTAATTTGATCTCAAGTAGTTCACTTATGTGTGCAAAGCTGTGCCATCTTTGCACCACATGTTATGTAGTGAATGGTAGATGAGGAGAATGGAAATAATGGCTCAGTTATGTTTTTCATCTGCAGTGTCTGAGCTTTATTGCATCTCATTAGAGTCTCCTTAAAATGCCAGTTCAAATGCACCATAGCAGTGGCTGATAACAGTGTTACCAAAACACAGATAAAAAGAAAAAAATAGGTTCACATACGTATTATTAAGCATTTTGAAATATATTTATTTCATATTATAAAACTGGCTAATGGAAATAGGAGGAGTTTGCCATTATCATAAACTCAAGTTGTCCTCCTCACCAAAGCATAGTGGACTACTTGAGGTGAGTGTTCTTTAGGAAGGCTGCAAGGGCCCAGTCATGTCCCTGCACCAGCAAAGCACTGCAGGTGCTACCAGTCTTTCCCTCTTGCACTCTAGAAATCACAGAGACTGATAACTCTTAAAGTGGGTCTTCCCAGTATCCGTTTGCCATGTTCACTTGGCTTTCACACACTTAGTCTTCACTGATAAGTAACATAGCGAGGAAGCTATATAGCTTACTACATATGTTACTTTGATAAAAAAAAAACCACATACTAGTTTATACTGGAGTTATGACAACAATTTGATCATTATTCCTGAGGGAAAATATTAAATGAAAGAGCAGCAAATTTGAGGGCTCAACTTTCATTCAAACCAGACTATGTCTGTTGACAATGGGTTTCTTAGAATTTTGTTTTGTTTTGTTTGAGGTCTTTGTTTCTTTGTTTCTTTGTTTTGGGTACCTCTATAGGTGAATTGTTACTGTCCGTACAACTTTTCCCAACTCAAGCACAGTTCGTGTTCCACTGGTATTATAGCAATGATTATTGGGAATCATTTCTGAGAACAGAACTACCTAATATTGGTCCCTCTCTGTTCTGCTCTGTACTGGTGCGGCCTCCCCTTGAGTCCTGTGTTCAGTTTTGGGTGCCACAGTACAAAAATGGCATTAAGCTATTAGGGAGGAGGACAACAAGGATGGTGAAGAGCTTGGAGGGGAAGCCAAACAAGGAGTGGCTGAGGTCACTTGGTCTGCTCAGCCTGGAGAAGACAAGACTGAGAGGAGACTTCATTGTGGTCTTCAACATCAAAGAAGCAGAGGGGCAGGTACCGATCCCTTCACTCCTGTGACCAGTGACAGGACTCGAGGAAACAGCATGAAACTGAGTTGGAGGAGGTTTAGGTCAGATGTCAGGAAAAAGTTTTTCACCCGGAGATGGCTGGGCACTGGAACAGACTCCCCAGGAAAGTGGTCACAGCACCAAGCCTGACACAGTTCAAGCCGTTTTGGATAATGCTCTCAGGCACATGATGTGATTTCTGGGGTGTCCTGTGCAGGGCCAGGAGTTGGACTCGATCCTTGTGGATCCCTTCCAATTCACCAGATTCTATTATTAATTCAAAAAACATTAATTCTGGATGATGAGCTAAATTTAAAGGAGTTATGGGCTGATTTTATGTAAGATGGTGGCACATTTTAAGGAAGGGTAATGAAATGGGGCCAACTCATATAATGTGGTGCAGCAGAATCATTCCTGAGTCAACAGTACTAGTTCATGCAAGATTTTAATTCTTTCTTGGTGTTTTATGATCCATAAGAGGGGAAAAAAAAAATTGAAGAAACATATATGAGAACCTAGATTCCAGTTATATTGTAATTTTAGGAGTCCTCTCAATGGATATTGTATCTGACAAAATATTGAAACAAAAAATGTTTTCCTTAGATGTGCAGTATTTATTACAAGTATGTGAGTTGCCCTCTTTGCTTCATATATTTACATTTCACAGGCTTCAGAATAGTTTTATGACTTGGTTTATGCACAACATTGGTAAATAATATAATGAGAAATGTTATCAGTAAATAATTAACCAAACCTAAAAGTTAAAGCTGAAGCTTATTAATCAGTCACACTAGGATATGATCCACTTCTCTATTTAGTGGCAGGTGAGATTACAGGCAATACTTTTCTCCTCTGAATCTAGTGGGTTTCAGTGTTATTATACCTTCTACTCTGAAATGTGTGGCTCATTGACAGCCTGCGCTGAAATCTGTTTTCACAATATCTGCAGTATTATTTTGTTAACCAAGCTCTTACCCATTGTGACTAAAAGATCACATTTCCATTACGTGGAAAAATTATTTTACCATTACCTCCTACTAACCTTCTGCCCAGACCTCACTTTTGAAAAATTTGTTTTTACCAGAGATGAGACCTAGAAAATGTGTAAAAGCATCTGTCTGCCTTAGGCGATAAACACAGTGGATGTATATAAGTAGTAAATTAGTTGGAAGTAAAGAATTTCTCTTGATAGTTCTCATACTTAAATTGTATTCTACCAATAATTTGCCAAATTAAGTCAAATTAAGACAAAGGATATAATCTATTAGCTGGTATAGCCTCATTTGCTTCTCTATTAGCACACTTTTTCAGCTTGTGTTGACTCTTCACATAGGATATATGAGATGGCATGAAGAGATACAGTAGCTAAAATTATAGAACTCAGATGTCACACCCTTATTTTGCAAAGGGTGCAGTTTGCCTAATCTTACCTTAGAATCATAGAATCATGGAATTGTTTAGATTGGAAAAGAGCTCTCAGATCAAGCCCAGCCATTAACCCAGCACTACCAAGTTCATCACTAGCTAGGTCCCTGAGTGCCACATCTATGTATCTTTGAAATACCTCCAGGGATGGTGACTACACCACTTCCCTGGGCAGCCTGTTCCAGTACTTGACAACCCTTTTGGGAAGAAATTTTTCCTAATGTCCAATCTACACGACCCTTGGTGAAACCTGAGCCTGTTTCATCTTGTCCTATCACTTGTTACTTTTGAGAAGAGACTGACATCCTTCTTATTACAAGTTATTTCCAAGTGGCCTGAATTTTCAGGCCGTCATCATATTTTAAAAGACATAAAGCTAAAGAAAGTAAAGAAATAATCAGCAGTGTTTTGAAAACTCTTTTAAAATCAACTTTGAGATCCTAGACAAAGTTGATTTTTTGTGAATATTAGACTGACATGTGAGTGATTTACCCAGGAATTTCTAACGCGTCATCCTTGGTAAAGCAAGTATATACAAATTCCTCTAAATGCAAAATTAATTTATACAGTCAGAATTCTTTACTACATGATATACAAACAAAAAAGAAATTAATACAATTGTAGAGGTAAAACCAGATTTTGGGCTTCCTAATAGTCTTTGTACATCCCTTTTAATAATTTGACTTACTTTAAGAGGATGGCTGTCACTGCAAATATCCCAGGTACGCAACCACCAGGTTGCATATGAGCTATGCAAATATTAGAAAGTCATGTTTTGAGGTCCTAGTAGCACTTGCATGCTTCTTAAAGCTTTAAATATAGTCTACTGCTTATTATTGTTATGGGATCTTATTTTGTAGCTGATGCAGAAAACACTTTGTGTTATAATCACCACATGGAACTCTCACTTTCATGTGAGCTTGATTGAATACAGTCACTATATGCTTATGGAGCAGCAACTATTTTCTTTCTAATGTATGCCTGCTGTATGTCAAGTTAGTCATAACAGATAATCAGATAATTGAATTACTCTTACTTCTGCAGCTTCCAAGCAGTAGCATGCAAACTACACAAGCATATTTTAATAATGTATTTTAAATGCAATTAAGTATTGAACTTATAAACATAAAAAAAGTGTTTTGTAATATTGAGTGACTGTAAAATTTTGGTTCTTTGGTTTTTTTTTTTTAATTCTATGTAAAGAAGCTAGAGTAAATTAGCTGTACTACATGCAGTACATCTAGAAAAATCTCTATTGTTTACCTACTTGGCTTTTGACCTGAAAGATTTATTTTTGCATTTTAACAACTCAATGACCTTTGTGGAAGTTGTTGGAATGTGATTTAAAAGCAAAATCAAACTTATAGGTGTGCTTTGGCTTTCTTAATGGATAAAATTTTTAGTGACCACTTTTTGATTTAGTCTATTGATATGCAAAGCAACTTTTAAAACTTCGTCTTTTTAAAGCATAAACTTCATATGGACTTGGGAGCCTATTTCTGCATTTGAAAAATAAGAGGCACAGGTAGGATAGGGGTGTGGTAAAGTACTGAACAAGTTGTCCAAACCACTTTGGACCCTGAGATCCATGGCTTTCTGCCCAAATGGATTACCTCTGCTCGAAAACAGTCTCTAAGTTGTAACATTTTTATATTATGACTTTATATGCATACATGATGTAAGTATACACAGAAGACACATGTATATATGTGTATGTGTATGTGTGTGCATGTACATGCATTTACATATGTAGAAATATATAGTGGATATGTCAATTGTAGTGATAGAAATTTAGAAAAACTGAGAACTAAGCTCAGGGGTCTTAAGTTTTCACCTAGAGACATTTTCTTTTATCATCTCCTCCATACAAAGCAATTTTATTTATCTCCAGCAAGGGCCCTCCCCCATTAACTGCAGCTGCTGTTCGTTTCAGTGTTACTCTACTTCAGTACTTTTTGCCCTTGTGTCAATCTATGCCCAAAGAAGATTAAATTATTTGGTGTAATACTTGAAATCCAATCTCCGTGTCAGGGCTCTTCTGTAGTTCTGGGGCTTGGGACTTTCATCACCAGGATTGCTCCTAGGAGCTGAGTGGCATATTTAATATTTTGAAATTTGTTAGTATCACTTTGAACCTTTTGAGAGCTTACTCTCCTTAGTGAGACGCTAGTTTTCTTGTCTGAAAATTTTAGAATACCTTAAGGGTTGTGATTTGCAAGTAAAGTGTGAGCAGAAAATGAGTCTTGATCGCCTTAGTTTCATTGGTTTGGAAATGTGTATATTAACCAGTGTATGGGAAATAGAGAGAAGACATAAAGGTTTCTATCCTTTATTCCTTAATCTCAGTACAGCTCCTTGATATGCAATGTGTCAAATTATATTTGGTCTTTGAATACAAATATTTCTAGCAGTTTCAGCACAGCAAGTTAAAAGTGTGACATGGAGTACTCTTGAGATTATGCCTGTGATAGACAGAGGGTTTTTTTCCTAATCTAAACATGATTCAATTCATAATTACCTTTAGGGTACATATCAACTCATGACATTCAATCTTGCCATTTGTCTAGTGTTTTATTCCCCAGAAATCTGCCTTTCAGATGATAGTTGTTTTTATTTGAAGTATGCAGCTGGATGATACAGTGTGTTTATCTACGATTACAGAAGTCTGTTTATGTTTTGAAAGTTTTCTAATGTTTGTGTCAACTTACAAGAAGTTTAAGAAATATTGAAATTTTTAAATTATAGAAATAGGTGACATATTTACGCCCATTTTTAAAGTATATTCATTTTATCATTGTTGCTGAATTTCTTGTACAATATACAGCTGTGTCCTTCAGCTTGCTTTTCTGAACAAAGTTTGAGTTCATCAGCAGGAGTTAATAATTTTACAGATACAAAAAGCATTGAATTGTCAACGGTTAAGACAACTACCCAAATTATAGGCAGTACATGTCACCACACAATTTTAAATTTATGAAAGCACTCATCAAGAGCTGCTCTAGAGTTATTAATTATTCTGAATCCACATTAGTGTTTGTTAAACAGAGTTTTCTTTGTGGGCTTGTTTGTGGGGTTTGCGGTTTTTTGGCATTCAAATGAATGCAAATGTGAACCATTAATTAAAGTTCTTACTTGCTCATTTTTATATGATATATGAATGTTAAAATACCAATTAAATATTGCCAGTTGTCTACAGCAATAAGACTTTAGAGTAGTATCTATAAACCGAAAATAAAATTTTTTTGGCTATGTTTCTCCTTTAAATTATGGTCATCAATACTTTTTAAATTGTATGATAAGGAGTTACATAGGTACTCAGAGACAAAAAATAAATGGGGATCCATCCTATAAAAATTAAAGTTAAAAGCTGTTAATTAAAACTGAATCTAAACCATTATGTAGGGAGGCTGCAGTCTAATAAATTATATGATTAAAATGTGTTTGTGAAGAACTGAATCTAACTTCCCTTTGGTGTTTTATTTGAAAACTGGCTTTCATTTTTCTTGCTTCAATGAAAGATATGATTTTAATGTGGCTTGCTGAACAACCTGAACAACTATTTTCAACAGTAAATTTCAAACTTTATCTATGGGACTTGGTATCTTTCTCAGGGGAAAATTAAAAATATCTGAATGTCCCCTGGGAAAAATAATATTTCTACTTTGACAAGCGAAAAGGTCCACAATACACAAGATGGCACTGTTTCACTTGTGAAAATGCCTATTTTTCACAAATAACTGTGAAAATAACCTGATAGGTTATTGTGCAGAGGGTTTTATATTTATGTATAATTGCAGTGAAAACAAGAAGTTTGCATAGTTGGATAGGTTGGGTTTTTTTTTAATTATTGACCAGCCAAAATATATAGATGCAACACTGTGTAACTGTGGCAAGCGAAAATGCCTCCAAAGTTACTGTTGACAAAACTGAATGATTCAGGAACTGGAAACCAGATATGAACTGAAATTCTCTGTGACTTATTCTTCTGCTTCTAAGAATTCTGGAGAATTTGGAATTCATCTTTCAAATGGTTATCTTCCACTGAATCTTCTTTGATCTCCTCTGACATGCATAACGAGCATACCATCCCAGTTTCTGCATTCTTCTTTTGAGGTTAGCTTATAAAGAGCAAAAGGTATGTGCTAAATAAATAAGAATTTCATGTTGTGTAGAGGACTTAATTTTTTAATTGAGTCTTGAATTCTAATGTAGTTTTTAACTTGTCATTGGAAAAAAAAAGTCATAAAAGTATATAGACATATATGTAGGCATTTTTGATCTTAGGCAATACTCGCATGTTCAGTTTTTGTGAAAACCCAGTTACATCTATTAATGTCCGAAGCACAATATAGTAAGATAATTCTTAATATTTCTTATTTCTCCAGGACTCATTAAATAAATTGACACTGTTTACTTATTATATTATTCTTATCAGGGGAAGAGTAGAAAATCTGCAAACCTTCAACGAGGCTAGATGCAGTAGCTGAAATAACATTTCATCATTTCAGTCTCAGATGTCTAAATTTAAGTATATGTGTACTGATGGGTTGGTAACCCTTGATCTTTTCATAGAGAGGGAATTTTTTTGTTCTTAAGTAAATACCAGAATTCAGTTCTCTCTAATTTTAGATAATTTTTTCAAGGTAGACATCAGGTTACTTTTCACAGATTTAAGCTCCATTTAAAGACCTTCAGAAGTCAGTCAAGGAAGGCACCATTCTTACCATTCTTACCATTCTGTACATTTTTGTAAGGGTTAAAGAAAATCACTCTGAAATTTAAGAGGTTTACATACGTTCAATCCGAAATTACACCTGCTGTTTATTTGCAAAATGTCTGTGGGAATGTGTTTGAAGCAGGTCTGTCTTTAAGAACTGTCACTTTTTGCTTTGCATCACTGAGCAATTTCAACATTATTCCCCTCTAGAGAAGAATAAACTGGAAGATGCTCCCTGGAAGCACATGGCCCCATATTTTGTAGCTGTTTTGTGGTACTTCATTACAGGATGAGATTAGAAGTAGATGCCATGAAAAATGTACATTGTGGTTATAGGGTCCACAACACTGATAGCTTCCCTCTGTAGTCTGTTTCTATTCCACTTTCTAATGTCGCCAGTATTTGTAGCTGTTGCTACTGTACCCTCCAAGCAGGAGGGCTTAGAACTTAATTAAGAATGTAGCATGCAGTCTGTAAATGAAGCTGCAAACTCTCAAAAGCTGACTATTTCCTTTTTATAACACTTGTGGGTTTCATTGGCCTGAATATCCACGTTGTTTCCTTGCCATAGCCACCCTATTGCTAAATTGCTGTAGAAAATGGTTCTGATTTATAGACCTCAAAGTGCTTTATAATCACAATGTATGTGTAATTTGAGATAGTTTTATTCCTGTTTCCTGGATACAGGAATTTGGGCATGATAAGACATTGTGCTTTAAGCAACAAGACAGTGATGTAGTTTTGCAGAAGGACCACTTGTGGTAACGACATTTTTTAGACCTTGACTATCTCCTGATGATAAGTGACATTGTGCAAGTGCATCATAATAAATTGGTCAGGACCAAGTGTCTCTGGATTTGCCTATTTATTTAACCATTTCATATCAAAACCTAAAAGGCTTGTGTACTTCTTCATGTAAATGTCTTTGGAGTGATTAACTGTATTTTGATACTTCTGCTCAATAACAAATTAGTTGTAATCCTCAACTAGAAATGCATATGTCTGTCCTACAGTGAAAGTGACCCTCTTTTATGTAATCACTTAAAGAAGGTTTTAATCAAGAATAATAACAAGCAGCTCGGTTAGTCTTCTGCATTAAATAAAATAGCAACAAAATCTTCAACCATTTTTATGTAGAAACATTGTCTAGAGACTAATTTCGAACTAAAAAAATTACTTGTTCTATTCATTTTAATTTGCTTGCAAATATTGCTTTCATGTTGTTCTCTTCAAAGCATAATTGTGGTATAAATTTGCAACTAGGAAGTTTATACTGTAAGTGATAATTGTTCATTCGCTAGAAAATAAAAATGTATTTTAAGTTTTGTATTTTTAATTTCTACTGTTGCTAACACACAATTAAAATTTCAAGGTGCTCTTGGGTGAGGTTTTTTTGTTAGTAGTGGTTGGGGTTTTTACCTCTTATTTTCCCAACTACAGTTTGGGCCACAGGGAATGGTCTACACTCCAATTTTACTCTGATTTTGCATGCAGTTGGGATTGGAGATATTTTCAAGAAACAAATCTATGGAAAGTTTCTGTGTTCTGATTATCATTATACTGAGGAATGCAAATAGTGCTTGATAAATGTTTATAATCTAAAACCTTTTTTCTAAAAAAAATATTTTTTTCCCCTGAACTTCTTCGAAATTTTGCATAAAAAACGGGAATTCTAACTTACTTTTGATGCTGTTTTAAAGTGCATTATCAAGTAACAGAAGACAATTCTTCAATAAGTTGTAATGAGGTTGGAAGGATACCAGCAAGAGAAACAGTGTCTTAGCACTTGACATGTTTCAGACATCTAATGAATAGAGACATAAGAAACTGAAGCATTAGCTGCCTCAAAACCTCCAGTTAAGACTGGAATGTCTTTTAAGCGTTGTTAGTCACATCGCATTTTAATATTGTCAATTAGTGAGGAATATATATCCATTAATAAACTACCCATTGAGTGTAACAATGTTTTAACTTCATTTAAGTTACCCAGCAATTGATACTATATCAGAAATCAAAAGCAGCCTGTGCTGGGAATCATGCCTAAATATAAACAGTACAACAAAAACTTATTTCCAATGGGATTGTCTTTCTTTGTTTGGCTGGCTCTGATACTCCAAGGAAGACTCAGATCCACTCTCTGTGTTTAGTTCTGCTGAAGATGAAGAGTGCAGTGCACTCTCTGCTTTTACACTCATGGTTAACCAGTTAATAAGATAAAGATATGAGTTTTATTTCCTGATTCATCCTAAGATGAATTTTACATTTCTATTATTTTACTTTAGTGGAACATAGCATTTTCAAGGTGTAAGTTTAAATGCTGTGTTTTCCCCATTTCTTTTAACAATTGTGATCATTTTATGTTGCTTTGAGCTGGAGTGGAGATGTTGAACTTTATGAGGTCCGTTGAAATCTGCATTTTTTATGATTATCTGTATCTAGTATTTGAAAATATTGTCCTGCTTTCCAGAGTGTTTAACTGGTTTATCTTGTAGCTTTTCCATTAATGTGTGATAAAGATACTATTTATGGTAATGACAGCATGACTGCACAAGTTGTTTCTGACACTTACTGGTCAGCTTGACTTTGGAACGTTAAGTTCTCTTGCTGATCATTCACTGCTGCACTACACTGTCATTTTGATGTTTGAAGCTATGGAGACGAAAAATTGAAAGAACCTCTTAGGCTTTATAGTGCTATGACTAAGGTAAGGACTCAGAGAATTCAGAACTTTTCAGAACAAATCATGCTTTGATTCTCAACTTTTTCTTAGAGGTGGTATGGGAAAGATCTTGTAGAAACTACTCAACAATTCTAAAAATGAAAGGAAAGTATGGTTTTAAAGGCAGTAAAAATTTGGAGGTCAAAGGAAAAAAGAGTGGTTAAGAGGACTTTTGTTTCCACTCTCTTCTGCTTTTTCATAGAGCTGTTCAGATTGGAAAAGACCTTTAAGGTCACTGAGAGCAGTTGTTAACTGAGCACGACCAAGTCCACCACTAAACCATGTCCCCAAGTGCATCATTTAAAAATCTTTCAAATACCTCCAGGGATGGTGACTCAACCATTTCCCTTGACAGCCTGTTCCGATGCCTGACAACCCTTTTGGTGAAGACTTTTTCTTTTTTCCTAATATCTAATCTAACCCTCCCCCAATGCAATTTGAGGATGTTTCCTCTTGTCCTATCACTTGCTACGTGGAAGAAGTGACCATCCCCCACCTGGCTACATCCTCCTTTTTGGTAGTTCCAGAGAGAGATAAGGTTTCCTCTTGAGCCTCCTTTTCTCCAGGCTAAACAACTCCAGTTCCCTCAGCAGCTCCTCATAACACCTGTGCTCTAGACCCTTCATCAGATTTGCTGCCCTTCTCTGGACACACTCCAGCACCTCAATGTCCTTCTTGGAGTGGGAAGCCCAAAACTGGACACAGGACTTGAGGTGTGGCCTCACCAGTGCCAAGTACTGGGGACAATCACTGGTCCTGCGGGCCACACTATTGCTGATACAGTCCAGGATGCCACTGGCCTTCTTGGCCACCTGAGCACATGCTGGACCATGTTCAGCTGGCTGTCGACCAGCACCCCCAGGTACTTTTCCACTGGGCTGTTTTCCAGCTACCCTTCCCCCAGACTGTAGTGCTGCCTGGAGTTGTTGTGATCCAAGTACAGGATCCTAGCATGTGCCCTAGTTGAACCTCATACAATAAGCCTCAATCCATCAATTTAGCCTGTATAGAGCCTTCGTGTTCTCCAACATATTTACACTCCAGTTCAGCTTGGTGTCATCTGCAAATCGACTTGGGATGAACTCAATTCCCTTATCCAGATAATTGGTAAAGATATTAAAAAGACCTATCCCCTTACCCAAGCCCTGGGGAACACCAATTTTGACCAGCTGCCAACTGGACTTAACTACATTCACAACCACACTTCAGGCCCAGCCATCCAGTAACTTTTTTTCCCAGTGAAATGTATACCCATACAAGCCATGAGAAACCAGTTTCGCCAGAACATTATAAGAAACAGTGTCAGAGGTTTTGCTTAAGTTCAGGCGAAAAACATCGTGGTCTTTCCATCATCCACTAATCCAGTCACTTTGTCACAGAAAGACACCAGATTGGTCAAGCAGGACCTGCTTTTCATAAACTTGTGCTGGCTGGGCCTTATTCCCTGGTTGTCCTGCACATGCCATGTGATGACACTCTAGATGATCTCGCTCATAATCTTCCCTGGAACCGAGGTCAGGCTGACAGGCCTGTAGCTCTGCCGATCCTCCTTTGACCCTTCTTTTGACCCTTCTTATGCATGGGCATCACACTGGCCAATCTCCAGTCCACTGGAACCTCCCCATTTAGACAAGACTGATGGTATATGATGGGAAGTGGCTCAGCGAGTACTTCCGCCAGCTTCCTGAGTACCCTCGGGTGGATTCCACCCAGCCCTTTAGACTGAAACACACTGTATATGTCTAAGTGGTGTAGCTGATCATTTCCCCCTGGATTATGGAGGCTTCATTCTGCTCCCTGTTCCTGTCTTTTAGCTCAGGGGACTGGGTACTCCAAGAACAACTATTTTACATTTAAAACTGAGGGAAAGAAGGCAGACTTTTCCTCATCCTTTGTCATTACATTTCCCTCTGCATCTGTTAAAGAATGACGATTGTCCTTAACTGTCCTTTTGTTGCTGATGTATTTAAAGAATTTAGACATTTTTTTTAAATTTTATTTAGGGCCTTTAGGCATCTATGTATTTAGTTTTATCCCTGCATAACCTCATGACATCCTTGTAGTTCTCCTCATTTTCCTGCTCCTTCTTCCAAAGCTCATAAACTTCTATTTTCGGCCTGAGTTCCAGTCAAAGCTCTCTGTTCAAAGGTTCAGTTACCTGTGGTGGCTTCATTCAGAATTGTTGTTTGAGTTTTTTAAGCATGAAACTATTACATGACCTGAGAAATAGTAATCTGTTTTTTCAGGCACTTTTGACCATCTACATTTCTCTCATTCTCAGTTGAGATTCCAAAGAATTATTACTGAAATTCTGATTGAAGACCAATAAACTTACTAGAGTGTGATAGGATGGTAATGGATATCACTTAATTGAAACTTTTCAGCATATCAGGGTGATGTTCTTTTTTCAGTCCCCTAGAATACTCTTTATATCTGCAAAGGCAATAAATAGTAACTAGGTACCTAGTTGCTGTCTATGCTTTCAGAGATGTCCCTTACTATTACCACAAAATATGGTTCAAATAATAGTCTGGATGTTTTTAAATGCTAATTAAATCTTACCACATTTTTACAATCCCTGGCATACTAAGCATGCATGTTTATATAAAAAGCCCTATGGTATTTAGAACATCTGTGGAAACATAAGTAGACCGTAAAACATCATATCTTCCTAGAGTCTTAGATGTATTCCTTCATTAGTTGATAGAGACAGGGAATATGCTTCACTTCTGTCCTAAAATAATGTAAGCATCAAAGTGCATTCATTTTTCATATGATGTATCTCTTGCCTACTTTTTCCATGTTCTTTTTTCTGCAGATATCAAAGTTTTACTGTGTGCTATTGTCTGTTTTTCCCTAATCACAGCAGGAAGTTCACTGAGAGTCTGATTGCACTGAGAAATTGCCCTGTGAAGTTGAAGACAGTCTTCTAAAGATTGATCCCAGCCTTCTGCTTTCAACAAAAGTACCCAGATAACCATACAGGGGTTTTAGAAGTATTTGTACAGAGTACAATGACACAAAGCTTCAACAATTTTATTCATATTTTCCCTTCTCCTACAATTTTACATACAAAAATTAGTGGGTTTTATTAAGAATTAAATTTGATTCATTCTATATCTTTACATAGACTATATTGTCTTTACTAGTTTTGGCTAAAGGTGACATTAAATACTTGCAATGAGGGAAAGTAGGACATGAACAGTTTTCAAGTTTAGCAAATATTAATAGCATTTTCTTTCTTTTACTAGAATTCTATTCATCACAAAATTGGAAGGTAGAATATAGACATTCTTAAGCTATCCATAAACATGCTCACATATAAAAGTTCTAAGATGATATAATTCTTTGTAATTTCTATGCAGTTTGCACGAAAGCCTTTTAATGCACATTTGCACAAGGTCACTAATAACTTACAATTCCTTTTCATTTTGGATTTATGTAAAAATAACTTAAAATCTCTTTTGCAATTTCAAAGAGCTTAAAGATCGTATTTTGCTTTCATATACTGTCATCAATACTTTATGTAAAGTGAGGATGAAAAGCTCATTTTAACAAATCAAAGACTTCAAAAATAATGTATATTTTTCTTTCTTTTCCTGAAAGGTTTTTGGTTTTTTGGGTTTTTTTCACATGTAACAGTGAATAAGGATCTCAAAATCAAGAAAGGTCACATTAATTAGATGGGTAATAAGACTGTATTTACTGGAGGGACAGCTACCTCCATGTTGCTCCAATATGGGTTTTGGGGCTGGTCCACAGGAGTGGGGAATCTGGGAGTGAATCCTCACTGCTGGACAGGAAGGACCATCCAGCAGTCAGCAATCCAGAAAAAGGTGAGGTAGCAAGTCAGACCAGAAGTTAGTCTGGGAAATCCTAATGACAGTGAAGGAACAGCCAGGAGCAGGACTGGGAAGAGTTGTACCTCTGAGAAGTGCACCTGGCTCAGTCCTGGTCTAGATGTCCCCAGATCCGAGGGAATGGGTGCACGACTGAGGGTCGCTGGTGAGGCAGGTCTGGACAATTAAGGCCTCTTGGTGCCTTCAGGCACCTGCACTGATTGCAATGAAATATTTCAGTCCTCTGATGGAGAAAGGAGTTTTCACAGAGATCCCTACAGCAAGAGGATGATGGGGAAATGTAAACCAATAATACAAAACATGTTGTGTATTCAGCCATAGATTTACAAGTGAAATTTATCACAGGATGTGAACTGACACAGCTTTGTGAATCAGAAGACAGCAGTGAAGGCATGGATTGCTCCTGGCGTCAAACATTCAAGCATGCAGGATGCTGTTTTCTGGCATATTCATATAATTTCATGGGAGAAAGACTGTCATTGCAGGAGACTGTATTTTACCAATAATTTCTTAGAAATTAGTTTTGTGATTTGGGCAGGAGAGGTGGAAGAAAATTGACAGTAATGGGCACTTCAGTCCTCTCAGATGGTGTTAGATACATGCTTATTGCCTCATGTAAGATACTTTTTTGTGAAAGATGGCTGGTGTGATCATATCCCCAAGGATTACTTATTAATCCTGTTACATCAATACAAGTTTAAAGAAATGCCATTGACAGTAGTTCTTCTGATCTCCTTTAGGGTGTTTTAAATTTCTTTGATAATCAGAATCACTACATTGATGGATATCAAATACTTGCCTTTAGAGCTCAGCAAGAACAGACTTTGGCTGGTACATCAGAAGTCAGTGCTCTTAGTTTTATTGAAATATTCAGAAAAATGTTATAAAATTTTGAACATATTTATTTTTATGCCATTAACTGTGTCAGATTACTAGCATGTATTTTTTTAATTATTCAGAAGGAACCAAAAGTCTGCAGGGGTTTGAGGCAATTTTGTTGGTAATTAGTTGATAAAAGCCCTACTTTATTTTGATGTTTGTATATAAATATTTTGGACATCTTTAAGCATATTATTAAACTGTGATAGTGGTGGTAATAAACCTGTTTTCCGTGATTTTTTTAAACATGTGGGATTATAATTTAGTGTCTTTTGGCAATTTTATTTTTTAATTTTGTTTAAAACCAATGCAGTCGAATCAGCACATCTGCTGTATAGTCAGTCATGTTGCTGAACTTGCTAGTATATTTTTGTTTCATTGTTTTTTTCTTTATATTGTGTTATGCTGTATGTTGCTCCCTCCTTTCCCTCCCCATTCCCTCCTTTCCCTTCCTACCTTCACCCTCTCCTGCAGACTAAGGAGATTCAAGACAGATATGAATGCCTCCATTTCTACTATGCAGCTATTGGTGTTGTTTTCTTGGGACATAGAGCAAGGGAGATAGATTTTTCTATATCAGTTAACCTTATGTAAAAGAATATGGTCTGCTTCAGTTATATCTTCTAGACTATCTTTGAGCTTCATGGTTTCCCAGCTTATTTTCTTGAGCACTACAATTCACTGCAGAACAAAGACGGGGGAAAAGAAAATATATACGGAAAGAAGGTTCAAATGTTCAGCTATCATTTGTGGCGATGACATCCATCTCATGAGTACTATTTATGACACAGTTTGATTGTCATGGTTTCTATGGTTTCATAGAAATTTGCATGTTGCAACTCATGCAAGAAGTGTACTCTCTAAAACAGTGTCAAGGATTAGCTACAGAAATAATTCTTAACCTATGGTAGAGTCCTTGAGTTAATGCAGATTTGGAAATAGATTGTCCTTAGAAATATTACTGGGGAATAAGTTCCTGCTCTATTACTGGTTATTCTGTCTGGTCTACATTCATATTGCTGAGCCAAATGTTCCTTATGAAATTGCATTAAAGATTTAAATTATTGTTAAACGAGGCAATTACTGCACAAAAACATGTTCTATTGTTGCAATGAACATAAATCATGTTTCAGAATTCTCACTTTTGTAATATATTGTAAATTGAAAAAGATAAAGACAATCAATGTGCAGTACTCCTTCTAAGAAACAAAAATTTAGCTGTGTTCTCCTTAGGAAGATATTTTAGGCATTAGGACTTAGAGGAAAAACATGATGAAACAAATTCTTTCACCTTTCCTCATCTTTTTTTGTCAGAATAAAACACATTTATAGGTGTGACTTCTGCAGTAAAGCACCCTGTTTCAGTCACTATGGTCAGGTTGCTAAGTTGCTAAGAATTTCATAGACAAACTAAGTGGTAAAAAAGTATTAGAATCCTTCTAAGAAGATTTTTTTGTAACACTTTAAACTTTCTGTATTCTGCTAACCTTTGACAAATACCTGGCTTTAAAAAAAATAAAAGCAGTTATTCTAACTGAGAAAAATAACAAACATGCCTATAGAAAACAGCATTACCATTTCTGAGTATTTGTGGAAGACCAAGAAAAGTATCCTGTGGAAAGAAGATTTGACACCTCTGTGTTTGTAGATGGAAGGAATTTGGAAGAATGCGTTTGGATCAGAATGGATCTTACACATTATCTTTGAATGCTTATTGAATCACTCCTAGGAGAAAAATTAGAAGGAGAAAATACTTTCTTTTTAACAACTAGGATTACCCACTAACTCATCTGGGAGTTTTACCAAATCAATTTCTTCAACGGCATTTTAAATTTAGTAGTGGACAGGTATCTGTAATTTTAAAGTACTCCACTCTGTAATATAACAGCCTATGCTGTCCCACAAAACAAATACAGACAATTTTTCATTAAAAAGTAGCACATATATAAATAGGCAGATCAATTCTGTAATCTTATAAATATTTTCCATCTTATCACGGTCTACGAGAAAACCACTGGTGAATGAATAGTACTGTACAAGAATATATATCAACTTTGAAAGATAAGTAAATTGTATCTGTCTGAAAACAGAAATAGTATTCTAGGTTTGTATTTTAGAAGGACCTATCTTATCTTAAAGCAGTGGAGGAGAATATCGGTTCAGGGCATGGTGCTGCAGTGAAAAACACAGTTATAACAGTCCATAATTTATCAGTCTGTATAATTGCCTTATCGCTGAATGAAAGTAGAAAATTATTTAAATTAATGCAAATAGGAAACAAATCATGCAGATGTGCTCTCAACTTTGCAATGAAAAGTTTAAATTTTCTCTTTGACTTAAAAATAAATAAAGCAATCTTTTTCTTTGCTCTGTCACATCTAAAAAAATTCAAGCATTATGGAAAACTAACAATTAAAGAGTAATTCAATGCTGTGGCAAGCACTGCAGACAAGATGAGAAGGCTGGATTTTTGTGATTTGTCAGAGCAGTGCTCCTTTCACCCCAGAGCTTTGCCTTCTAAGGATGGGACCATGACAAGCTGGAAGTCCCTAAATGCTCTCCTGCACCACCTCTCTCCTAGTGATGGTAGGAGAAGATATTCAAAAGGGAAGAGGGGAAGGCAGGTGAACTCGGCCACTTGCTGTGGGCCAGTCCTCTCCCAGTATTAACACTTGTTGATTTCACCTGCCAGTTCTGTTGGACAGATCCTCTTCTGAGAGTGAAAATACAGCTTTCAATCAGGGCCTTCTGCAGCTCCACGTTTCAGTCATTCTGTGTCTGCTGCGTAGAGTGGTACATTCTTCCCTTTCTTTAAGCAATCTTCAACCAGTTTGTCAGGCACCATGTACTTTGGTTTTGTAAGGATGGGATAAATAAAAGCTGTGTGTTTGACTTTCCACTGTAAGAGTCAGTAAACCCTGGTTGTGCCCCTCTCAAGTCCTGGCAAGCTGAAGAGTCATAGCTTGTTCACTGTTTTCTTAAAAGGCAATTGCTTCATCTTATTTACTATGAAATTTTTTCTTCTTTGTATGTCATGTCAATCAGATAGTAGGGAAAATGAAGTATTGACATATCTAGCTTCATATAAAGCACTATAATACAAGATCTTCAAGCCAGTTGTACTTGTGTCTTGATACTCAGAGTACTTAAAATTTACTTAGCATGAAGTAATTAAACAGTAATATAGATAATTTTATGTTTTTAAGACTGTGATTATTTGAAATTAAATTACCAATCCAAAGATATGGCAGTCTGGTGATTAAAAATTAAAGAAATATACAACAAAATATGGCAAAATGAAATACTGAAAGCATGGAATTAACATGAAAGAGTTCTTAACACTTACTCTTTATGTCCCTCTTGGTACTTGAACGTTCTCTGGTGTACTTTCACAGTACTGGGATGTTGCTGAAAAAGAGTGGTTTATTATTCCCTTGTCTCATTCTTGTGTTGCTTTCCTCACTGTTGGCATTGATATTTCTCTGGCACCACAATGGGATGGTTTAAAAATCTGAAGAGAAAACAGATTGAAACATATGACCCTTCCCCTGCCCTTCCCCACCCCTCTTTGTTCTTTTTTCCTTGATTATTTCTGAAGACTAGGTAACGGTGGTTCAGATAGTGTCTGTTGGGTGTTATGCAAAAACAGAGAGAGAACAGAATAGCAGAAACCACCCAACAGCAGCAGAAACAGCCCAAGGATAGGAGCTTCCTTGCCAGAAAAAAATTCCTCTATGTGATTATGGACTGTCAGGAAAGAACTCTACTAAATCTTGACCATGTATGTTAAGCTGCTAAATGACAGCTTAGAGTGATAATCAGTATATTTTATCTCAATTACAAAATTGCTGCTTTGAATTTATTTCAGTATTTTCTTAGATTGGAGCAGGCATTTAGTTTTCTGAGTTGAAAATTGATAGACTGTGGTGCTGCCTTAGAGCTCTAAGCATTGAAATGGCTCAATTCCTATTTGAAGTTCAGATTTCACTAGGCACAGCTTCATATTCTGGTATCTCTGAGGAGCATTCCATAGTTTAATATGTGGAAACTTAAAAGCATATTTCACATCTAGTCCTTGATTTTGCAGTTGTGGCACTGCATCCAGAACACAGAATGCTGCTGTTTATTGGATCAATGTCTATTAAAATTCATTCCAATATTATTGCTTTACTTGATGTTGAAATTCATTGCTGTATCTTAAAGGGTATACACCGATTTTTAATTTTTTTTTTATTATTCAGTTTTTAAACATCAAAAATGTTTTTGTTGGGCTAAATAAACACATTAGCAAGAAAAATGTAAAGGAGAATTAATTGTGTAATATCTTCATTTTTAATTATGGAATTCGTATTACATAGAAGATAACCACTTCACACTCCAAAAATAGATGTTTTGAATTATTGTGCTTTTGAAATACATAACTGTCTGAATTTTGTAGTTTCTTGTAATTCTTTCTGACTCTTTTTATAGAAACACTGACTGACAGTCAAAATCTCATTAATTTATTTAAATATGATTAAAACAGCTAAACTGGTCCACTGGATGGAGATTCAGTTACTCTGTAATTTTATCATGTAATGTGACAACATTTTTGTCTTCATTTAATACAGTTTTTCAGGTAGTCAGTGTACAGCTAATGATAATACCACAGAAAGTTCAGGGGATCATTTGTAGGAGACTACATTAATTGTTTTTGTTAATAATTGCTTCAATTGCTGATGGCTAATTTTTCAGATTTTCGGCTATGTGACAATAGGGCGGACTAATTACTATTTTATCCCTCATAGAAATCGTGCAGTAAAGTACTATTTCTTGTTTGGAGGGCTTCTTGAGCAGATTTCTTAGGATAATGCTTGGCATTTCAAATTTCATTTTCTACAGATATCTGCCATGATTAATATAAAATTTAATGCTTTGTATTTCAAATTTCATTTTCTACAGATGTCTGCCACGATTAATACTAAATTTTCTTGTCTATGTTGTCTATAGTTAATGATGCAAAATTTTTCAATGTAATAGTAACATAAGATATGATATCTGGGAAATTGTACCATTCTTTCAAAGGCTATGATTGACTTAGTGCTCTGTTACATTCACAGAATTTTCAGAATAAAGTTTGCCCCACTCAACCATGGTTTTGCTGCCTTCAGTTGGTATCTTCTAAACGACTATAAGCATATGCTGCTTGATCCATCCTCTCATGTTCTTAATCAGTGTCTTTGTCATGGAAAACATCCACAAGAAAACTTTTGTTAGTCAACGTTATAAATAAATGGGAAGATAATAGGAAGAATCAGATGATCTGCAGGGAGAGGAGATTTACTAGGTCATCCTAATACATGCAGAAATGTTCCTTCTGGAGATGGAAAGATCTCTCTTTTGACACTACCTTAAAGTCATGCAGGGGACACTAATACATGTGACTTGCATAGGCCTTCAGTGGGTCGGTTTCTTGTTTCCTACTGTTTATTTGCACAAAGAGAAACTAAACATACATAACTTTCCTAGGTGAAGAATTACAGTTGCCTCAGCAATGCTATATAAATGGGTAGCAAAAGCAGTCCTGCAGATGGGCAGGGAGCTAGTAATAATTAAACCTTTCTGTTAAGCTTAAAATAATTAAAAGTTCAAAAAGTCATAGTCAAAGGAAACTGCCATGGTGTTTCCTTTTTCTCAGTGGTTTCAGCAGCATTGCTCTAGATGTTTGATTTAACAGAAGCAAGTGATTGCAAGTATCACTCAAGTTTGGCAGTGCAGGGCTGTGCATCTAAAGTGGAGAGGGCAGGCATGTGACCAGCGTGGTAACAGATGGGCAGTAATAGTATCTATACTCATACATCTGCAATTACTAAAGAATCAGTAAATGTAGTTGAATTATGTTGTGCTGTATTGTGTTATGTGATGGACCTGATATCAGAGCACGGTGTGGTATGCTGGAGACAATCTCACTGAAGTAGTACTATTCGGGATATGTAAGGATAGCTGCTAGCAGTGAAATAAGCAAGACAACTGTGGTCTTCTCTGAAGTGGAGAAGAAAATCAGCAAGCATGATTTGCTTAATTAAGCTGGTAGAGAGGGTTCATTTTTAATTTGATACTCCCATTATTCTTGGAAGTAGACTGCTAATATTTAAACCCTGTTGTGAATAACTTTTTCAAACTGAAAAGTAACAAAAGTTACTCATGTTCAACAAGATGCTCTTAGTAGTAATGAATAATAGCATTTGCATTTCCATAATGATATCAGACAATTATCATGGTATTCCGGTTTGGCCAAATTTAGAAATATATCCTCTGAGGGAAGGTACAACCACCCCTCTCCCACCAGGTTCAGGAAAAATAAATTTTCCTTGAAGGAAAGTGAAAGAGATAAAACTATTTATTTAACAAACACACAGGAAAGGAAAATAATGCTAAATAATAAAATCTTTCGCTGTGGAGGAAAAACCTGGAAAGTGTTAGAGTCTTCCCTTTGCTCTCCTTGGAGCTGGGGCTTGGCCCAGGGCCAGGCCCTCTGCGCCCAGTGGAAAGTCCTCCCAATGTGCTCTGCTGTTGAAGCAGTCCAGCAGAAAAGGGAGAAAATCCAAAATTCCAGGGAAGGAAAAAAAGGTTCAACTCTCAGTCTTTCTCCGGAGAAAAAGAAACCAAACAACTGGCCAAAAACTGACTGGAAAGCAGCAAGACGGGTGCTTCCTCGCTGGAAAAAAAACCCAAACTACTATCTCTGTGTGACCTTGAACAAACTGCAAACTGCTTTGAAAAAGTTTTGCTCAGTTTTCCCTTCCCCCTCTCAGGCTCAGTTTAGAGGCATAGAAAGGCACAAAGTTAATTTCTGGGCATAGGGCAGCAACATGGGATACACATCATAAAGTCACCTCAAGACACATGGTAACACTATGTCTGAAAAGATGGTTGAACTTGTTTGAACAAAACTGCAATAGGTTTTGTGTTTTGCAAACCGACAGGAGTGGAGGGGGTAGAAGGAAGGAACTTTGGAATAGGATGAACGAGCAAAAGAGAGATGCTAAGATGTGATTCCTGCTGCAGTCAGCTTCTCACAAAAAAAAATGCAGAATATGGGTAATCAGGAGCTTCATTAATAGCTACAGAGCCTGGATGCAAATTTTATGGGCTACAGTAGCCTCTAGCTCTAAGAGTAATTGTACTTTTGGATAGTCCATCACTTTACAGCTGTGCTTCTAATTAAGCACTGTAAGAGCATTTGCCTGCATCTAGAGCATAAATGTGAAGATGGTGGTAGAGTTGTATGCCTAATGACATAAAAATGCTTATCACAAAAAAAAAAAATTCCCACTCTTATTGAGATAGGACTGGGTCCAGTATAAATGTTACATTTTGTATGGCTATTTGTTTGTAGGAGCTATTACATGTACTTTGTTGGTCAGCTGTTATTTATTTGTCTATTGAAAATAAATTTCTTCAATTTGATCTACAGGATCAGAAAATATGATGCTATCCTCTGTAGAGAAATTAAACAGGATCTAAATAGTTACGATTTGCCTAAATAAAAAATCACTTCATATCAATACATTTTTTTGTTTATTTACTATTTATGCATGCATACTACATGTTAGCCAATTAAATATAACCTGGTGATATTGTTTTACTCTTTCTATATAATTGTCAATCTGTTATAAGGCTAAAATGCTTTCATCTTCAAGTGTGAAGGTTGTTAGGTTTTTCCAAAGTTCATTATATTTCTGGTTTTAACAACATAAAAAGAAATCCCATAACTCTGCTTTCCTCCTACCCTTGGAAGAAAGAAAAGCTCCCTCTCAGCAAAATGCCAGATAGTGTCTTGGTGTTTATAAGGGGGCAGGAGTGTAGGAGAAGAGAGTTGCATCTCTTTGGGGGAAAAAAAAAAAAAAAAAAACAAAAAATGGTAGTAGAGATTTTTTTTTAATATGATAACAATATGGTAAAAAAACTAAAATTTTGTTCTCATCATATTAAGAAGAACGAAACATTAAAGGCAGGGTTTTTGCAACAGGAGCAGAATGTGTATCTCTTCTAAATGGCAAAGAAAGGTAATGTGGCTTCAGTCATAAAAACTACTCACCTTCAAGATTAATTTCTTCATCTGTGAAGTTGGGGGTGAGGGGCTGTCCTTAGAGGGATTTGCAGAGCTTCAGAGGAGCAAGTAGATGTTACAAGGTACATTTTTTGCCCGCTCTGTAGAACTGTCTCTTTCCAACTAATAAGTATGGTTAGAAGTGTTGCAGATGATGGAAGAAGGTCATATAGAAGCCTAAAGGAAGAAAGAAAGACATAGCCTCTGAAGGCACCTTCCTCAGCCCTCAGTCTTCCTTCCTCTGCTCTTTGTTCTTTCCACCTTTAAGACTTTTTCTTTAAAATGATCTGAGGAACACTGAGCTCTGCAATCTACCAACTTTACACCAAATATTTTCACATTTATGTTTCCTCTTCACATACATTTTTCATATATAGAATAGTTTTATCTTGAAATGTGTATGGGATCCTCTTGTTCTTTAGAAAGAATGGTCTATGGGTGTGCGTATACCCTTTAAATCTAGAACTTGCACAAGAACCTTAAGACAATTTCAAACCAGCTGCCTGTTTTCACCATCTGTATTAAACATCAAAAATATATTTCTTTCTTTAAGACATTCGAAAATAGGTGAATGATCTGAGCTCATAATTTTGCTTTCTAACAGATGAGGTGGCAAAAGACCAACAGGAGGAAGATGGATTTCAGCAAGGGAAGGCAGTGTCAGCTCTCCTGGGTGTCCCCACTGAGTGAAATAGTGTTCCTCCCTCTTTTTCTCTTGCCAGGTGACCCCAACATGCTGTCCTGGGATGACTGTATGATACTGTATTCCCTACTGTCTGCCCTGTGCCAGACATGAATCCTGTGCCTTCCTGTGTCTTTAAGCTGTTTCAGGAGAGGGGTGAGAGAAGCCAGGTGAATTCTTCAGAGCGGTTTTGTGTTCAAGGACACACACACTCCCCTGCACTCCTGGCTGCTACAGAGCCGAGGAAAACACCTTCCTGCTTTACCCAGTCTTTGGCTCTGTTTCTCAGGAGAGAGACAGAGAGCTAAATTCTTTGCTTTTTAGCTAGCCTGCTAGCTGAGGCGAGAAAATTTGGCCTTGGAACTTTGGCTTCTTCTTTTCTTCTGGTGTTCAGCACCACCAGAACATCACCGGGAGGCCCTACACCGTGGCCCAGAGGGGCCCATGCCACACCCCAGCTCTGGAGAGGGCAGAACCACACCTACAAAGAGCTCTGAATCTTCCTAGGTCTTCTTCACAGTGAGAGATTTTATTATTTTACATTTACATTATTCATTCTTTTTTCCGTGCCTGCGTGCACTTTGCTTGTTAAATAAATAGTTTTTTTCACTTCCTTCAAGGAATTTCTTTTTGAACCTGGTGGAGAAGGGGCTGCTGAAATCTGCCTTCTATTAGAGGGATGTTCATTTCAGACGTTTCCTCCAAATTTGTCTCAAACCAAGACACATGCCAACTCTACAGGGAGTCCTCTCTGGGAAAGAAAGTCTACCTACATGACAGCAAGACCAAAGTAATCTCAGAGAAGTTAAAACCAGCAATAAATATTTATCTTAATGTTCTTGCTAACAGTAAGAGCAGTACTTGTCTCCTGGAAGGGTTGTTTACATCAAAACGATTTGTGGCTCAGTGCATTGTACCATCTTCAGATTTTCTTGAATGCTGTCACTGTCAGTGTCAGTAGCGCTTAGTGTGAAACCTACAGCTTTGCAAGAGTTTTTCCTCTGAACTTTCCTTTTTTGACTTGGAGTAGCACTATCATTTGATTTTGAGAATTGGATAGAGTAAGGATTTGGGATAAATTCTGAACCTCATCCTTCAGCACATAGCCATTTACCAATAAGATAATCAATACAGGACACTCACAAAATGTTTGGGAGTTCTTGCCTCAAGTGCTTATGAGGTAGGACTGGTAAAACCTGGATCTTGTGTCCTGGGAATAAAACACACTTCAGTTTCCCCTTGTAAAAGAACAGTTGAAGAATGGCTGTAAAAATTATCCTGTGGACAGCATTGAAGAGAAAAAGGAAGAAAATAATTAAAATTAACCTCTCCTTATAAAATAATGATGGCAAACTGAATCTGTTTAAGTTCTGACAGATTTCAGTGCTCAGAGAGACCATTTAATAAATTATGCATTTAATTCACTTAACACTGACAGTGATCCAGACATACAGGAAGAAAAAGATCATTGCTTCTGGTTTGATTCAGACAGTCTGCATCTTAAGATGTATTTGATATTCACCTTAAAAAGCTAAAGTAATCCTCTCCGGTATTTGGCACAGGTTAAATTTCATCTCTCCTCAGAGACAGCAGGAATGGCTCAATCCAGTGAAGAAGTTTCTGTGCAAGCAGAGACATCACATCTTGCACATACTGTTCTTTATTATTTGATATGTGTCTTCTAGCAGTGGTAATTCTGAGTATTAATTGTACCCAAGTGTACTGAGTGTGAGCTTCACAATGAATACATCAAGTGGGTTGTTTCTATTAACTTCAGGACTACAAAAATAGCAAGAATATAGCAAGAGGATGGAAAAATATTCTTGTAATTTTTCAGATTCAGATTCTTGAAAATTCTATTAAATTCTTTGAACTCTTACTAAGATCACATTCTTCAGGCATAGTTTATGGCTTTCAGTCACTTTAAGATAAAAAAATTGTGGGAAAGGAACAGAGAGTTAAGTTCTACGTTATAGATTTGCTGAAGTCTGCTGCTCTTTTGGGAAAGGATATGGCAGTTGTCTGGTGCTGATCTCAGGAGCGTTTAAGAGCAAACCTAGGTAATATGATATTAATTTATTCTTCATTTTCTCATGTTTGAGGTCTTGCAGGCTGATGTACCTTTACTGGACAAGAAAATTTAGGAAGGAGTTATAGGGATTTTAGCCTCCCGCTTCTACTTCTGAGCTAAACATTACCAGCCCATTTATTCCCAACACAGTTCAGCAGCCTTCTCTAAATTCCTCAATCCCAAATGTTATACACAGCCTGTCTCCTCAGCTGCACCATAACTGTATCAACACAGAGGGATTGCATCTTCATCATGTGAAGGGGAGAATTTTGTGCTCCACATTTACATCACTGAGTGGCACAGATCAGCATGCACTGATATTTCATTTACTGAATCTTCAGTGCATATGGCAACTTGTCATCCTTGTATTTTAATACAATTAAATCATAAGGATTAAAAGTCACATCCTAATTTAGTGGTATGAAATAACCTACATAACTATCAAGCACTCAATCACATTTTGTTTCTTTTTTCTTTTTTTCTTTTTTTTACTTCTCAAGTGAAAATCAAAAGTTATCATTCAGACAGAGCAAGGGAGGCTTAAGGTTAAATCAATTCTGGATACTACCTGAGGAACACTAAAGCCCTGGCTTTTCTTCATGAGGGGAAAAACATTTGCTTGCAGAATTCTGTTCCTTAGAAGAAGCCTGGATTTTTTGAAACACAGAGGACATTTACCAAACAGAACAGAAAGTTCATGCTTGGGACTGGCTATACTTTAAAGAAAACTTTAAGTCTAACCTAACACTTTTGCAGCCATCTGTCTTAGGAGGTGCTAAGCAGTCTCTGCTAAAAACCGGATGGCAACTCGTGGGCTTGCTGAGGGACTGATAGAACAATCTTGCCTTAGGTTTTGTTTTTGACCTTTGGGCTTTGCTTTCCTTCACTCTTCTGCCATCCAGTTCCATCCATATCAAATTGAACAGGCAAAGCTTCGTAGGCTGACGGAGTCTTGTAAAAATGCAGGCACATAGAGTACTCTAAGGACAGTAGATACCACATGGAAATAGGGATCATATGCATAACAGTGTGTTCGATGTGAGTGGGTATCTGACAAATCTGGAAATCTATCTGTAGTTAATCAGTTATGGTAGTGATATCCAGGAATGGAATCTCAGTTCCACTGGAGTCTGTGTCAGAAAAAACCAACTTAAATAACACTATAATTTTGGCTGTAATATGTTGGCACCCTCTTGCTTTCCTAAACTCTCTCATTTCCTGACCTCTTCAAATTCCTGATTTTCAGGATGTTAAGAATCTGTAGGAAGAAAATCATTTTTTCATGGCATAGTCCAGAACATAAGACTGGACTTGTCCCACGTGAACATAGAGGAGTTTATGAGCTCAAGTCATTACATCAGAATTTCATCCTCCTTACAAAACATGCACTCCAGAGTCAAATGCAACTCCCTTCACTGAGCCTTGGCAGCCTAGCAGGAGAGGCTGTTAGCAAGTTTGAACTCTGTGTTTGGGATCAGGGAATTTATAGGCCTGCCAGCAGACTTCTCCAATTATCTAAAGTTTTCTTATATCTTTCCAGATGTCTGGATAATTGGGGTTATATGCTGAATTGTTTTATTTAATTGTGAGCTAGTACTATTTAGTCGAGCTTCAGTGCTTGGATGGTCTTTGTCTTTAGCTTTTATTTTTTGATGTCTCCACCAGTGCAACATTTAGCCAGAACTTAGAGAGATTATACAGTTTCTGTGCCTACAAGTAGTATGAACATTGTTTTTTTTTTTTTTTGATTAAATGATTATCTAAAAGATTTTTCTGTTTGGATTTATTTCTAAACTCATTTTCACTCTGTGCTTTGACTTTGACTGTTTCCAAGGAAGTATCTGCTGAACTGTTAGAAAAATCTTGCTTATAATAAGAAAGTGAGAGTAACAATTGTAATGTGCTATCAAAATCCTTTTCAAAGCCATTCCTTTGTCATTTTAGTAACTAACTGATCAAAACCAAAGAACCTATGCTCCATCCTTCAGCAGTTTTTTGACATAGAACACAATCCAAACCAATCCAGAGTAGTATAATCAAACACAGAACACACCAGTCTTTTTCCAAACTACTGTGTGCTTACTGCTATATTCAGAGCAGTTTTTGCTTTGAGATTACTTATTAAAACCTTTCCTCATTTTTTCCTACATTTCCAAGATAACAGCAGGAAGAATGTCCAGGAATTTGGGAGAAGGGAAGGAATAAGCTTACCTTAAGAAACTTAGCAAGTTTGTAGTGCAGAGGTTCACATGTGAAATATGATGGATGCCCACTGGTATTATGAGAGCTCTGCAATGTGTGCAATATTGCAGTATTTGGATCCTTGTCCTTTTACAATATATTTCTCTTTAGCATGTTACAAAAAAATGAGAAAGTGGTAGCAGCCATATTTTTAAATGGGAATTGTAGAATTGGAAAGACTGTGTTACTTTGGTAAGAACTTAATCTTTCTCTTTTTCTTTCTCTTTTTTAATTTTTTTTTTTTTTTTTTTTTTTTTTTTTTTTTTTTTTTTTTTTTTTTATTCTTAGTCCCCGTGTCACTATCCAGCAAGATATCCCTATCTCTTTCTGCTTGGGTCAGAACAGTTTAGTAAAAGCATTCTGTAGACTTCATGGAAATTTCATCACGTCTTTTCTCTTTTCCACCTAAACAGGAAAGCTGGAATCATAGTGTTATGCTTGTCTGAAGGTAGACACTGCAGTGATAGACAGTCCTTGTGCTGCCTAGCGAATCAGTCCTGCTAATAACTTCTCACTTGGCTACAAATATAAAAGTCAGCTACCATCAACAACCACCCTTACCTGTGCTGAGAGGTCATTAGCCTGCCCTCTATTGCTTTTTCACATTAATAATAATAATAATAATAATAATAATAAACATTCAGCCACTAGATTGGTACAATGAAAACTACAGGGTTTAAAGAGCTTTAAAAAGTCATCTAGTATAGCTGTGTTTTCTGTTCTTGAATAGAAAAAAAAATGCTGGCACCAAAGAGGTATCAAAGGTACAGACATTTCAGATCATAAAAATTAAAGCTGAATCTACCAAAAGAAACCTCACAAGCTAGTGAACAGTTAATATTAGGAACTCACACCATTCTTCCAACTAATGGTAAGTCTTACCATATGGAATAAACTGAATAAAAACAATTAGCCTGAAAGTATTTATTCTTTACAGGACACAGAATATCAACATGACTCTGAAGCAAAAATGTGAGATATTATCAAGAAAATAAATTATGGGAAGAGACTAATAGGTCTTAAGAATTGCTGTAATAAAATAGAGCTGTAGCTAAAATCCAAATTCATACATATGTTTTTTCAAAGTTTGAGTTTCTCTGAGTCTGTATTTAGGAATATGTAAGCCAGCACTCTTCTTGAGATCTCTGGCATGTATCATCATTTCGATTTGGTTGCTTTATATTTTGCAGGCAGAAATAGGCCTATAGGAGTTGAATGGGGAGAAGAGAAACTCCGAGAGTTCAGTCTGTCACATTCAATTTTTGTAGTGTTTTTGTAGCTATAGGACAAATATCAATACTTCATTTCTTTCTGAATTGGTACATACAATTTTTATTAGGTGGAACTTAATTATAATTTTAAAATTACTGCATATCCTGCCTTTAAACGTAACTTGATTGACTGAAGACTGAATTGAATTCTACTTCAAAAAATGACTGAACTCTTCACATTAAAAAGATTTTCTTTTCTGTTACAAGCATGGGGGGAAGACTTTTGACTTCAGTAAATTTCATTTCAGCTTCTTACATCTTGTGTCTTACTTCAGGAGCCTATTAAAGAAAAACTCTGTATGCTGAATTCTGGATTGAAGTATATTTTACCTAAATGTAGCTTTTATACATATGGGTAATTGAATTTTGTAATTTCTACATGCAAAATGTTAACATATTTTGAAAACAAATGTAACATTCATAAAATTTATCCTAAATGTATATGCTAATGACATTGTTTTCTTGCCTACTTAAATTTGAATAAATCTGTGTTCTCAATTTCATATGATGGCTTTTTTAAAAATTTATACCATATATTCTTGGAACAGAAATATATTTGACTAGGATATTTTTATAGCAGCCTTCTTCAAACAGAAGAGGAACTGATTCGCACTTAGAAATGCTTATTCCATCTCTGTACTGACAGCTGGTCTTCTTCCCTGCCTTAAGGCCAGAATTAATTTTTGCCTTACTACACTGACACTGGACAGACCCAGCAAAACCCAGAGTCTGCTCTGATTTTGTAATTGTTATATAGACTCTGTAGTCAGGTATAGACTATTCCCCATGCTCATCCTTTTAGGCAGAAACGTATGTGAACAGAAGCACAGAGCCCTCTTTCCCATATGACTGAAGAGTTTCATCTGTAGTGAAGGAGGACATGAAATAACATCAGCTGAAATGAAAGGTATTCAAACAGGAACCCATGGGAAACTTGAGATGACACATCTTTCAAGAGTGTTTTGAATGATTGTAAACTGCTAGCATTATTTTTTGAACAAGACGAGTACTTAGAAGATGAGATAGTATAGGAAGAGATAATGCTTTGGGATCTGTATAGACTAGTTAGTCTGATGAAGATCCCAGGAAACCATTAAAGTGTCATAATACAGTTTAGGAAATACTGTATATCATCAATGCGAACCCACTTTAGTTGCATAAATTAAGTATTTATAAACAAGATATTCTGGTATCCATGTTAAACATCTAATTGATACATGTGTTTGAGTTCATATAGCATACTCAAATTCTCTAAATTATCTGCTTTATCAGCAGTATTTTTATTCAAGAAAACTTGTTTTATGTATCATCTCATATTGGGCAGATCCAAAAATGAAATTGTAAAAATGTTCATTAAAGGAGTGACTTCAGGATGACCTGAGGGGAAAGAAAAATATCTACCTAGGAATCAACGCAACTTTATAATGTTTAAAAGAAGTCTGAGTAATTAAGGTTTGTCCATAATTTTGTGTTTGTAATTTCCAGGTTAAATAGATACTGGGAGAGCATGCAGGAGAAATATGTAGTGGTTATGTAGTAAATTATCAGAAAGGCAAGACACAGCTTGTAGAATGATCCTCTAATCTATCTCCTAATGAAAGTAGAGCAATTCAACAGAAGGAAATCTAATACTCCAAAATTAAGTTCTTTCATGATCCAGTTTTCTCTTATGATGGCACACCTTCTTCTGAAAATTGCTCTCTCTGGAAACTGCTAATGAATCATTACCGAAAATTGCCTCAAAAATAATTTTCAATACCCTAATATGAAAAAGAAAAAAACTCTGAATTGGTCCTTGAATACACAGGAATGGGACCAAAGAAAAGAAAGGAGAAAGTGGCATTATTTCTGTGCACACATAGAAAGGCCACTATTAAAATATAATGTATATCTCAGGTCATTTTATTGCCGAAAAGATGTGAAGAGAGCTATGCAGTACTTCTAAAAAGAAGGTAAAAGAATTATCCAAGATGAGAAAAATAAGTCCCTTGAAATGAGAGTTGAAGAGTTCAATTTACTCCAGCATGATCTTTAGATATAGGAACAGTGTCAATAGACAAGATAGCTGAAAATTACAGGTTTTATCAGCCTTGGTGACAAAGTGTGACAGTGTGCTTGATTGAAAGTTGTCCAAAATTACCATTTTACTAACATATGCATTCTAGCTGTCAGGATAATTAACGAAACTGAATTAACAAAAGTAAGGAAACTAGAAAACACATTACTACTGTAAAGATGAAGTAGGTTTCAAAAAGAGAAAATTTAATCCTTTTATTGGTGTGTTTTGTTGGTTTGGGGGTTTGGGGGAAAGTTCTGGGTGGTTTTTTGTTTCTTTGTTTGTTTCTTGTATTATTCCTTTTTTTCCCCCTTAAAATACTTATCTCATTAGTTTTGTCCTACACTCACAGGCATGTAGTTTACAGCAGGTCAAAGAAGGAGATCTAATGATTCCTACTGGATTGTGAGAATGCAGGTCTACAGAGCAGCCATAGCGTGCTCAGAGTCTGCAAGTCAATGTGCACTTCCCTATCTGTTTGCACTAGTCATCATTTGTTTTTTTTTTCCTACTGTGTTTTCTTCACTGCCTTGGGCCCATGTGCTACAGCTTTTGCATTTTATAGTCATTACATCAGCACCACTAAAATACGGAATACTGATGACTTCTCTAATGCCCAAAATACTGTGTTCTTTTTAATTTTCTATTCTTTCTCCACTCTAAGGGCTTTTTGCTTGGTAAAGTATTTTAACCATCTGCTAGAAGATGGGGTAGCTTTCCTAAAGAACCAGTGCTGTCTTGCAGGTTTCCTTTCGGGTTGTGTGAACTTCAAAATACATGAATTGTTCAAGAGCTGGATGAGAGGGAATGTTTGTAATTAAATATTTTGTGAATAAGCAATCCCTTTTAAATCTTCTGTCCTAAATCTTGTTTTTCATTTGTATAGTATCTTTGTTTTATCATAGTGTAGTAGCCATAGAACTATATTTAAAATATCTGAAATTTTAAAAACTGGATACAAAAAGTATGAAAACAGTCATGGATTATATTGAAATATTAAAAGGTAATTGATGGCTTCAATTGTCAGTAGCAATCCTAAAAAGAGAGACTGGGAAATGTCTGCACCTTGAAATATAACTGAAACTTCAAGAACATGTCTCTTTCTCAGAAACTTTAACCAGAGTTTCTTAACATCAGGTCAGTAAGACAGAATACAGGGAATAATCTCACAATTAGGGTTTCACCTCTAACATTCAGGTTCAAACTTTTGCTTGACTTACTCGGACTTAAGTGAAGAGCCTTGTTTGTTTATGCCCTCCTTGCCCCAGTGCAGTAACTAGTGCACTACTTGATAGATTCCCCCTGTAAAATAGCTTCTGTATTGGCATTTCACTTAGAGTATGGGAACAGATACATGGATTTGATTAAATTTTGGGTTTTCCTATTTTTAAGTGACCTGAGAAGAAAAAGAGAGGGCAGTGGCATTTTACAGAGAAACTGATGGGTAATTACAGCTGGAAATGGAGGAAGAAAAAAAAGAAAAGAATAAATACTGAGAAAAGAGCAGTGGTGTACAAATGCAGTGAAAAGCTCAAGACTTGAGGAGTGTCAGAAAGAAGTAGCAGTTACCAGTTTCTGGTGGAATACTTTCTGAAGGTTTTGCCCCATGCTTTTGGGAGGGAGATAATATCAGAACAAGGAGGGGAATCAGGCACAGACCAAACACCACAGAGGCTGGGACTGTCCAAGATGAAAATAGCCTTGAGGCGCTAATGGCTGAAATTTGATAAACTGTTACAGCATGAAAACTGATTAGAGCAGCTCTGCTTTGTGACAAACAGAAATAACTGTAGATGAAAGGAACAGAATCCCAGAATCACAGGAGGGCTGAGATTTGCAGGGAACTCTGGAAGTCATCCAGTCCAAAACCCACTTGCTCAAGCAAGAACACCTAGATCCTGTTCTCCAAGACCATGTCCAGACAACTTTTGCATATTTACAAGGATGGAGACACCACCATCTTTCTGGGCAACATTTGCCACTGTTTGGTCACTCTCACATCTGACAAATTGTTTCCTGATGTTCAGAGGGAACCTCCTGTATTTCAGTTTGTGACCATTGCCTCTGGTCCTGCCACCAGGCACCACTGGGCTCCCTACTCTTTGTACCCTCCCTCCAAGAATGTATATGTATATTGATGAGACAACCTTGGGCTCCAGTGCTTTGGAAGGATAGAAAATGGGATCTACTTACAAAAGTACAACTGCATCATCTTATTGATCACTGTCTCATTTCTCTGTTTCATCAGTTCCTATTGTGTCTAACTACCTGTGAATTGACATTCATTTTGATGAAGGAACTTCTTGTAAATTACTTTTCCTTCTCTGCTTTTTTTCCACCTCAGGTTTCTTTTTAAAACAATGAAGACAAATAAATGTATTTTCACCAAAGAATTTAAAGAAATACTTAAATCCCATTTATTTCAAGCAATGAGCTTTAGTTTTATACTCCAGAGATAAGAGATAATAAATATCCCAAACATCTGATTTACATAATTTCATCTGAAGAACATGGTAAACCACAGTATCAAAGGTCAAACTTCTCAGTTATTCAATTTAAATTAGAATGGTTTGTTATATTGTAAGCATTTTATCCTTCTTGTTGTATCTCTGTAAAGTGGGCAACAGATACTCAAGTCTGAGGGGTCAGTCAGGCTCAATAAAAATGGATGCAATAAAAAATGTTTGAGGAGGCTGAGATCCTTGTTTCTCTGGGTTTTTTAGAGAATGTTTTATATGGAATGACTTCATCTGTTTCTGTCTCTTCAGATTATCCCAAAAAAACCTTTCTTTCCTTCTTGTGAAACAAAGATATATCATTCTTACCTCATCAGTCAGTTATTTCCCTTGAAAATTTTTATTTAATGTGTTTTGAATTCATGGAAATTTTTCTGTGCCTTTCTGCTAGGTCATTTCGCAAAGACCAGTTGCCCTAAACCAATTTCAAAAGCATTTATGTCTGCATCAGCCTGCACTTATGCCAAAAAGAGCTCTCATTCTTGCTGGTTTGTCACTCATCTTGCAAGCAGTTGTGTGATGTACTACTTTGTGTAGAAATGCACAAGTAAATTTAGGTTTGTATTTACATCAAAGAAGATGCAGCTGAAGAAATACATCTTGCTATTGAAGTGCAATGTAATGAAGGCAGTAGCTCACTTTATGGTCCCCATCAATTCTCAAGAAAGCTCTGCACAGACCACAAAGAACTTGCTGTACATTGGCAGCAGAATGGGCCATTGTGTTTGGGGATTAAAGTTGTCAATTACATTCTCTTCCTCTTCAGTATAGCCAAGTTTAAAGAATCTTGGTATTCAGCAACAATTGTTTGAAGCAACAATTACAAAGAGGGAAAAGGGACAGAACCTTTTTCTTTTAACTTTTTAATCTACCTCTTCCTTTGAAAATGAAGAGCATAGGTAAGGAGCCCATAATATGAATTTTATTCCAACACAGCTCTTATAGCTAAAACTGGTCTTTTCTTGGTCTTCAAGGAGTAACATAATGTTGTAGCAACCTTACTCAGCCCAAAAAAAAAAGGGTAAAAAATGTGCCAGTAAAGCAAATGCAGGTAAGAAATTATGTGAACTTCAAAGTGTGACAACAAATGAAAGAAATATCCACAGGAAAAAAAAAAAACAAAAACAAAAACAACAGAGTAAGTATTTTTAAGTTTACATTTCCTGTAGTGAGAACAAAGGGAAAAAATGCAAACAGGAAAGAATGAAAAATAGCGATTTAGAAGAAAAATCAAATAATTTTACACAGACACTAAAAATAGACAAAGATATAGCATGAATAAAAATAATACCTGAAAGCTCTGAACCTAACTTCATTTAACACCTATTAAAAACATCAAAACTGAAAGATATAAATGAAATTCTAATACTAAGGGCATATGGAGTTCACTAAAATTCTGCAAGAGCTGGTGGCAGACAAAAAGGCTTAAAAACAAAGCTTTACTATTTCTGTCAAAAAGTAGCCTGTATAAGAAAGGCTAGGGAATTGAATGAGATAATTTTTCAAGGGAATGAAACACAAATATATCTCTGTTTCACCCCTAGAAGTAAGACAGACATAATGAAAAAAACCCTTAAATATTTTATATTGGATAAGATTCTTTGACAGCGATAGAGAGAAGTTACCTTGAATCATTTCAGTGAGTCACTTTTGTGAGTGCATCTCAATACCTTCATTTTAGCATGGTGTGGTCCCCAAGTATCCTTTTCTTGATTTGGCAGTCAGATGTATACACACATATCCTTTCAGCGCTATATTGTCTGACGGTTGTTTACTCCTAGAATATGCAGAACACTGTAATACTTTTCACACACATAAAATAAATCTCCATAGTAGGATTATTTTACCTCCAAATTGTATGCTGAATATGTGTTATTTTGTCTATCTTTAATCTGCTGACACATTTCCATTTTTCTATAGCAATCCAACTGCTAGATGACCACCAACTCTAATGTAAATTTGTAAATGACATGTGGAAACAACAGTGAAATTTGTTAACAGTAGCAGAATCTAATTCCCAATTCCCATTCCATTAATCTCTGTATTTTTAAGAGGTCCCACTAATGAGTTCTTTCTGTAATTAATCATGTTGACGCAGTTCAAAGTAGATGATTTAAATCTTGGTTGAGAAGTAAAGAGTTGGCAAACTCTCCCTTATTGTCGATTCTGTGAAGTTAATGGTGAATTGAATGTGCTATGGGGTTCCTCAGTGTAATACCATACTGGACTTGATCTTGAGTTTGTAAAATATTTAACATAAATTATTTTAGTGTATCTCTAGTGTTCACTGCAAAAAACCCCCTCCAGTTTGTTTCTGGATATTTTTCATTCAGCACTGTAGGAAAAACACAGATTCCGACAAAAACCTTTTTTTGTCACAAGTGATTCCTGATAAATATGAAGACTATTTTTTAAACAAATTAAGAAATAGTGGTATGTGTCTGAAAGTTGAAGCTTGTGATAACATTTGTAAAATCTAAACTATATAAAAGTGTAAGTTATATATATATATATATAAAAGTATAAAAGTTCTAAAAGTGTACTATTGCAAGCAGATCAGCAGAAACATTTTAGAGGTCCTGCAAGCTCATGGAAAGTCATGCAATCATAGAAGCTGCTCACTCTAAAATAATTAGGCCATGCATATGAACCTTTTTAGAATCCAGGGGCTAATCTAGTATTATGATGACAAAAACTAAAATTGTATAAAGCACCAGTGTCCCCCTTGTGGTGTATGACAGCACTGAAATCAGTGGAATGTAAAGAAAGAAAATAAATACTCTGCAAAGTGATAAAAATAATGACCATGTGTTCCTTTGAAAAAATTTACATTGAAGCTCTCATTTGCCATTAAGCAATGGAGTACAGGAGATACCAAAAATACTGTGTCACATGAAAAGGGATTTCCTCAAACTCTCTGTGTTTGATAAAGACTGTCAGCATCCCAGGAAAGCCGAGATCCTTGTGCCCAACCAGTCTGCCAGCATCCAGTTATGGGGACCTTTCACTGAATAGTCTTCTGGATAAGAGAGTGATTGGACTGACTTGTTCCAGGTCACATGCCAACAGAAAGACCCCCTCCCAGGTCTCCACATCTTTATTTGAGTATGCTACCTGCTGACAGCTACTGACAGCACCCATGAAGGACTCACACTAACAGTTTACGGAACACCCTTTATTAATAAGATTGTGACAGGTTAAGGTTCATGGATTGTCAGTGATAGTATCTGACTGCAAAAAGGTATTCAAAGCCAGACACTGACAAGCTCTAATCCCAAACACAAGCTGGCTTGAGATTACCATTCAGCGCACATTAGAGTGTGGTTCTTACCCTGTAGGAGTCCCTATGGGGAAGAAGACAGGTTCAGCCCATGGACTGATCCCAAAAATTACAGTGGACTCTTCCCTAACTTTGTCCCATTCTTAACTTACTTCTAGACTATTTCTTCACGTCTAGGTGGAGCAGGAGTAATTCCAGTCATACATACCTTTTTCACTGATTGGTGTAAAATTCTAAGATATAGTCAATAAAATAGAGAACACTTCTCTGTGAGGGGTGGTGGTACCGTGGCAACAGGTAGCTTTGGGATGGATGTGTGCATCAGTACGGCATCTGTGATCTCACCATGGTTGCAGGTTCAAGACCAAGGCATCATTTTTCTCCCTTGGTTAACACCTGATAGGGGGCTTATCAGCTACAAGATACCTCCGAGGTCCCTCCATCGCAAGGATTTCAGCAAAGCCTCGCTGGAGTGTCTCCAATCTGTTCCACCCTCCATTTCATTTCCCTTAGCATGTCTTGTGTGGGGGAATTTGGGCATGATGACTACATCCCATCCAGGGATGAATTGCATTTCACCCTAAAATTTCTGTACTGTTATAATTCCTGTTAGAGTGTGAATATAACTTCTCAGTTTTCTTTGATTTTACCCTGAGTAATTTTCCCACATTCTGATACTCTGAGAAACCAAATGGTGGAAAAGGGGGAAAGAAGGAGAGGGTCATAATGAAGCTAAAGACACCAAATAAATAAGAATTCCATAATTGGAGGCTTTACACTCTGTTTTGCCTGCTTCCTTAACCAGAGGAGAGAAATAAACTGATTTCAGGGTTTATCTGAAGACTATCTCAAAAAGAAAAAGCAAAACTGTATTTTTTATGATCATGCATCTTTCATGTGGCAGCTATGACACATGGGGGAGAGTGTCTTTAATTTTGAGGATGTCATCTTTGACACTGACTAAACTTTATTATCCCAGCAGATATATCCAACTTATCAGGCAAACCAGGAATGTAATCTCTGTAATCATTCCGGTTTTGTACTTTAAAACATTGTGATTGAAGAGCATTTTGATAGTTTTGTCTCTAGAGCCTCTCACTCAAAACATCAGTTCAACATGCTAGTCTTCAAGAAAATGTGCTAGCTGAAAAGACAGACTAGTGCTTAAAGCATATTGATACCTGCAACGTTATAAAGAGAATTTATCTACTTTAAGGTAAGACAGAAATGTCGTTCAATAAATGTTTTGGGTTTACCTAAGAACTGCATGGGAGGAAACTTCAATGTGTACAAAAATGGTAGTATCACAGAGATACTAATAAGATTTGAATTTCTAAAAATAATCAGTCATGACTGGTTCTTGGTATTTCCTTGACATTATGAAATAGTATCTATTTTAAAAGTCAATTAACATTTTTTAGTCACAGTAGACTGACATGAGTCATCAATTTAACAGTCCTAAATTTTGACATATTATGCATCAATAAACATAATTTCTTGCTATTTTTTTTTTATAGTTAGGTCTATTCTATAATTTTTTTTGAAAAATCACAAGATCACATCAGCAGTGAAGACATAGGATACTGTTTTGATAAACCATGTAACATACAAGACATTCAAAACCAGAACTAATTTCAGTATACAGATGATTGACTTTCTTTCCATTGCAGAATACAACTAAGATTTGTCTTGCTTATAGCTAACAAGAAAACCTGCTTTTCAGGTATTACTGTGAATTTTTGTTGAAAAACATATTTTTTTTTAAAACTATTCCATGGGGGGTTTTATTCACAGATTTTCCTGTCTATGTGTGATTATTATACAGTTATTACTTCACTTTAGCTGCATTTAAAATGTTTTAAATGCTTAAATGATGGTAGCTTTAATAATAAAATGGTTTCCTTATCCGTATCAGGCACTAGTGTTTGGTTTTATCTACAAAGTTTTTGCATTATATATCACTGGTTTTGTTTGAGGGAAGTGTGTAGAGAAAGAAATGAGATTTTTTGGAAAAAAAAAAATCAAATTCCCTTTTCCTAACTCTTGTCAAAGTTCTACCAAGGCTTTTTAATTTGACTGTAGACTTTTCGAATTCATCCATTTATATGAATGCTTCTCCCTGCTATCAGCAGTTTAAAGCAAACATATCTGTCAGTTCTGGAGCTCGCTTTTGCTGGTCTGAAAACCAGATGGTTTTGCCTTCTCCCTTCCACAGCTGTCCCCAGTGCTAGCTCACTCTTTAAAGATGCTAAGGGCTGCATGTTTCCCTGTGCTGTTGTACTGCTGAACTCACTTAGTAAATCTAACCCAGCAAGAGGTTTTTAAGAGTTTTTTCCATTGTAACAAATGAGGAGCAAACCCTACTCACAGGAAGTAGAAGTGCGACCAGGTTAGAAAAAGAAAAAAAAAAAGAGAAGTAGAAGGAACTTTCTGTGTATCAATTATTGTCTTGTAAGTATAAGCCCCTGACATGGGCTACAGGTTGAAACATAGATTTAGAAGAAACATAAAGATTTTAGTTATAGGCTAGCTGTATTGAAATAAGTTAGAGTAAGAAGGAATTTGGGCCCAGCTAGAGTCAATAAAATAGTTAAGAGAGCTAGACCTGAAATGGGTTTTAAGATGTTAGTAACTGATTATCAAACAACTGATGATCTGTCATTTGTATGTTTGTTTAGCTGTGCTTAGAATGAGGAACAGAAACATTGATAAGTGTAGGGAACAAGGACAATTACCAATTTCCTCCTTTGGTGGGAACTCGTTCAAAAGTCACGCAAGAGGAAACTTAGAGGTCACTAAAGTAATTAGGATTGTTAAAGTTCAGAAGGGAGAAAAGGTCAAAATGAGGAAGATGAGTAACTTCATCATTTTTTGGACCACTGACCCAATTCAAGACCACTGACTCAATTCAGAACACACACTATGCATGCTTAATGACATTTAAGCTCATTTCCATATGAAGCGGAGAATGGGAGGTGTTAATGTTATGAATATGCATTTGTATTTTGGATATTCATAATTTTTGTAAATAAAAACCTTTGTGTTTGCTTGTATCGGGGCCCTGCATCTTAGGGAGCGATCCCACACAGTGCCTGGCACCAAATAAAACATGCACTTTCTAACTCTAAACTGTTAGAGAGTTTTTGTCTGTCTCAGTTGGATATCGATATTAGATCGATATTCATATTTTGGTAAATCAGGTATTCAAGTGTCTTTCCCTTGTGTGTATCTATTCCTGGGCTAGCTTGTGGTGGTTGGTGTCATGCTTGCAGTGACAGTAGTTTCTCCGATTGCTGCGTGTCTTGCTGCCCTCAGGTGTGCAGTGCTCCTCGGGATCACATCAGTGCAGATGGGTGATGCACTTTGCACATCATCTGGCTTCCCCCTCTAGGCTTGGAAAAGGTTTTGGACAACCTTGAAAGACAGCTGCTCTCAAGCAGCGTTCCTGCTTCTGAGTCCTTCTTCTTTCCCCTTAGTAATATGAGGACTTCAGAGAAATTCTACTCTTTCCAGGCAGAAAAGTCTAAATTGTCCCCTAATCAGCTTTGAAAATGTGTGTTCTGTAACAGGCTCCTTGCACTTAGGTTTCCATAAAATTAAGAGAAGCACTTTAATAACTAACATTAGATAAAGAGTGGTTTATCTTCCAGCTTTGGTGATACTGATGAACCTTTTTACAACAGCAGAAGCAATGAAATTAAAAAATAATTATTAATTAAAATCTGTATTAAAGAACTTAGGTCTTGGACATGGAAATAACACCTTACATTTAATAATGTCTGTGTTGGAATTTAATAATGTCTGTTTATTAATACTGATATTGCACTGGGACAAAAAAGAACAATGCTGGAGATCGATTTTTGCCTATTCATTTAGGTTATGGTGATGTACTGATTCCATTAAATGCAACTGATAAAAATATTTTTAGGTGTGGTATAATACACCATGAAGGTCAAAATCAAATTTATATTAAATGAAATTAATATTACCTAGTATGAGCTTAAAACATCTGAACATACAACAATCCACATACTATAAGTGCTAAAATACAAGCAGTGAAATGTTATATGCATAAATTTATGCATAGTGTACAATGAGTTTTCATTTACAACAATGAAGCTCCACTTCCATTGAATCATTTAGAAGAATTAGAAAGGATCAGTGATCTATAGCCCTATATTAAAAAGGACTAGAAAGAAAGAGTAAATAAACTTTCAGCTTTGAAAAACTTGTTAAATATTTCTATCTTAAAATTCTTTAAGGAACAACTGGTTAACTCTTCCTTGTCAATCATAATTTTAAATAGTGTTACGGGCCTAGATCATGCTTTTCTGCTACACTAAAAACAATACTGTAAAACCAGTGGTTTTCTTACTGCGTAGTCTGTTCTTTGCATCCATATAGGTAAGTCCAGCTCTTTTAGTAATAAATGGAAATTTCTGCAATTTTTCTTTTCTCATTGCAGATCCTATAAATCTAAGAATTTGACTTGCTGGTCTTTAGCACAGCCAGCTGAGAATAGAATTTCTTACCATGTGAGAAATGAGACTGGCTGGTTCATTGGGTGACTGGCATGCAGAGCTATTAGAAGTGACTAACATGGAAAATAGTTTTGCTATTGTCAATATAGGAAAGGAAAAAGGAAGGACTGGTCTGTTTTTAAGATATCTAGCTTCGTTTTGCAGCTTCAAAGAAACCTCCAATGAAGTTTCATCTGCCAACTTGGCATAATGTCCTATTGTTCATGTTGTTGACTAAGATGCTAAATAGTGTCTAGATCAATACTGACTCATGATGCAAGTGGTTCTCAGAGTCTTACAGTCCAGACAGACTTCCACTACCTTAGGTTCCACCCAACTCATAAAGTCCTCAGTATGACTATGGGGATACTGGGAAAGAATGTGTCAAAAGCTTTACTCAGACTGAGGGAAGGTATTTGCCCTGCTGTCTTCATCCAGTTGTTTCATCACAGAAGACAAGTTGGTCAGGCAAGATTTCCTCTTGGTAAATCCATACTTGCCAGTCCAAATCAGGTTGCTGTCCTGAAAAGCTTTTTGAGGACAACTTGCTCTATAAATTTGATTGGGATTCAAGTAAGGTTGACCAGCCTTGTGTTTCTGTGGATCTTCCTTCTTACTGTTTTTGGAAGATGGAAGTGATTTGCCGTGTTTCAATTGCTGAAGAATTTCTCTGTTTGTTTAATAGATAGCCATTTACATTTACAGTCCAGACAGCCAACTGTATCTTGAACTGCATCAAAAAAAAAGTGACAAGCAGATTGAGGAAGGTCATTCTCCCTCTCTACTCTGCTCTTGTGAGATCATGCCTGGAGTACTGTGTCCAGCTCTGGGGACTTCAGCATAAGGAGGACACGGGCCTGTTGGAGTGAGTCCAGAGGCAGGCAGTAAAGATGATCAAAGGGCTGAAGCACCTCCCATGTGAAAACAGGCTGAGAGTTGGTGTTGTTCAGGCAGGAGGTGTCTCTAGGGAGACTTTGTTGAAATCATCTGGTATCTAAAGAGACCTACAAATTATTACTAGGGCATGTAGTACTAAAATAAGGGGCAATGGCTTTCAGCTAAAAGAGGGTAGATTTAGATTAGATTTATGGTTCACTGGGAGCGTGGTGAGGCACTGGCATAGGTTTCTCAGAGAAGTTGTGGATGCCCACTGCCTGGAAGTGTTCAATTCCATCTTGGATGGGGCAACATGATCTAGCAGAAGGTGTGCCTGCCTATGGCAGAGGGGTTGAAACTAGATGACCTTAAAAGGTCCCTTCCAACACAAACCTTTCTGTTATTTTGTAGCAGGGAGTATCTCTCCAATAATGACAGTCACTCCACTCAACACTGCTGGATGCATCCTGTCCCATTTTGTATTTCACCTGTTTACCTACACACCTCTTACATGACTGAAAGAATGAGGCATTTTATCAGAATGATGGAACAGATTTTCTTAAAAACTCCTGAAAGCCAGTAAATTGAGTTACCAAATACAGAAGTCGTTAACCATTACAAAAGAAAAATACCAAGGGAAGTAGCTGATAATTCAGTCTTCAATTTCTTAGAGCAAAATTAGAACCTTCCTGGACTGTATGCATCAATCAAACCTTACTACCAGAGAAACTGAGTGGAGTCTTTTGTCTTGTCTTGCATGTGACTGTTTACTTAATGGATCCTTCTCGGCTAGAATCTACAGAATTGCCATTGCAATAATTTCCTCAAGGGAAGCTGTTGCAGTGACCGCTGCTGTCCACTGCCCAGGCTGGCTCCAGCGGTGTGCAGCAGGAGTGGGGAGCAGCTGGAGGCACGGAGCTTTAAGGCTGCTCCTCTGAAGCCTCTGCTCTACCCAGGGGAGCACCGGCTCCAGGCACTGTAGCAGTCAGCAGCCCTAGAGGAAGGGAAAGCTTAAAAAGTAGCGGGGAGGCTTGCCACAGAAAGCAATGCAACTTTACTGGAAGGTATCCACAGCGGACAAGCCCAGATCTGACCCGAGCAACAACTTATAAAGGGAGGCGTTACAACGGGGATGGCTTGACAGGAGACCAATAGCGATCTTTAGGGGAGGGATGTGGACAGGGATGGACATTCACATGGGCCAATAGTCTTGAGGGGTGGAGGGAAAGGGGTCACAGGCCCCAATGGGGCATCGAGGTTCAGGGGATTTCCAGAGGGGAGGTATCCAAGGGGGCAGGATCTCGGGGGATTGACGGGGACCATATAAGGAAAAACTGGGTGATGGACACCGAACTTTCGGGGACAAAGGGAGGGGTTTGGGTGATTGATAGGGAAAGAGCCAGAACAAGGGGAGGATAACCATATTGAGAGCACCAGGGGAGCGGCTCGGATCTGGGGCAAACCAACTGGGAATAGAAGTGGGGAAGGTACAGATGAACCATTGGGGTACAGTGAACATATGAAAATACAATAAAAACATCGCATCACCACAGGGAGCCACTCTCCAGGAGCTTGGATTTAATGGTAGAAAGAATCCAAAGAAATAAAACAATGGCAACAGCTTATCTAATGTTATACCAAAACAGAAATGACAAATTCTACTTTTCAAAAAACTTTTTTCATTTTGGAATATATCGAATCAAAACCAAAGTATTTTAGCAAGCCTGTTTAAGGGAATAAGGCTTTATATGATGTGCCTTTCCTACACCTTTAGTGAACAGATGGGTAGTAATCCTTTATGCAAGCAGTTGGGGCACTAAAGAAAATGTTGTCATTTTTTCTCCTGCTAGCCATTTATCTATTTAATTCTTTGACAGAACAGAGGAAATGTAACTAAATGTTCTGTTTTAATTAAAATGAAAGTAAATTTATTAGTCGGGGAAACTCTGTGTTCTGTTTATGCTTGGGAAACAAAACAAACATACGTCTGCTTCATTGTTTGTCACCATCTAACACGAGGTTATTTCTTGTTGCTTATTTGGCCTATTAAACAGATCATACTAGTCATAAACTTAATTTTTCTTAATTCTAACTAATTATAGAGAGCACTAATAAGTAAATGGCAAAAGAAAAGCACATCCTGAGAAACCTTCCAGTAGATGGTGGTTTTATTAACTAAATGGCAACCATGGCATTACCTACATGACAGCATGTAATTGGCTGGTGGAACTGCAGTATTTCTTTAAGTAGAAACAAATATAGTAAGAATTTGTTTCTTGACTCTCACTTCTATTTCTTTGGTTGTCTTATGGCCTGGCTAGAGGAATGAAACAGAGGGGCAGCAAGGAGGGGCTTTTACCTTGGTGATATCAAAGACTTATCTCTACTGGAATTTTTAAACCTTCAGTAAAATCTTATGATCTACCACTTGTCCTAAGTACACTGGAAGGGGATATACACACAAGGCTAGGCACTGCAGAATAGGAAGTATGCCATGCTTACATATTAGCCTTTATGGGGGAGAACCCCCATCAGATACAGTGGTTAAGGATGCCGCTGTGGACAGCGCTATATGGCTTTTAACTTTGTTTGTCATTTGATGCTTCTAAATAAAAATGCTGTCCATCTAAGCTTTCAGAATTTGGAAGTGACCAAGAAGTTTATCCTTTGTTTCACTTCCCCTCAGTTTCTTCCCCTTCCAGAAACATACTCAGATGTGTCCTTTTTCCTACTCAAATTGGAAATTAGATTAATCCAGTTAAGAGAAACACTGGGATTAGACATTAACTGATTCTACAGCCCTGTACTAAAAACTGTTGTCCCACAAAGTGATGTAGAAGCTCTACTACAAAGCTCAGTAAATTTCAAAATTCAACTTTTGTCCTATGTTAGTGCTCAATATAATTACAAAATATGACTACTACAAATATAGGGCAAATTTTTCCCCTTGTGACAAAGAAGGCCAACAGAATCCTGGGTTGCATTAGAAAAGCATTACCAGCAGGTTAAGGGAAGTTGTCCATTGCCTCCGTCCTGGTGAGGCCCATCTGGAGTGCTGAGTCCCATTCTTAGCCCCCAGTACACGACACACGTACTAGAGCAAGTGCAGCAAACAGTGGTGTAACTTATTAATGGATCAGAACATCCACCATATCAGGTGAAGCAGAGAGCTGGTCCTGTTCAGCCTGGAGAGGAGAAAGCTCTGGGGAGGTCTTACCAAAATGTAAAAATACCTGATGAAGCAGGGGAGGTAAAGAGGAAACCAGACTCCTCTCAGTGGTGCCCATTGACTGGGCATGAAACTATGAGCATACATTTAAATATTTAAATATATTGTTGGTCCTGTACCTTTTTGGAAGGAGCTGGAAGAAGTGCTAAAAAAGAATAACTGGAAAAACATACAGCTATAGTACAGGGAGTATAGGATACAGTACAGAAGGACTGTTAAGTTTCAGTGAAGAATCTGTATCAAGAATTTCCCAATTTTTCCTTCACATATCTTCAGCATGGTTCAGCATTATGGTTTCAATGGAAAGGATATTTTCACTTCAGTAGAAGTTGCATCATCATCTTGTAACATTTTACATTTCCCCTTTTTTGATCTGCCATTAGCCTACTGAATGCTGAGTCTAAGAGAAGCAATTTCTTTATCTTAGTAAAGATAAAAAGTACATAATATGCCCCAGAAATAATATGCTTTTAGATAATATTATGAAAATCTATCTTTATATTGTCCCAGGAGCCTTCGCTTGTTAGTTTTTTACTACCTCTAAGCAAAAATTTATTAAAGCTCTTGTTACAGTGGGAAAGAAGGTTGTATCTCACTTCCAGCTGTAAGAACCAAACTCCACCATATATAACGTTCATTATTTGAAATAGAACATATTTGTATCTGATGCTTTATATAGGATATCTGAATAGCCATTTGCAACAATACAGAGAACCTTGACCTGTGAGGATTTAATACCAGTCTGTGTATGAAAAAAAGTTTATGTTTTGCCAACATTAATTTCAAAAACATCAGGATAATTTCATTGCAAGATCTAAACTTACAAAAATTCCACCCATTACACATGAGCATTACACAGTTACCAGAAAGTATCCCATTTTACACTGGTCACTTCATGACCTACAATTACACAGTTGTATTAGTTTCCTAGGAAACACCCCAATTAAGCAAGTTTGTGAAATTCCACAGGATGGGCAGAAAGATCTACTAATGTCTAAGTCAATCACATCATTGCCTTCAACTGAGTCTTCCTTCTTGTCTGTTTTCATGCAGAGACTGCAAGATTGACACACCACGCTACTCTTTTATGGCCCTTTATATTTTTTTCTATCTTTCCTGCATTCAGAGAGGGACTGATTAGCTCAGAGTTTTATGGTAACAGGTAGGAAAATGCCAGGTATTATGTTGTTTTCTCCAAGTCCTGTCAGTATATTTTACCTGCTGTTTCATGTAATACTAAAGGCAAGTGACTATATTATCACAAGATTTTTGTGACTGGCAACTGTTATTGGCATCATATATCTAGGAACAGCTGTTGTTGTTTTATTAGAAAATACTCCAGTGATGCTTAGTGTAGAAGGAGCCAAGGCAGTATCAGCAGCACCATTCTCTGCAATTAGTATAGTGTAGAATTTGCTAACATGTATTAAAAATTTACTTTTTGTAATCAACTATTTAAATTTTTTAGAGGAAATGTATGCCTTACAGAATATTCAGAGAGATCATACACAAAATGAACTGTCTTAATCCTATTCCCTCTGCATATTTGTGCATGTTACCAAATTAAAAATAAAAATATAGAAGCATGATATGAGAATCCTCCAGAGTTTTCATTAGGAACATGAACATGACTCAGTATGTTCATCTACTAGACAAGTTAAAAATTTCTGTCCTACCACTATGTATCAGAAAATGAAAAATTTAACTGCTGTAATCTATTTTGGCATGGTTTTCTGTTAGCTATCTAGAGATAGAAAGGTAACAATATTGTAAATGCATTTGATGTCAAAATTATTTTTGCATTTTTATGTTTTACTACACTTAGATCCTTTTTTAAACAAAAATAGCAGTAGCATGGTGAGTCAATTATGTCCCATTGTGATGCATCATCAAACTATCATCAAACTATATACATTATTTTTATATTCAACTTGACATATGATGCTTCTAAACTCGAGGCCCAATTGTTAATTCCACTTATTGATATATTTTTAGACGATCGTTTCTAAAGAACTGTCATTAGCAAATCATACACAAACTTTTAAGAAAATTCACTCCTGCATAAATTAGTAGTTTTAAGAATATTTATTAATAACTCAGTAAATAAAAATGTTCATCTATTAAGATGAGAAACATAGCTTGGTAGGGAGTGTCAAATATGTTCTCCGATGTACAGCTGGGTCTGGTTCTTATGCACTGCAGCTGAGAACAAAAATAATGATTTGTGAATGTGAAATTGGTGGCACCAAATGGTAGAATCCTTTGTTTTCACTCCTTCAAATCTAGGAAAAAGGGAAGGGGTTTGTGAATTTTTGTAGACTGAGAAGTTGCTGCTGGAGGTAGAGCTAACTATGTTATTCCCTGATGTTTTTGAACAAGAACATGAAAATTCCCAGTGCAGTTGCTCTCAGCATGTGAGCAGAGGTTCTTGGCAGCGACTGAGCTAATATTCTTCAACTGCAGTTATTAGAGTGCACATGTTTAAGAAAGAGTTGGACTTTAACTTGGCAACATCCTTATCCCAATATGATCTTAGCCATCCCTAATCCATCTGTCTTGCCTACAGGAACTTTGTAATCTATAAATGACCTGGAATTTTCATTACTTTATGTATTAATGAACCACTTAGAGTTTTTTTAATTGGTTGAATGTTAGCTGGATGATTAGCTCTCTAGCAGTTACCTGCAAGACAATCAATGCATGTTTAGTATATTAAGCACCCACAAAGAGAAACTGATTTTGTGACCATGTTCTATAATTTATTAACTGGAACAACAGAAGAATAATTTTGTTTTAAATCTGTAGAAACTAGTTTATTTCTGGTACAGCTATACATGTCCTTCAAAACTCATCTATCTCCTTTTCAGTATTGCTTTTAAACATAGAAAGTCCACAAGTTAGAAGGGACAAAAAGACCCTCTTCTTTTCTTCTGGCCCTGTGATCATTGTCACAAGCTCTCAAGTCTAGGAAGGGAAATTACTGAACGCGACTGACAAAGTTCTGTATTTTGATATACTTCTAGAATTGTGTAAGTTTTCTGAATTCCTTAGGCAAGACCCATGCACACAATGGCTTCAAGGGTTATATCCAAATTTCCTTGGAATTCCTCTGGGAATCTGCTGCAGTCCCAGACAGTAACTTCATTTTGAGGTTCTTTTCGTCAGACTTTATTTCCCCATGACAAATTCAAATTCTTTTAGCATTCAAACTGATGAAAAGATTGACCTAACATCAGTAACATCAAATCTCAGTATTTAGTCTTAAAATGTAGGCTTAAAAGAAATGTCAGAGTTCATTGAGGCTAATTTTTTCAAACTGTCAGTTTTTCCTTGAAATGGTGTAATTTTGAATTCTTAAGAAAACTTTGATCATTGCATATTAAATTAGTCTGCAATACTGGCTATAATCTCTTTACACAGATATTCTTTACTCCTGCCTGTGAGAAGACTCTAAAATATGTCAATACAAATGCATGTGCATGTATTTATTTTATAAATATATATAGAGAGAAGAATTATATATAATATAAATATATATAATATAAAGAATTGCAGATTTTCACCTTCTAAATGCCTTTCTGGAGCATCAAGACTTCCCTCTGCTTGTCAAACATCCTATTGCAGTAACAAATGAGTTGATGACTTATGCTCTGAGTAACTGGTGAATATTCATAATTCCATTTTATTAAATGGAAATTAGTGAGAAAAGAGCTTAAAAAGAAAATGTTTTGTTTTCAACTGTATCCCTGGGTTGTTACACCTAAGCAGCATTTCATCCAAGGGTAGGTAGGCTGAAAGGCAACCCTATATTTCATCTCTTCCATTTTATGCACTGAGGATTGTTTGACATGAATTTGTTTTCATGTGAAATTGTCTGGACTTTAAGAGAATGAAAGGAAACATGTATCTTTTCATTCCTTTTTTCCCTCATTTTTCCCCCTCCATGTTACTAATGCAACTACCTCCCTGGAAAGGGGATTAAATATTTGCTTCTGCCATAGTGCAGTAAAATAGTGAAAGCATCTGGATAAAAGCAGCCCATCCCCCAGATCATGAGATCTGAATCTGAAGCTATGCACAACCTAACAGAAGTTGCATGAGAGAGAACATTCTGAAGACTGTGTATTAAAGCATTGATTCATGTGTTCTGCAGTTGCAAGCCAGAGGACATATAAACAGCAAACTGAAATGGCTTCCATTTCATTCCCTCCAAGAGCTTACACCCCCCAAATTCAAACAACTAGCTGCTTCTTGCATTCAATTCCCTATCCTGCTAGCAAAATCATTTTTAATGTATATTGCTGGGCAGCTCAGAGTGATTTTGTTTGAAAAGTTCTCAAAATCCAGCAGTCCAAGTGATCTCAGTGAGCAGTGTTGTTCTTTCCTTATAATCTGGTGTAACAGCTTCTCTTTTGGTTATGTTAAATTGTAGAATCACTCTTTTCAGCTCTCCTTTTCAAATCCAGATCATTTGTATATGGGGTACCTATCATTTGTACTTCAGATGCTGCTTCTGACCCATAATACATTATAAAAAATAGGCAGGAGCTTTCTTTTCTTTCATCTTGTCATTTCCTGCCGGAGCTTTGGGACTCAAGCACGCTCTGGTTTCATGGCTCACTCCAGGGTACATGTCCTGCTGGCTGGAAGCAAGGTTCCTTTGCACCAGCAGGGAATGTGCCAGGGCTTTCACTTGTATGTTAATTACATTTTTAATACGCTGCCTTAGCAGGTTGGATAAGCAGAGTCTGACACGGTTGCCCCATTCCTGAAACCCTGAATCAGGAGAATGCCATTAATCTTAATTCCGAATAAGGTGTGTTTGGAGTTAAAATGTTATACAAGGTCCAGATTTTTGAATTACTTTTGCATCACCCAGCCTGTCTTGATCCAGACCAGCCTGAAATGGCACAAATTATCCACCAACTTACAGTCACTGGTGTAGTGATATGAATATAGGGGTGTTAGAGGGCAGGAAATCTTTAAAGGAGTAGGTCTGATCTGGCAGGGGACAGGTTGTTAATGTGACACCTGTGCCCCACCAGGATTGGAAGGAGACGTTAAAGGGCATCATTCAGTCTGAATCTTACAGCCACCGCCGGACCATGTGGACGGCTGATGAACGAGCCGGGCAGTGGAATGTTTAGCAGGCTGTGACGACTTTGCACAGAAATAGGAAAATTTATCGCCGGCTTACCACAGCAGTGCCGTACTGCCCGCTTTCGGTGGCGCGCCCCTTCTGTGCACTCCCGCCCCGCTCGGCAGCCCAGCCCTCCCGGCCCCCGGCCCCCCTTCCCGGCACCGAATTTAGGGGCTCGCTGTCACCAAGCTGGAGCCGTCCTTCTTCTGCACCTCAAGCACCAAAAGCGGGGTTTCGCAGCCGCCGCGCAGTTGCCGGACAAGGATATTCCTGTGCCCGAACGCACCGGTTATATCGGTACGGGAGGACGGATGGATGGATGGATGGATGGATCGGTATGTGGATGGATGAATCGCGCATCTGTCCGAGCGCCGGGGCTACCCCTGCTCTGCCATTGCGCGCAGGAGGCTGCGTGCGGCCCCGAGTGCTGGAGCCGGGGAAAACAAGGCGGGGAGGGGAGAAGGACGGGGGCGGGCGGACGGGCGCGGAGCGGGGCGGGGGCGGGCGGCGGCGCGGCCAATCGCCCGGGCTGCCGGCGCTGCAGGAGCGGCAGCGCGGGGCTCAGGGCTCCGAGGGATGCGGAGCCGGGGCCGGGTACCTCTCTGAGGACGGCGAGCAGCTGTGCCGCCAGCACCGCGAAAAGTCCCCATTTGCTTCTTATAAATTAAAGTGCCTTGTCACCAGTTAGGGCAAGTCAGCCAAGGTAAGGCTTAAATAAAATGACACTTTAATATGTGACAACATGGATATTTCTGGACAGCGGTGCCGCTAACACAGCCTTCCGAGTAGCGCAAAATATTTTGTGCAATAATGCTATCGTAGTGGGTGCACAACCTGTAATTTGTCTGTGTTAAAGTTGCCGCTTGCGCGTAAGCCTTACCCTTGTGGTGCTGTAGAAACGTGTTTGCTTATCCGAGGCAGTTGCAAAGGGACCTGCAAAATACAGGCTTAGAAAGGCAGCGGCGCTCTGTGTATGTGTTTGTGTGTGACCGTGCTCGTAATACCTACAGTTCTGCTCCTTAACTTATGGGGATAATGTGCAGATGCGTTTTAATGGTGACGGCAGGCAGATTCTTTAGCTCGACTCGCATATGTGAGCCTTTTTTTACCATAAAAACGCGTGCCATGTTGAACTATATGTGAAGAACATTAAGGTTGGTATTTGAATAGCAATTTCAGGGGTTTGGGTCGGTGCCGGGGCCCCCCCCCCCCCCCTTGTTTGTAATATTATATGTGCTAACTGAGGATTGAAATTGCATCAAGAGAAGACCTCCTGCAGATTTACCTTTAGCTGCTTGTTAAAGCTTATGCAGTCACCTAACTTTACTTTGTGTAAAGGGCACTGTAAATAATGCACAGGCAGAAATAAATCTTCTCTTGATTTCCTCCTAGCCCACCCCAATTGTACATTTCCTAATGAACAAAAACTGTTACGTGCCTTTAGTTCACACCACATTTTGACTGATTGAACTGTCAGTGGTCTGGAACTGGGTGCTTTGGCAAGCAAGGAGTTCCTCAGGATGACTGCCCTAGTGTGTATCTTTGAAAACAACGTAGTCCTGAACCTGTGTGTGTATGTGTGTTTCTGTGAGAGTCTGTTTTGTGTACATGAGTGACAAGATACAAGGAGGACAGGGTACAGAAGCCAATGAAATGTGGCAAACATAGATGTCTGCATGTATTTCTCTGACTGGATTTCTGTAAAGCAATATCAGCATTTCTTATATTTTAATGTAGTTTATCATTCAGATTAGGGTTTGGGATAAATTCAATTTCACGTGCATCAATGCCCCATTAGTTTTTCACAGTCAAAAGAAATACAATGGAAAATACAGGTAAAATTATGACTTCAGTTAACACAGGTGAAAAAATCACTTCAAGGTACAGAATTTATTTTTCATTCCGAGACACTAAGCATAGCTCCTTCATTTCCAAATCTTTACTTCTATGCTGCAGTCAACCATACACAGTTGTGTGAAAACACTGAAGCCTTCCTTCTGCATAAATTATCCTTCTACTGAATAATAGTAAATGTTTGTTTTCAGGGCAAATATAAAATTAATTTAAAAGTTTGGCACATGCTTGGCATTTTGCCTAACTGTAAAGGTAAGAAGATTGATTTAGAGAAATAACCAAAAGGCTTCCCTAACCTACTTCACTGCCTTTAACAGAATATTTCATTTCATACTTTTGTGAAGAAGATATAGTATGGTATAGTTACCTAATGCAAATTAAGGTGTGGCTCTTTTTATTTTTATGTATACCTATGGAAAAAGTGTAATACTCTTCTTTTGTAGTTAAAGTTACTAATCATCCTACTTAAAGACTACAATAAATAATTTTTTTTCATTTCTCCTTAGAAAATGTCAATCAAACAGAAAACAAACAAACAATCCAACCAAAAACCCCACAAAACAAATCAAGGAAACAACCAAACCCACCCATTTACTATTACCTACTTTTTTAAAAAATGTCAGGAGAAGTAGTGTGTCAGGCAGCACTTTACTTTAAACAGGAGCAAATCCAGTGCACAAGCGTGGCTTAGGGGGCACTGTGCTGCTGACTGAACCATTTACAGATGAGATTCAAAACTAAATGCCTTCCACTTGCAGGTATTGAAGATCCTAGAAGACTTTCTAGGATAGGATTGCTGACTCTTCTATTAGGACAAAATACCAGTCAAAGTTTTTATACTTTGCACAGTTTAATTCCTCAAGTAGCTTAATTTGAGAGCATTGTTCTTTACTACCTACATTAAAAATGTTGTTTAGTGTTTTTGTCCTGCAATGCAGAGACTGTAACTCAGCCACTTCGTTGGTGCATGCTGTGCTAATTCATGGTAGTAGTTCTGGTGAGCATATGCAAAGTTATAAAACAACTGGGGATAAATGTCTTCAACATCCAAAATTAGTGTATGAGGGTGCATGTGTGCACACCAGAGAAGCACAGTTGTTGCTGCACCAGTACTGACATTCCTGTGGTGCGTAAAATTTACATAATACCCTTCAGGGAATAATCTGTACTTAAAAGTGACTATATATATTTTTTTTTTAATAATTTTGTCTCTGAACTCTTAAACATTTAAGATGTGAGCTCTAAACATTAAAGATGTGAGGAATTGAACTATTAGTTCTCAATATGGTTGTTTGGAAGATTTCAACCTTTATCTCTGGCTGATAAATGAAATTTGAAAGGTATGAAAAATTCTGTTAACCATAGCTCCTGCTCATGGTTAAGAGCTGCAGTTCTGTTAATACAATTAGTGCTAAAAATTATCAGTCTTATCAGATTAATAAAACCAGCTAAATACCAGTGAGTCATCTGTTCCAAGTGGATGAACATGAGCTCCTGTTTGGACAGCTAACAGCTAGTTAGCCCTGGCAGACCTGTCCTGCAAAGGGGCCTAAGATAAACCAACCATCAAGACACCATGAGGCACAGTTTCTTTGTTTATAGGCAATGCAAAAAAAGGGTGACCACTGACATGGCAGGCAGGGGATAAAATACGTAGTAAAACCCACCCAACACCACAAAGGGACTGTATTTATAGAAGAGATTCTAACCATCTTCTCCTAGAGGGAAACGATACATGCGTGAAGGTCATAAGAAGAAACTCCATATCAAAACCCCAGCATAGCCTACAAAGGTTTATATAATCCAGCATGTATATCTCACTAGCCTTAATTATAGTAGAAAACTTATTTTACATGGTCAATAGTGCTGTAGTTTAAATAGTATGTGTATAGTCTGGTGATAAATCAGGGTGAAGTGCTTACACTTCATCATATACTTGATGGGCAGTCTTAGAAACGTCCCTGAAGCGCTCTATAACTTCATGTATGACATGAGCATTGCACAATAATAATAGAATGAATATTGCATGATACTGTTTAAAAGAAATGCTGCAGAACCTAATACTGAAGTGTTACTATCCCCATTACTCTATTCTTCAGTTTTGAATTATACACAATTTTGCTATTCATTTCCAGCAAACGAAGCTACATGGAATTTGGAAATTCAAAGAATGGAAGTGTAATTTTTAAGAAGCTTCTGAACTGAGAGCTAAAAAAATCATGTATCATATAAGGGAGAACAAAGATTGGCAGGATAAGATTTTTTTTCCTCCCAGATCAGGTTTTATCAGAAAAACAGTTCATACTGAAATGTTTTAAAAGATGCTTTTAATAATGTACCATTACTTTTTTTCTTTTTTTTTTTTTTTTTTGACTGGTTTCTATATTCACCAGAAGAATCAACAGGATTTAAAAGAAACCAGTTTGGGATTTGAAAGGAGTAAATAAGACAAATCTCCTATTTAGGGGTTGTTTTTATGTGGAGGAAGTTGCTGTTTCAGGTTTGTTTCGTTTTTTTTTTTTTTTAATAAATCATGTCTTTGTGGATTGAACATAACCAGAATAACATAGTCATGTAGCTTTATAAGTAATTGAAAAGCAACTTGGTAGCATTTGCACATCTGCAGTCCTTATATAATGAAAATACATTCAGCGGTTGCTTGAGGCCTGGAAGAAATGCAGTTTTGCTTTATGGCAATTGTCATTTTTATTTTTGTGGAATTAGTTCAAACTTGGGCAGAGTTAAAGCTGGGTTTATTATCACAGAATAGACAAAGCATTTTTTTACAATTACAGACTTTTCTCCCCACTTCTTATGAAATTGCTTGCTTCTTTTAAGCAAACCTTCTTGAAAAAGGGAATATATTTAGGTCACAGACATATTATTCCATTCTCACTTCACCTTACCTAGATTTTGATATAATTTATCCGGTGCTTACATGGACAAATTTCAAGGCTGTTTATGAAGTGTGGTGTAAAAATACCCAAGCTAGCTGAGGTATCAGCTGCATTTCTACCATAGGACTGTGGTGATCTGTGACATTTTTGTTCTTTGTAGTACTGCACAGACTAATGTAATATTGAACCCTGAAATTGCTCTGCAAAAGATATCAGCCACATTGTCTTGACTTAACAGATGGGATGAGTGAGGCAATAGGACCATCAGGCTTTTCCTTAGGAGAGTGTTGGATGGAGAAGTGGGAACTGCCATTTCCGCATTCAGGTCCTCTCTTAGATGGGGACAGTGAACTGGGCACTTGCAAATCAGATATCTTCAAGTTTTTCATGTACTTCAGTTGCTCGAACCGTTCTTGGAGAAATCTGTCTCTCCTTGGTAGTGATATAGAAGTACACACTTCAATATATGTGGTTAAATACTTCGTAGCACGTCTTCTCCCTGTGCAGTATTCCTGTTGAAAACAACCAACTCTTTATTTGGTTGACTCCTGGTTTTGGCATTTCCAGGTGTATCATAGAATCATGAAATGGTTTGGATTGAAAGGGACCTTTAAAGAACATCTAATCCAACCTGCTCTGCCACAGGCGTAGTCATCTTTCACCAGACCAGGTTGCTCAAAGCCTTGAACACTGCCAGAGATGGGACATCCACACTTTCTATGGGCAGCCTGTTCCAGTATCTCCATCATGAACTGTATTGTTTTATAATTAATTGCCATTAAGCCCTCAGAGCACAGTTGTTGGTATATATATGGTATGCGTACACATACACACATATTCTTTGAGACAGTACAAAGAAATTAATAGTAACTTTTTTTAAAAAAAGTTACAATGTTTGGAACTCTTAAAAGCATGTAAAAATTACTAGTAACATTGTTTGGCACTAGACTTAGCAATTTTTTGACCAAAGTCATCTTATGTTCACAGATGGGAATGTGCATTTTCCTAATTATATTAAATTATTTATTTGAATTCTATGATCAGTCAACTTAACCAAATCAGTAATATATTGTTATAAAAGTTATACATTTGGATTTGAATACTGTCTACTTTACATCTTGCTCTTGCTGGGTGGTGGGAAAGCTGTGAAGGAAAATCTTTTGGTTCAAGAGATATGATTGCTTTCATTTTCAATTATTATACTTTGCCCAGAGAAAATAATCTTGTTTTGTCTTTTACTTGTGAACAAAATTTATATATTGGGCCATTGTTTGAAGGATGTTTTAGCATGTTACTTCATATTGGGGTGAAATTTCTCAGGCTTGTATTCGGTCAAACTTTCAGTCATGTTCTGCTGTTGATGATATGACAATAGATAGAATAAGTAATTTTTTAAAATAGCAGCATGAATACAATCTCTATAATTGCAGGGCAAGCATTTGAGGTATTCAGAGCCAGGTTTGAGACTGCCTCAGTGTATCCTGTCCTATGTGTAAGGTACAAGTGTTCCTTCAGTAGAGAACCTTCCTATAATTAGTGAAAAATTTAGTAGTTTAGCAATTGTCTCAGGCCAATAATGCTGCTATTAATTTTCAGGGTGTTGGAGTGCGTATGCATGTGTTTGTGCATATTTGAAGGAAAACAGTTGCTAAAAGGGAGCTAGTTCCTTTAGTTTGTTCAATAGCGAGAAAGATTTCAATTGACTGTAAAAAGGTATTTTTAACACTGATGTATTGTATTAGCACCTGGGAAGTGCTGACTGTTCTAAATGTAAAATCTTAGCTTTCAGGAGAGGTGAAATAAAACTAGGGCATATAAACAGCATTTTAGCATGTTAGCCATTAACTGCTCATGGCAACTGCCAGTGTTTAAAAATAAAAGGGAAACTCATTTCTGTCTGGATTACAGTCCTCAATCACTATTTCTTGTATGTTTTACATTTGGTCTTTCAATAAATAATAAGCTTCCTTACTGGAGTAATAAAATCAAGAGAAAAGCTACGCCTCATTTATTACATGCAATTTCCACACATTTTGCTGATGAAGAAAATTTGTTATATATTTGCTGTCCATTAAAGCATGAGTTCTTGCATTCATATTAGGGAATTTGAGCTCAGAATTATTATCTTGACTACTCAGCCTAGAGAGATCTTAAATATTTTTCTATTTGCATGAGGGAAGGTATAAAATAATCAGTTCATTTAGCATTGTATGTTAAGTTGGGTTTTTGTTTTTTTTTTTTTTTTTAAGTTATGAACCATCTAAGAAACTTCTTCTAGAAAACTGGTGAAGTATAATGATCATTCTTATATTCATTCATTTTCAATGAATGCACAACTAACACTTTGAATCCGGTGCAGCTTTGTACTAGGAACCCTTCTAAGTGGTTTTGGGAAATATCAAAACAACCAGCAAGCTAATATGTTTTCAAGTGGCAGTCAACATTTCTAGCTGGTTGAGCTTCTTTCAGTGTCAGGTAGACTGCCAGAGTATTCACAGTTACAGTTGATCCATACAAGGTCTAGCGTTTCCTAAACTGGATTTATTTGTTATCTTGTGTATTCTCAGGGCAGCTATCCAAGGCATACAGTTCCCTGTGCATTAACACAGTGGGTGCACCAGAATTGTCCCAAGCAGCAGCAGATAGTTACTGATCCTGCAGCAGATGTGACCTGCTGCCACAAGTCTCTTCAAGCAGCAGGTACCTCTTCCCAGGTGTTTAGCAGGCACGTTATGGGGATGTAGACTGTGCACAGCTCTTAGATACGGAGTGGGTCCCCAGAGCTGACTGAGTGCTGTGGTTCATTCCCCAGCTTGCTGCTGGGACATAAATGCTTTGACTTGACAGTGCATGTCACTTGTGTGCTATAAATTGGACAGTAAGTTTTGAGGGCTTAGGAGGAATGATCATGTTACATGAATATTTTTCTGGAGGAGGCCTTTGCATTTCTCAGATACTACTCAAACAACTGCATCCTTCTGATACCAACCATGTTTTAAATGATAATGGAAAAACATAATGTTGGAGACCTCTTGCTCTGTTAAGTAGGAGTTAGTAGATGGATATGTATTACCAGAGAATCAATCCTCGGAGAACATAGCGGAGCTTATGGAGAATGTATGCAAAAATTATTCAGCCAACATGTGGCTGCTTTTCTCTAGAACTTGGGGGTTTTATTTCCTGAGTTAATTTTCTGCTGGATTAGAGAGCTATGTCATTTTATAGGAAGGTTTGTCACATTCTAGATCTAAAGCCGAGAAAGTTGGGGAACCAACAGGGGGGATGAAGGGAAAGAAAACTAGGGCAGCATTTTTTTTATGATCTTTCTTTAGCCATTAGGCAGATGAATGGAAAAGATGACCAGAGGGATGTTCCTTTGTAAGGACCTTTGATAAGTAGCCTAGATGAAAACCTATTCAGGAGGTTCATAAATACCTCTCAAGGAAAGCCAGAAGGAAGACAGTTGACTATGTAGCCTTGCATTGTGACTTGAAGGCTAATGAACTTGAGCTCTTTCAGACTAAATAGGTCAGGTGATGGCTGATTTCCTAAAGCTATTAATGCCTACTGTGCTACTGAAGCCAGTTTGGCTTATGTTACATTATGGTAATGTGTTTGCTATGCTATGTCATATCAATATACCTACCTATAAGTTTTCTAATTCTGAACTGAGACAGGAGATGTCCCCATTTATGTTTGTTTGGGATTTTTTTGATATTTTTATAATGAAAAAGAGGTATAACATTCTTGAAATGCAGTGAGTTTCCTACACAGGACCATGGTGTGATAATTTTACTCATTATATTATAATGAGCACTTGCTGTATTTATTGTGGAGCTTAATATATTTTAATTACTGTTGTGACTCCCCTGCAGAGCAAAACTTAAGCGTGTCTCCACGTACATGGTTCACTTAAATGAATTTCTTACAAGTTTTGGGACTTGTGAGCACATACTTATTTGCAATATACAGCTGTAATTTTGCTTTTAAAAGCAGGGTATTTCTTAACTTTGCAGAAATCCCAAAACATGGATGCTTGTATATTTAGCATTCATATTTTATACCAGGTGAAAGATGAGTGGTTTCATTAAAACACTTTTGTATTAAAGGGCAGCTTGTAAATTTTTTGTTTGGGATTGTGGTGTATTCATTAAAATTATAGCTCATGAATTAATGTCATTTGGTACTCGACCCCCCCTCCAAATCTGCACCTTTTAGATTCAGGTTTATATTTTTTTGAAAAATATTAGTCAATATTTAAGTAGGTTTATTGAATCTGCAAGCTAATTAGAGGAACTCTAATACAGAATTGGTTTTTGTCTTCTGAAGATTGTTAACATTCTGGCAACAACACTGTATTCAGAAAAATGAGAACAGGGAAAGGAATGTCATATGAATTGACTTGTAGGCAAGGTCTTTAGCCTGTCAGTCTATGTAGTCAATCTTTGTAAATTGCTGGTGATCTTACTGTGACACCAAAGATTTTTATAATGACATTTCTGCAATGTCCACATGCAGTGTTAGCCCTGAAGGAAACAGTTTGCTCCTCTCTATGCTTTCATGATGTTGCCAGAAAAGTCAGATTCAAAATGAGGTAACTGCCAATTCAGAAAACCACTTCATATTTTTAAGTCTCAATGTTGATAAAACAGTATTTTTCAAACAAAGTTGTTTATCTTTTGCAAAACCTGAAGGCCAGCTTCATTTTCTTTTTCTAAAAACTGCAGTATTAGTAAATTCAAACTGATAGATAACTCTTTAATCAAATCATTCTGTTCTTTTCTGTACTCTTTCTCTACTGTGTCACTTTTATTTGAACATCTTTTACCACCACCAGAGACTTGCAAACAGGAATTTACTGAATTTATGAGTACATAGCAATTATTTATTTTCTGATAGAAGCAGTAGATAGGTAACCGACTCCCAGGCAGAATGTTATAATGCCTGACTACTCCAACATGAGGTCCTACGGAGTCCCTGAACACCAGACAGCTACCACTCAGGTAGGTAATTGTGAACCTCCATGGCATCTGCAGATGGAGCAATTGTTATTCCCTCTTAGTCCTTGCCTTGCCAGTTCCCCACTTTTTTCCTTACACCTTTACACTTTTTTATGACTTTTTCATTACTGCCAACTCTGTATTTTCACTCCTGTCTTTATGTTAGCTGTAGCTACATTAAAGGTCCAAGTTCTTTTGCTCCATTTTTGTAGAGTCCTGACATGAGAGAACATCATATTTGGAACAAAGTTGGACTTAGAATAATTGCAGAAACAAGGAACTTCCAATGGATAGTTTAAATAAAATTTGGCCTCATCCCTGCTGTAACTGTGAATGTACACTGTCTGCAGGAAATGATAGCTTATGGACTGCATGTAATTACTGGCCTGTGAAGCTCCTGTCTCCTATGTATCTCATGCCAGTAAAAGGATGTGCTGTGTACCTGATGTGCAATTCTGCTGACCAATTTTAGCAATTGATTAAAAAGGGCAGAAAGCAAAAGACAGAAGAGATGAAATAATGAATTCAATAAGGAAATAAAAGTATGTCATTTAAGGAAGAGATTGAAACCTTTTTTTTAGCATATGATACAAGAAAAGAAGGCATGACTAAACCTGTTTTTTGCTCCTCTTGAAATATTGTTCCAGATTATTGTAGGAAAGGTGTCAATTAGAGTCAGCTCCTTTATGCCTTCTTATCTTTTTCTTTTCACAAGAAGATGTAGTTAGTTTTACAGGTTGCCACATAATGAAGTTGATTTTTTCCCCCTCAAGAAGCTATTTATGCAGTAGATATCTTACTCCTAAAGAGGATTACAGGCTTAGACCAAATAATCAGGGTTTGTAAATACTTTTTATGATATTATAAGCAAAATACTATCTATTGAAAATTATACCTATCTTCTGCTTAATTTTGGCTCACCAGGGCAAAATATATTTGCATATTGAGTTGGCTCTCAACCTTGAGATATACTGAGATCCTCAGCCAAGAGCCTCAGCTTTTTATTGACATTTCTACTTAACAGCACAGAAAGAACTTCTGCAATGGAGGTGGATTCTGTTGGTATTAACCTTCCCATCATAGAGCCCAAAGGGCTTCTGCACAGCTGCCATGATTATTGTAGCCTGGATAAAGTGCACCAAAAATTTGTCTTCAGGAAGCAGGTCTTTGCAACAAGGTTGACATGAGGACTTATTCAAAAGCCTTCTTCAGATGTTTGTATCTCATTTTTGGATGTAGGATACAACTCTTGTCCTATCTGCAACAGCTGTAACAGTAGTGCTGGAATAAACTTTACAGATTTAGGAAACTGTTTCTCCATCCAGTTGCTACTGTCTGCTTTTTATGATAAGGAGGTTTCTTCTTGCTATAGGGACTAAATAAATTTTGCATGTCAAATCTTTACGTAAACTGGGGGAAAGAGCCCTACTAACCAGACTAACTTTTCAACATTTGAAATAGATTAATGTTTTTTCCACATAGTATTTCTTATAGCATAGCCCAGTTGAAATTCATCAGTTTGGTGTGGGGTTTTTTTTGGGTGGTGTGTAGTTTTTTCTTTGTTTGGTTTTTTTGCCTTCTCTCTGTACAATTTGCCTTAAAATGATGGGTCTTTTTATATGTGTTACATGTTACCATGCAGGTATTTCCTTTGTCTTTGACTCTGTTCCTTGTTGCATAAACACATCCATTAATTTTTATTTGGTTACTCTGCAAGTTGTAAGTAGCTATAACAAATACACCATTCCCGGGTGTAACACCTCAAAAATATTGCTATTGAGTAGATTCCCAAAGGCCCTGTGAGACTGGTATCTTAACATTTATTCAGTCTGATCCTCTACAGTTTGCACTTTTTCAGTTCAAAAGACCACATAATTCTGTACTGCCTACAGGCATGAGAGATTGGTTTTTCTCACAAGCAAAATGAATAGGTATTTTCAGCTCCCTCCATTTTGTTTAAAGTTTGTCTTTGAAAGCTTAGGATGATGAATTTGAGATTTCCTTTCAGGCACATGCTTATTTCTTTCCATCACTTATATTTTAAGGTTATACTTTTCACTCCTTATTATTCAAGTGCAGTAGAGGTTTATTGAACTCTTCCTTGTCAGATAGTACAGACAGACTGCAGTACTTCTCCTTTTGAAGACCTTTTTACACCTAAAGTGGCTTGTGGTATCTTTGATGTTGCCTAATTGGAAACTCAGAAGTGAAAAAATAAATAACTGAATGAAGAGATCATCAGCAGACCTAAGGTTGTACATAATCTAATTTTGCTTTCAATCATTCTTTTATTCTTATTCCTTACAGTCAGGTAACCCTCTAATACTATTGCTTTATTTATTTCTATCATCCATTCCTCTGTTTGAGTCTCTCAATTATCTGTCTCCCACACATCGAACAGAAGCTCCTGAATTTGCATTTGTCTTCATGGTCCCTCTGAATCCATCTCAAACCTTCTAACTGGCCTTCTTTTTAATGACTTGTCTTTCTTCAACAGTTATTTTTTCCTGTCTCATCTACTTCTCTCTCCTAGTTTAGGCTTAAGTTTCTTAGGACAGGAGTATCTCTCTTAAAATTCTCTAAAAATACACTTCACACAGACAGCTCAGCAGAAGTCTTGCATCTGATTTGGGATTACCCAGTGCAGTGATGCAGCCTGGCTGCCAACAGTCACATGTAAGAGCATGTGGGGATCTGGTGGGCCATGAATTATGGGTGAAAAGTCCCCTTACAGCAAGGAAGGCTTCCTGGTGGCCAGGCACAGAACCAGGGTTGGGGCACGGAATTCTCCTCTTCCATTGCAGTGGCGCAGCTGTGCCAATTTTGCAGTGCTCCAAAACAAGAAGGAGGTCAACAAAATATAGTGATGAGTGGGAGGCATTGAGGTTCTGGAGGATGTATTGCCAGGAGACAAGAGAAAGGGCACTGTAGGGAGCTGGTTGCAGCAGTAGAGGAGTCACAGCCAGGCTCCCCTGGGAGGTGCACAGCAACAGAGCAGGGGACAGTGACCACAAGTGTCACGGAAGGAGACTCCTGCTGGATTTAAAGAGGTAGATTTTCACAGGGAACAAGGTTAAGCACTGGGATAAGTTGCTTAATGAGAGACCTCCAGCCCTAGAGGTTTTTAAAACTCATCTGGACATGGCCCAAAAGCAACCCAATAAAACTTAGAAGGTAGCGATGCCTTTGGGAGGAATCTGGACTTTTTGGATCTCCAAAAGTCCTTTCCACCTACATTTTTACTCTTATTGCTCACTCTGCAGTCCTATTTGCAGTAAGTGTTGACTTTATCATTTGCTATTTTTTAGAAATAGCAATCTGTAGAATTCTGTGGAGCTATCTGGCGATTTCACAGGGATAAATTAAGTTCCAAGTCTTCAGCACTATATTTTGCTGACTTGGGAATGTATTGCATCTATTAAGTGCTCATTTCTAGTAACTTTGGATGTGAACATCCACTTCAAACTTCAGTAATTGGAGAAAACAGGTTAGAGAGACAGAGCCATTTTTAAAGGATACTTTTTTATGTGCATTGATTACTAAATCAAGTACCCTTCTTCCAAAAAATATATAGTTTGAGCGAGATAAGAGTATTTGTGGAGAGGTAAGAGCATAAGTGAATGGAAATTTCAAGACTGGGAGCACAAGAAGGATAAGTAACTTGTTTGTCATAATGACAAGAGCAGAATTGATTTATAGGGTTTCACATCTTTAAGGCCAAAGCAAAAGATGAACCTTTGAAGGTGAAACAAAATATTTATGTCATTTTGTGGTAAGATACAGAAAAAAGAGTGATGACCAGGAGGACCAAAGACTTGTTTGGGACTAGAATACTATCTGAAGGAAAGAAGTTTAAGCTCATGAAAAAAATTGCTCAGAAGGACAACAGATCATTCTAGAAAATAATGATGACAGAAATATTCTTTGTGTGCTTAGAATATTTCCTTAGTTTCTAAGATAACCCTCTTGCTTAGTAGAGCAGAATTAAAGTCCTTCTTCTGATTTCTCTGAGTTTAGAATTAGTTTTTCCCCTCGAGCACCATGCCAGTACAATTAAGAGCGTTAATTTACAGCATGGCCTGGCAGAAGATACTAATCTGTAGTGCTTTTGTTAGTGTGTTGGGGCCTAGCTGGCATTAAGCATAAGGACGCATCAACCACCCTAAAGGACCAACTCTTTCTTCATTTCTGTATATGTTTAATAATTTCCTAATTTTCACTGCAGCTTTTGATAATGCTAAAGAAATGTTACATGTGTAGTGCATTGTGCAAGCTTTGGAGGAATCTCAAGCAACCTTATTATTATCTCTCCCCAGCATATGCTAAATAGTGTGGAGAAAATAGGTCTCTTGCAGATGGACACAAAAAACAATGCAGACATTGCATTAAGAAAAATACCATCTTTGTAACTCTTTATGATCTTTTACAAAGACAATAACACCATGTTATATGTTTTTCTGCTTTAGGTTCTGCAGGAGTGTGTTTTTGAAACAAAAATATTTTTATATTACTCTTCTAAGTTGATTTTATCCTTTAGTTTCTAATGCATTAGATTTTTTTATCTTGAATGTGTGACCTATTAATGGGCAAGGTGCAGCTCAGTGTCAGCTTAGTGAGAGTCCTCTCCGTTCTGATTTGCATGGACTACTGTATTTCATCTTCTCTCAAATACTATTGAATGTATTAGGTGGCACCTGATAGAACCATAATTGAGTTCAACTGCCAGTTCTGCCCAGCTACTTCAAAATAAATGTTTCTATTTCTTGGAAGCAGTACATATAGTATATAATTTTTGCTGTTGTAATGCCTCTTAGAAACACATAACTTCTTTTCTACTTTTTGAATGAAAAAGGTAATTTAGACTTTTTTTTTTCATCCCAGCATAGAAATCAGAGTGTGTTCTATCCAGACAGAAATTATAAAAGTAAAGACTTCACTCTTGCCTTTTCTTTCTTTTCCATGGAAGTAGTGTGTCATCTTTTTGAATTTATTACAGACTGCTGACCATGGAGAAAGAAAACATGGCATCTCTCTGGTGTTAATTAATAACTGACTGTCTTTTATCAAACTTGAAGGGTTAAAAATACTGAGTTAACATCACAGTAACATTGCTTTGCAAGTGTCTTTGATATTCGCATCTAAAATTTATGGTCTCTTGTACAGAACCAGGACTACAAACAACTCCTAATCCAGTTTCTGGAAAGTTGCTATGTTAAATGAATATTTCTAATGCTATCTCAGTAAGATCTCCTTTTTCGTTTCTAGCTTTTTGACTTAACTCACTGTCAGCCAAAAAAGAAAGCTAGTAAAACTGTGCGGTTCTAGAAGTGTGAAAAGATGTCTGGAAAACTAGCAAAATATGTCATAGATTTGATGATAAAAATATTTCTTTCTAGATTTCTTTTTTTGCTTTTTATCTTACTGTGATTGGACCCAAATGAAAGTTTTCTTCCTTGTAACATTATATTTTTATCCCATGAGCAAGTGGGTAGTTATGCCTCAATATGAGATTAGGGTTTTTTTAAATAAATTTAGAGAACTGAGGAATGAACCCTGCTTAATGAACAGGTCTCCCAAAAATTAACTCTGAAGATAATGAGCCAGAAATTTTGCTGATTAATGCTGGATGTAACATTGGTGAAGTCAAAACAGCTGTACAGAATGTAACTTGGAAATAGCTTGTGAATATGTGCAGAGTCTCTCTCTTTTTTTTTTTAGTTCGTTCCAATACTTCCTAGTGTTACCTGAAATTCTGCATCATTGCTTTCAAAAGTCATTGTGTCTGTAGGTCACAGTGCAGTTGATATAATTTTCTTTGAGTCTAAAGATTTATTTATTTTTTCTCTTCAAAAAATTTCTAGTCAAATATTACCCTGGAAGTTATGAGACATTTGTCATGGTTGCTTCCAATGCTGTTGTGGCAGCAATATGGTTAAATGTTCTTTGGCATGTCTTTCAGAAATGCAGGCTTACTTTGGAAGATAAAAGGGGTTATAAACCTAGGTGGACATATGCTTGCTTGCAAGTGTCTGTGTGGCTATCTGTGCTCATATGAAGGCTGATTTTTTGATAAACTATCACAAAAAAAAATGTGGAGAGACACGGGTGCTGCACTGTCTTTATCTCACCATATTATTGTTATTTTTAATAATTATAAGAATCCTTTAAATTACATTCACTAAATTTGTATGCATAGTTGGGTCTAGAGCTGACCCATGAAATAATGAAAAAGCTTTTGTAGCTAGATGTACCAGTCTAGTTATTAAAGGTAAGGGAAAAAAGGTTATGGCCTAAAAAATGCACTTTTGAGAGACTGTTAAACTTTAATTTATTTTAACAGGAGGTACACGTAGCTGGTTGAAGCTGATAAAATCATAGGAGATTTCTTTTCTGGCTCAGATCTGTTTTATGCCTTAGTTAGCTATAGCAATGCTTATCTTTGTCCTCAGTTTACACTTTTTCAGAACACAAATATTTTACAACTACTGTAATCACAGAAATTTTATTGTACAGATCAAGTTTAGTTTCCTACCAGAGATCTAAGAGATATCCTTTATAAAAGTGGTTACTGATCATACTTGTCTAGTGTTACAGACTTACTAAAAATCGTAAAGAGAGAAAGATCTAGGCATTGATCTCTTCTTTCACGGATTCTTAACTTTATGTAGTGTGTCTAATTCTTTTCCAGTAGTGGAATAACTCAGTCTGTAATTCTGGACATCCAGATAAACCTCCAAAGAATCAGAATTGGGTAACCTGATGGCGAGTAGGTGACAAAGGCTAAAAGAGCATCTAAGACTCAATGTTGTAGCTTCTTTCCTTACAATATATGTGACATAGTTGACATGAAATGGAAAGGTTCAGTTGTTAGATCTATAAAAATACCCACAAAGCATGACCAAGATAAAAGACACACAGAGTGGAAGGTCATATTTTCTTCTCAAATGGATGGTTCCTTGACTACAGGTGGTTTAGCAACTAAAACTTGTGAAAAAATATGGGGTTTTTTTAATCTTTTTTTTTTTTTTTTCCTCCAAGAGGGATCTTTTTGTTGCTATATCTTTAGAAGAAAGACTTTTCATTTCCTTTTCTATTATCACAAGTCCTGAAGTGGCTGATTATTATTGTAGGATAACCTTGTCTAACAGAGTGACATCTGAAGAGGTGAAACAATGCTTAAAGGAATGCCAAAGAGTGAAAAATGTCAAGATGTCAAGCATGTCTTCTGGATAGGTTAGAAGCTATTTTCAAGAGTATATATTGAAAGGGAAAGAAATTAGGTCCGTTGGATCTAATTCCAAAATACAAATGCTAGTTTGGCTGTGAAAACTAGCAGTGCTCCACAGCGACAGGGTTTTGTCTGAGAAACACAACCAGCGATGTAACAAGAGCCTAAAGTAAGTCAGCTGTAGTTCAGATTTAGCCTTGTCATATAGAGGTTAATACTTTTTTCTTTTACAAGAATGATATTTATAATTAGTTTTATTGTTACTTGTTTTATTGTTTGTTCATTTTGTTGTGTTTTGGTTTTATTTGAAAAAGTAAAACCAAAAAAGAAGAAACTGGATCTGTCGAGTGTGTTGCCCTGGGTCAGGATTGCAGATTACCACAAGTAGGGACCTCTCCAGAGCTTTCAAAAGTAAAAGGCTTCATGCAGACTGCTTTCAGAATTTGCATGAAAACATTAGCAGGAGAAAAAAAAATCTTCCAGTGATTGTTAAGAGGCTACCTAAATATGCACCAAACATGCAACACCTTGTGTGAGAATTCAGGATGCAGGAAGAAGCTTTTACATTTCTGTAGAAGCTTTGAACATTTAAACAAATATCCACTTCCATAGTCTTAATTTTTTGGTCAAAGTGGACAAGAAAAAAGGAATGTGAGTCACTATATTAGGACATAGGTTGTCTTGGGTACATTGCTCTAGTCTTGTGAAATAGGATATTTTGAAGAAAAACAAATGTCTTGATTATGGGTAGCACTGAAGGAAATTCAAACTCCCCAAATTCTCTTAATGCTGTGTAAGGAGCAAAAAAGAGAAGTATGTCTCAAAATATGAAAGAAACTAATATTATTGAAATTTTTTCTTGGTTAGGTCATTAGTATATTATGCATTATACTGTGTCAGTAAGAGCAGCAAATTAATCAAAAAAAGGAAAGGAGAAAAATGAGCCTTGGTGTATTCTCTCACTGCTGCATAAAAGCAATTTAATACATGGAAGAATTTTTTTGCAATATTTTAAATTCAGCAATTATCTCAGGGTTTGGTTGCAATATATTTCTGATTTATTTTTGTTTTATCATAAATACCCTATGTCAGAGGGAATAAAATTTTGGTATGACATTGTAGTATTTTAGCTAAAGTGTTAAGAGTAGGCCTTAGCACTTGCTCTGCAAGGCACTTCCAAGGAAAAAGTATGATTTACTTTCTCATAACTATGTTAAATACTTCTTGTGTTTAACAAAAGTAAAACTACAAAAAAATCCCCCCAAAGCCTCTTAATCGTTAAAAAAAAATTAAAAGGAATTAATATTTTATATTAGTGATAAATGATATGATTACACATTTCACTATTATAAGGTTAATTCTTCATTTAAATATCTCCTCCTTTATTTTGCTGGTTAGTCACACCACTGCATTAATAGAAATGTGTTAGAAAGAATCTAGAACTGGGATATGTAGCCCAACCATTTGATTATTTTTTTCAAAAGTTTTCAAACCATATTTTTTAATAACTAACACCCACCACTGTTTTAAAAATTTAGAAAATTTCTCATTAGGATAATAAAGAAGGATAATTTAATACTAAATGTGTTAGATACATCTAAATAAGGGATTTACCTTTTATTATAGAATGCAACATTTTGATTTGCAAATCAGAGGTGCATTTAATGTCATAGCTATATTGTCAGTAGATCTTAACTTATGGGTTAATAAAGACTGATTTTGAATTATGTTGGCTGTGGACATTCTTACAGATTTTTTATTTCTACAGATTTTTTCCATTTTACGAAAGGAAGGATAAAACTGCTGGAGATATATGTATATTTCAGATGACCCTGAGATACAGGAGGCAAGCACCTAGCTCAGCACTCTAAGCTGTTGGTGTCATGCAGCTGTGATGCAATTCAGTAGCATATGTCAGCACTTCCGTAATCTTCTGTGGTGTTTGTTCATTGTATGGTTTTACTCCATCACATAAATGAACAGAAATTGGAAAGAAAAGCAGCCAGCATTTATATAATTAAGTTATTCAGATGCTGATACATACTACTGTGAATTGTGATGGTTTATGATGTTTTCTACCTCTCTGCTTGAACGCAGGTCATAAATACGGTTCTTTTGAATTACATGATATATAGCTAAAGACAGACTTTTCAAAGTGCACCTTGGTTTCGTTTTCCAAGTTATATCATGAGATGATTTACTAGTTGACATTTGGAAAGGACATTTGTCTATCTAAATTCAATCTGTTGCCTTCTAACCACTTATGTGGTCTGCTAGTACATTCTCAGCTAACTTGTAGAACACATTAACAGTTTCACAATTGACTATGTCTTGTCGAAAGTGCAATGATATATCTGAAACCTGTTTTTATTAAAAGTTACAAATAGTATGTTTTTGGGTTTAGATAAATGGCAAGGAAAAAAAAGTGTATTTTAATGTACCAGCTAAGATCAGAACTTTGTGCTTTGAGGCCAGTTTGTGCAAAATGATGCAGTCATATATCTAATGTTCAAAGTCATCTCTGTTAATCACTCTACCTTTTTTAATATGTTTTTGCTTCTGAAGCTCATTTTATTATGTCTTAAAACTTCTATTTTTTCAATAAAAATTGCATTCTTCTCATTGCCCAATTATATGTTGTCAGCAAGGTCTTTTACTTACTACTGATTAGGATAGCATAGATCTTCTCAGCCCCATTGATTGATGGTGATGAAGAACAATCTACTCTGTGTATATATGATCTATTTTCCATATATATAAAGCATATCTTTTTTTTGGTAAATACCATATGGAAAGGTGTTGACACTTCATGTCATCCTTTATCTGTTTTTGTCACAAGATGGTGTCTGAGATGCAGTGTTTGTGTACACATAAAAGGACAGAAAATCAGCACATAACTTGCACTACTCTGATAATTCAGCAAGTGGCTTTTGTGCAAGTGTGGGTATAAGTGGTAACCTAAGTAAGTTGTCTGTTTTACTTGATTAATTCTTTTTCCCTACCAAAGAAGAAAACCTGGTCATGTTTGACGTGGCTTTATAATAAAACTGCAGAAACATAAAACTTTAATTATAGATTCACATGCTTGAAAGCGTAGTTATGGCAATTATGTGGATTTTTTTTTATCCCTCCTGTCTAGTAAAACTGTAATTGAAAAACAAGGAGTATGTTCATGATCAGAAATGTCTGAGATGGTTAGATTTATCCAGTTCAACAGTAAAACATTTGCATAGAATCTTGAGTCAACTTCTGAACCTCTTGTCTTTTTTGACTGGTACCATAAAAAGAGTGTTAAATTATGTCAACAGCCACATGGAATTTCATATATGGAAATGTCAATTTACAGAGCCATATTTAGGCTAAAAAAAAGTTTGTTTAGTCACAAAATACCTCAGACATATCTAGCCGCAATTCTCACCATCTTCACTGTTCACCCACTTTATTTTAAATGTTGTTCTTTTTTTTGTATCACTTACTCTGACTGCCCAAACTATAGATCAGATTTTATAGTTACCTGATCAAAATGAAATCTAGGTCTTCTTTTAGAGAAGTAGGAGTAGAGCTGTAAGTGTGAGCCTGAAACTAGGAAATTATATAGGAAAAATTTTATGTCAAACTCTCAAATGTACAGATTCCTTGGGGCTGTAGGCTTTATTTTACCTCAGGGAATGTTTTCTGTCTCAAGGATCAGGTTTATCAGAATGGTTATTCCTTTTCTGTTAGTCTAGGATTGTATCCATCAATCTTAGTGCAACTGCTCTATGTCTAACAGGCTAATTATACCAAAAACACAAGCTAATTAATTGTCTGGAGCTCACAGTAAGGAGCTGTTGTTGAAGCTTTCTTTATCTGTGGTACAGTTAAGTATTGTGCAGAAGTACACTTCTAAAACCTTGTCTGTGAGGCTTGAAAGACTTCTGACATGCCAACAAAGCTTAGAGAAATTTTACCCGGATTCTAATAGTACTGAAGAAATTTTAATACTATTCTCTTTTATTATACTGCATGTTCATAGTCATTGGATCATTATTGCTTAGAGATCTACAGAGATGTTCTCAAAAAATTAGAAAACTCAAACAATGTAAAAACTTTCATTCATATAGTTTTGTCTCTTTGTGTTCACAGGCAGATGGTAAACTGACCAAGACTTTTTTTTTTTTATATATATATATATTTCACCTTATGGCCATTAATATTTTCTTTTATACACTGTTTGCACTGTGATACAACCTACAGGCCCTTGTTAGTAAAATGTGTGGAGAGGGGTAATACACTGATGAAATTAAAATTAAAAGGTCTTTGTTGGAATTGCTGTGTCTCATAGTTCTTTTAAATGTAATTCCTAGTGTGGTGGTGTGTGTCTGTCTGGAAATACCTTTACATATATTTGATAGAACACCTTTTAAATTTAGGGAGTCAAAGAATCATGTGGGTTGGAAAGGACCTCTTGAGATCATCTAGTCTGCTCCCCCAGCTCAAGCATGGTCAGCTACAGTATCTTGCCCAGGAACATGTCCAGTTGGATGGTGAATATTTCTGCAGAAGAAGACTATGACCTCACTGGACAGCCTGCGTTACTGCAGTAAAGATGTGTTTTCTTGTGTTCATTTTGAATTTCCTATTTTTCAGTTTATGCTTGTTGCCTCTTTCCCTGTCACTGGACAGCACTGAGAATAGTCTGTTTGCCTCTTATTCATCCTTTTCTTTCAGATATTTCTACTCCTTGGTAACATCCACTCAGACCATTTTTTCTGCTCTAAGTGCAACAGTTCCAGTTCTCTCATCCTTTTCTTGTAGGAGAGATGCTCCAGTCCCTTCATCTTCTTCTTGGTCATTTGTTGAACTCTCTCCAATATGTCCATGTCTCTCTTGTACTGGGGAGCCCAGAACCGGACCCAGGACTCCAGGTGTGGTCACACCAGTGCTCAGTAGAGAGAAGGGATCATCTCCTTCAACATTACTGGCAACACAACCACATAGCTGTGACAGGGATGTGTTATTAGAGGGTTTTGTCTTTCCTTTTCCAGGGCTGCATTAAATATTACAAAGCTGGAAATGCCTGCCCACAGATGTCACCATGTTTTCAAAGTCAAGAAAAATCAATAGTTAGTAATTTGAACTCACTCAATAAGTTAAATTTTTCATGCTATGGAGTCCATAACTCAGTAAATATGTTTTAGTGGAGCTAAGAAAGAAGATAATTTCTTTTATAAAGCTGTGAAAGGCACCACTTAGAATTAATTCATGCAAAATTCTTACTAAAATTTTGCAGTCTAAGTAAGTTTATAGGTAATTCGATCTCACACTCTCCTAGTGCTGAGACTAATGAATGGCTTATATAGTCAATATTCATAAACACCCACATTACTGCTAATAAGATCTCTGAAAGTTTCCAACATATCCTTTGTAAAATGACTTGCGGAAAGCCATATAGTGGCTTCTTGATAATTTAATTTCTGTGTGCCACATTGCATCATTTTTTTAGTTTTTCTTTTGCTAGGAAGATAAAATGTAATTGAAAACTTAAATTTTTTTTCATTTCCTCTTGTTAATGCTTTCATTTGTCCTTGATATTATTGTCATAATTACAGCATACAGATGAAATGAATCAAAATTATAATTCTTCTGGGTTTGAAAGAAAATTTCTGAGTGAGACCAAATCACCTGCATAGTTGCTGTGGAAAACAAATGTTTGCCAATGGAATCAGGAGTAACAGAAAATAAAATGTATTTGTCAGCATGATACATTAGGGTGCCATTCTTAAATTTTCATTTTACTCCTGTGCTACGTGAAAGGAAAGGAACAGGCTATGTTTTACTGATCTAGCAATAGAAGTGTCTCTGGAAGGGTTGGCCACTTCAGACAGACCTTACAGAATTTTGTAATACATAGAAGGGAGAATTAGCTGAGATGATGGTGAAAAATTGTTTGCTTTTTTGTTTTTATTTAATAGAAAATATTTCTTCGTTGTGTTGCCTCTGGTCACAGATGGTAAATGTGTAACTTCTGAGAGAAGGGCTTGAAAGGTCAAAGTGTCATTTATGTCCAAAAAGACCTTCAAAATCATTGAGTCCAACCATTACCCTAACACTGCCAAGTCCACCACCAAACCATCTCCCTGAATGTCACATCTACAGGTCTGTTTAATACCTCCAGGGGTAATGAATCCACCACTTTCCTGGGCAGCCTGTTACAATGGCTTCACCCTTTCAGTGAAGAAATTTTTCCTACTATCCAGTCTAAACCACCCTGGTGCAACCTGAGCCAGTTTCCTCTTGTCCTATCATTGAGACGGGTGAGTTATGAAGAGACACTGAGTATGTATTGAATGATATGCAGAATCTATGCTACTATTTAGTACTGTGCTACATCTGACGAGCAGATCTTAGTGAAAGCACTTAATTTGCACCTTTTCAAAGTTGCTATTCTCCATTTGCTGTGTCTGCTATGCTTGGCAAAAGGGTTTTGTGTTGTGTCCTGTGAGTCATCAGATTTAGGAAGGAAGAGATTTGCAAAAGATTTTTCACATGAAATATCCTGCTATTTGTCACAGACTGGAGTTTGGTTTTGTTGGTGGGTTTTTTTTTTTGCCTGAAAAGCTGGTGATTGTGACAAATACTGCTGTGTGAAGAGTTGCACTACAGGCTCTCTGGCAGATGATGTTTGCAAATTATGTCAGTTTTCAGAGTTGCAAAATGAAAGTGTAAACTTAAAAACATTTACAGTGTGAGGAACATCCAATTTATTAACTGAGCTCTGCTGTAGTTTCTATTTCTGCAAGATTTTATATGTACAATGTTTATATATGTACAACGTTTATTTCAAATATTTTCTCACTGAAAGTAGATAGAAAATATTGTTGAAATGGAATTTGAGAGGGAAGTTTAATGGTTTTTCCAGATACTACTTGAAGTCAGTATTCCTGACAGCTAGTGCTACCTAAACCCCTACAGAATCTTGGTATTCAACATATTTTTGAATTGAGAAATTTTGAAGGCTAGGCATATCCTGACACCTTTTGAAAACCTATTTTATTTTATAACACTGCTTTTTCTTTTCCATAGCTCATAAAAAGACTATTAGACTAAAGTTGTGTGTGTAAATCTGTATTGGGGTTATGCACCTGAACTGTTGGACTAACCATATAGCACAGTTACATCTTTCTTCCTCTTTTTCTTACTCTCTCAATGTTAACTTCTGTTAGGCATGCCAAGTCATTCAATTGTACATCTTTATATACACTTGAATTATGAGGAGCACCTTACATACTTAACCTTCCCTATTCCTTAATAACTTTTAAATTATGCCATTTATACTTTTATGATTTCTTTCTCAGTAAAAAAAAAAAAAGATGCTGTCGATAATACGGTGTCATGTATGTACAATATGTTTCTATTGGTGACTCCCAAGAAACAGAAAAATGGTAATCCCCTTATACTGTGTTCTTACTTTTTGTCCTGGAAATTAAAGAACAACGGAGTTTGTCTTAGTGTATTTTGATGAATTTTTTTGAGTCTTCACTTTGCAAGAGAGCCAACATTATTCAACCAATTAAATTGCCTGGAACGGAGAAACTTCTAATATCTAGTGGGTAGTTATAACTTGAAATAGTGTGTACTGATTGCTCAAATAACTGTATAAAATTTATGAGGTTTTTACTGGCTAATGAACAAAGTGAGGCAGATAGTATTATCAGTTGTTTAACTATTTTGCAGTATTGAAATACAATTTCAGACAAAGTTTCTTCTACCAGTGGAACCTGTTTCTTTGCAAGGACCTGAATGTATATTTCCTAAATGATCCCACTTCCAAATGTCACTTATTAGAAGCAGCTTGTGCATAATAAAGATCCTAATTAGGTCCTTTACTGGATAGGTAACAGACTGCTTTAGGTACCAGACATCCTTGGTGCTCATTGGGTATTGCAGTGCTTAGCAGTACTCTGATCATTTTGCACTTGTAATGATCAGACAGTAATTAGTTGTACACAGGAGGGTGTTTTGTCAGTAAAGGGAATGAATTCAAAAAACCTAACCTAAATTTTGATTCAGCCAATGTGGCTGAATGCTCCATATGTTCGAATTGTTACCTGAGTTGAGATAATTTAATACAGTTAGATTCCTTTTATGGCTTTTATTTTGAGCTTCTTCTGTAGGGAGGGCCCCCATACAAACAACGACACTCAGATGCAAGAGATACAGTCTGTATTTTAGTTAAAATTACTTTTTCTTGGCATATGGAGATGACTCCTAACAGACATGGAAAAGTCTCAAGAAATAAAACCTAACACACATGGTCTAATTCAGGTATGGTCTAACACCTAATCTAATAATACCTCCTGTCTGTATGTCTATCTGTTATCCTGTGCTCCTCCACTGCTAACAACTTTTTAAACCATTGGCCAGTTCTTGCCAAGTTTCACAGATGGCTAGAAGGCTCAAAGATGTGAAATATCCTATACATTTTACAAAAATAAGTGCTGCTTCTAGGAGAAAATATTGCTCTGTGATAACACCTTCTACTAAATATCCCAAAATCAGGAAAATACTTGACTTATTTTGATTTAGCTATATATTATGATATAGTTATGTAGTTGTGATCTTTCCAGGGCTACTGTGAAACAAGGTGCTAATTGCATCACAAAGGACAGTCTTCAAAGTTGAGATGGCTGGGAATTAAAAAGGGCTTCAAATGATGAATTTTTTGCTATTCCTGCATATCTTATATGTTTGGGTTTTTTTTTTAATATACTAGTGAAAAATTGTGCAAGGAATTTTATTTCTCACTCATTCCTGGACTATAAGCTCTTCAGTGTTATTGCAGAGTGCTTCCACAAAATGGTAAAGTTATTCCTCAATTATGCAAGTACATATGGAAGCAGATTTTATTATTTCTTTTGCTGGATTTTGTTGAAAGTTCTGGAGTCCTATCATTGTAGTTTTACGTTTTAGTAGGGCCTAGGTATGGTTTTATATTTTTTCCTGGGAACCACTTAGGGCCAGATGGTAGCTGGACACACGTGTAGCCTCTCCCTCAGGTAATCAATTGGAAAGGCCCAGAGACCTGGTGTGATTCAGGGTCCTTCACCAGCACTGGTGGTTTCTCTGTGAGCTTAGCTTGGGTTGAATTTGAGAAGTGGTGGAGTACTGGTGGGTCAGGCTCTGACGATGTACCATTTAGGAAGTTAATGACATAGAGAGCCTTACAGAGTCTTTCAACAGGAGACAAGATTTCTGTTTCTCTCCATTGCTGATTGAGGACTCTCTTGAGGGTTTGGTGGGTCCTTTCCACGATGGATTGTCCTGTGGGATTGCCTGTGGGTATGCCTGTCTTGTGTTTTATTCCCCATTGGTTGAAGAAATCTTCAAACTTACGAGAGGTGTAGGCAGGCCCATTATCTGTTTTGATTTCTTCAGGAACTCCCAGGGTGGCGAAGGCAAGGAGAAAATGCTTGATGATGTGGATGGCATTTTCTCCTGCATGGGCTGACACAAACACTGCCCCAGAAAACGTGTCAACTGACACGTGCACGTGTATTGTGATTATTTTCTTTTCCTCTTACAGTATGTTTATACATTAGAAGTAGCTGTAGACAATGTAGCAACTTTTAGAAATGCAATTTGAATGAATTAGAAAATATCATCCAGAAGCTGAAGTAAAATATAGTTCGGAATGGCATACTGATAACTGGAATAAAATTTTAGATATGTAAAGGGTTTTGAACCTCTTTATATGAGAACACAGTAAGAAAACATGCTTACAATGCAGAAAACAAATCTCAAAATTGAGCAAAAGTAGAACTACCTTAATCTTTGACTACCAGGAGAAGGGAGTGAATGTGGACATAGGAGAAGGAATCATTCAAAAGCATGGCAATTCATGGACTGTTAAAATAAGAACTTAAATACCTTATGGAAAATGTTAGGGAAACATTATTTTCATAATGTGAAACACCACTTTGCAGTCAAGTACCTATTTAAAACACATAATTTACAGAGTTATTACTGAAAAAAATCTTTCTTCTTAGATACAAACAAAAGGTCTTCTGCTGTTCAATAAAACAAATTATAAATACTCTGTCTTTATACAGTTAAGAGTTACTTAACGATGTCTTGATAGCATGCATAACATAGCACTATCACCAAAACATACTAATGGAAAACTTTGTCTGATAGTCACTTCCTAAAGACCAAATGTGGGTAACTCAGAAGACAGATTAGTTTAAGTAGTAGTTTCTTCAACACTGCAGAGATAGATGATTTTTAAGCAGAAGATGGGGAACTCTCCACACTATGGTTCACAGACAGGCTGACAAGTCAAGAAAGACTCAGATACCAGAATCAAGCTCTGAAACTGTCTCATTTTGGATAGAGAATGAAAAATGAATAGATTTTGCATGAGTATGTGTAGGGAGTGGATATATTTTTTTTAATGCCTGAACACAACTATTGATGAAAATAGAAGAAACTCAGACTCCAAGAGCTGGAATTTTGTCCTATAAAAACCATTGAATTAGGATTATTTCAGTGTACAAATATTTGCAAAACATTAATCCAAATTTGTTCTTACAAAAAAAATCAGTAAAGAGTATCAGACTTTGAAAAAATTTAAAGCACTGAAATTATAATGTAGAGTAAATAAGCTACTGTTTTTTGGAAAACATGACTTTAGGATCTAGTTAATTTTGATATTCTTAAAAACATCTTCCATCACTACTTTCACATATGTGATCTTAACAAGATTAACACTACTATTTATTTATATATTTATATATTTATTTATTTATTTCTCTTTCTAACTAGGGTAGGAGTTTGAAAGTTTCCTGTTTAATGTAAATTTTAATGTTTATTCATTATCTTGTACTTAAATTATATAACCAGGACACACTCTCTAATGAAATTTTAAGTTTTTCAGTGAATGGGCAGTCGGTGTAGATTCTGTTGTAACTAGTTTCAATAAGCCAGCACTTGCTCTAAGCCAGAAGGTGAGCATGATGCTTATTCTGTATGTAAATACCTGGAAACTTTTCCGTTTTGAATTTCACTGTACTTGATAGCAATTACTTTTTTCTTTAGTCATAAGTGGTTTGTTTTTGATGGAGCAGAAACCTTGAATAAAGAATGTCCTTGCGATCATGTATTTTATTTCTATGTTTTGGGAATTGTTTTTCATTAGATTGTTAGAACGGTTTTCATTAGACTCTCCAACTAGACCTTTGCATAATGATATCACTTCAGTCTGAATAGAAATGGAACACCTGCCTGCTTTCTTTTCTAATCCTGAACTGTATGATTTGGTAAATTAAAAAAAAAAAAAAAAATCATTGGTAAAACATTTTAACATCTGAGACTATTGCTTTAACAGCAGTTGTTGAGCCATCCATTCTAATCAAATGTATCAACACTGGTTATTCAGGAGGTTTACATAAATAATTAAGATATTTTACCACATGAAAAGATCTTGCTTTCTACTCTTGTGAAATAACACCGTTTTCAAAAGTATTCAGTCAAAAAAGTATCTGGAAAAAAAAAACAACCTAAGGTCTTAAGAGCACAACATTTTATCTACATGTACCATTTTAGAAAAAAAGAAGTATAAAGTTTGCAAATCATATTTCACAGAATGAGGAAATATCCTGATTTGGAAGAGGCCATCAAGTCCAGCTCCTGACTCTAAACAGAAAGTATTCCTGGCAGCCTAAAACTTGAATCACATACCAGCTTTGCCCAATTGTTTCTTAAATACTTACAGGCCTGGGGCCATGACTGCTTCCCTTGGGAACTTTGTTCCAGTGCTTGACCACCATCTCAGTAAAGAACTTTTTCCTCATATCCAATCTGAACATTCCATGATGCAGCTTTAAGCTATTCTTTTGCATTGGGTCACCAGACACCAAAGAGAAGAGATCATCAAGTCCCTCTCTGTTCCCCCTCACAGGAGAGGGACGACGCATCCCTCAGTCTTCCCCTCTCTAAGGAGAGTACACCTAGTCTCTTAAGTCATACTCTCTAGGCCCTTCACCATCTTTTCTGCCCTCCTTTGAAGAAACTGATATTTTTATATCCTTTTGATATTGTGGAGCCCTGAACTGCACACAGTACTGAGGTGAGGTCATGCCAGCGCAGAGTAGAGCACAGCAATCCCTTCTTTCAGCTGGTCAGCTCTACCACACTTAATGCTCCCCAGGACAGGGGTGACTTTTTTGGCCACCAGTGACATTGTTGACTCAAGTCAATCTTACCATACCCCTTGTGCAAATACTGTTCATGCAGAGTATCTTTGTTTTTTTCCCAGAATAAAAACAGTGAAAACCCTCATCTTTTTCTTTGAGATAAATAGTTGGATAAAGACACTGCTGTTCATACAAAGTAATTTATGTAAATCCTGGACTGTTTCTTTTTCCTCATAATTTGAAAGTATTATAAAGCCCCGAGGTTCTTCTCCTTGCCATTATTAAAGAACTTACACATCTACTTGACTGGATTGAGCAGTAGCATTGATTCCTTTACAGGAAGTGAGAAATGGATGTTGGATTTGTACTTGCACGCTATGTTAAAGACAGATTAGTGAGAGCTACTTTGAAGTCTTAATGGATAAGAAAAAGGGGGTAAATAGAAACTTCTGATTCAGCAAGTGAATATGATAGGAGGACATATGTGAGTATTGGTCCTGTTTGATATTTGTTTCTGGGACATGACAATAATTAGTGTTCTGACAAATAAGTTTAAGAATAGTCCTGGATATGCTGTCTTTATTGTCCAGCAGAAGTAAACGAAACATATTGGAACAAGGAAATAGGCAAGATTTTGGTCTGTCAGCCAGAAGCTCTAACCATGTGAAAAAAATAGCTTTTAGAATGATTGTGATTTATGACCAATTTTCTTACTAAGAAGAAAAAAAAAAAAAAAATGGAAAGGACTATGTAATGAATGTGCCACTTAATTTTCATAGCAACCAATAAAAACAAGTGTTTACCTGCAGTATGTCTTAGTTAATTGCAACTCATGAGTTTTACTTGAAAGGTCAAATTCAACAGTTTTCATTTAGTAAAAAAAAAAAAGGTAGGAGAAATCCTGATATCCTAAATACTTGCTATGAACACTGCTTTCTATAAAATGCATACATATAAAAATAATTGTATTTTTTTTTGTGTTACAAAACAGATGTATTTCCTGAGTACTTCTTGTAATACTCTCAGGATTTTAGAAAGAGAAAATTATTCCTGCTTCTATGAGTTATTGTCCTTGATTCTGGAGGTGAGAGAAAAGAAGATTCCAGAGAGAGTTTATGATACTAGTCCTATATTACATGAAATGTGGTACCAAACATAGAAAAATGAGGAGAATTAAGTACAAGGAGTGTTTTAGCTACATTTTTAAGATCATCAACTACTCTACCTTTACTTTTAACACTTCAACCAAATTTTGAAAAGTCTCTATCATCAATTTACTGTTGTTCTACTGCATGATAGAGTAGCCAAGCTAACACTAAGGCAAAAATGTAATCTGTGTATCTTGTAGTGACAGTGGAAAATTTTAAGGGAAGGATATATATCAACATGGGGATATTTTTCCTGTGTGGATTTTTTTTTAATGTTATATATCACATCTTTTCATAAATATGAGGGGATAACTTATAGTTACCACTTTTACCACAGTCTCTCAGGCTTTTATAAATACTTCTCACCCACAAAGTCTGCAGTGAATAGCCAACATTTCATGTTCTCCAAAATTTCCTGAGGTTTACTCACTTTGTTTATTTTTTTGTTTTTTAAATATATACATTCATATGGAAAGAGTTGTGCTACCTCTGCATCTCTTTTCAAGTTTAAACAAAATTATTGTTTGGGCTATGCATTTAGTACTGTAAGTGAACTCTTCATTGTGCAACACAATTTTATCCATAGCCGAGTTGATTATTTACTATGACTTTTAGTATATCATAGGAAGTGCATGGTTCTGTACAGGTATGTTTCCTTCCAAATCAAAATGGGGGAGTGGGAACAGCCGTAATGCCTTTAAAATTATTATTTGAGAAAACGTGGAATATATCACAGCAGTAAAACTGATCTGCCTACTCAATAAATATACTAAATAATCTGTTCTATTTTGGAGAGTGGGTTTTTTCTGCAATTAACTGAGTATTTTGTACACATGCATTTTTCTTTCCTTCATCCTATTCATGAAACAACTCACGGTGACACTGACACACTCTATCTTCAGAGACATCACAGAATATTGTAATTCCATTCCTACAACATTGTGAAAGTTGATGCATTCATTTAAGCAGATCTAGAGCTGTACCTTGTGCCAGATCACACATTTCACAATGTCAGCCAAGAAGATAATTTACTAGGATGAATTTTGCATTCCAAGAATCAGTCTGAGAACATTTGCCCTCTAAGTATTCAATTTATGCCTTGTCACTAATCATGAAGACAGAAAACAGATACCTTAAGCTCTGGGCACTTATCCAGCTCAGCCACTTGCTCTGGAGCATGGAGCAGTGTGGTTTCTGGTAGGGTGCTCTGACTGCCATCAGAATCCCAAGCTGTAGGAGAGGGGCCTAACGTCAATGTTATGGTCACACATGGAAAAAGCAGGTGTTTTCTTGTAACCTGACAGAAAACTACAGCTGCATCATTGTCATATGGGAAGACAATTTTATCTCTTATCAGAACAGCAATATGATTAGAAAATTTCTTACAATGTTATATCCCAGCTCTGATAGGAAAAATATATTTTCTGACTTTATATGTGTCAGTAAAATATTTGTTTCACATACTAACAACAAAGTAGGTAGTTAGTCTTTTTTTTTCTTTGGTTGTTCATCTTCTAATAATTTGCTTTGCAGCAATAACTTTTTCTACAGTGGAATATATGTTTCCCACCTTGTATTATTATATTGCTTTTGTTCTCTGACTTGAAATGGTCTAACAGAATACAACTATTTATTTTGAAAAATAATGCACTTTCTTATGTATTACTGAATAAATAAATATAACCTTGCTGCTAGTCTGTGACAAAAGGACTATTTGGTATTATAAAACTTTAATGAGGAAGAGGTTTCCAAGAATAAGATATTTGAAATATTATAGAAAATTAGATAATTTTTGTTATTTAATATTTCTGATTTCACCTTTTTATTAGCTTTTTTAAAGGTATACTTGGAATGTGTGGTACTAAAACCTTTGGGTTTGGGGTTTTTTTGGGGGTTTTTTTGTTTGTTTGTTTGTTTGTTTTTGGGGGTTTTTTTTGTTTTTTGTTTTTTTGGTTTTTTCCTGTTTTTGATGGTCAAAACTTGGGAAAATATTGTTTTAGAACAAAATGAAAACTTCTGAAAAATGTAGATTCAAGACATTGAAATAATAAAATGATTGATTTTTTTTTCTTAAAATATGACTGCTAAAATATATTTCCAAATATTTGGAAAAAAATAGTTGAAAATAAGAAGGTGATGTTGTAATGTACATGTATACAGCAACAATTTTCTACAGAATTTAAGCATTCTATAACAAAAACTTTCTGCCCTGATTCAGCCATGGGCTTAGTAGAAAACAGAAAAAAATTTGTGGCCTGGGACCCATTCTTTGTAGTAATTTTCTTTTGAATATGGTGGAAGTTATTTTTATCCTTGGCAAAATACATAAGGTTCTGCTCATGAATTTACTTTGGCAATGACCCTTCGTGGTTATTTAAGCTTCTGCTCCTCAATATCCTAAGTTATACAATGGACCAAAATTTATTTCATTACTAGGACAACAACCTTAAAAATTACCAGCTTATTTAAAAACTCTTCAGGTTGATGGTATTTGTGCCTGTTTGGGCAAATTTGGACATATATCCTCTGAGAGAAGGCAGGTTACAACCACCCCTACCCCACCAGGTTCGGGAAAAAATAAATTTTCCTTGAAGGAAAGTGAAAGAGATAAAAACTATTTAACAAACACACAGGAAAAGGACAACAATGCCAAATAATAATAAAACCTCTCGCTCTGCTGAGAGAAACTTGGGAAAATTTCAGAGTCCTTCTGTGGATCTCTCTCCCCCTCCTTGGAGCTGGGTCATGGTGGGCCCGCCTCCAGGGCCGAGGTCTTGGTGGAAAGCCCTCCCAATGTATTCTGATGTTGAAACAGTGAAGCAGAGAAAAAACGGAAAAAAAAATAAAATCCCAGGAAAACAAAAGTTCAACTCTCCGTCTCCCGCCGGAGAAAAAGAAAGCCAAAAGCTGGCTGCAAAGCAAGGAGTGCTTCCTCCCACTCCTCTCACAAACAGAATGCAGAGAGGAGTCTGTATCTCTGTATCCTTGAAAAGTGAAAACAAACTGCAAACTGCTTTGAAAGTTTTGCTGGGGTTTTTTTTCTCTTCCCTCTCAGGCTCTGTTTAAAGGCACAGAAAAGCACAAAATTAATTTCTAGGCATAGAACAGCGTCATGGGATACAGCATCATAAAGCCACCCCAAGACAGTATTCCATGTGAATGCTTAGTAATTAAAAAAAAAAAAACCAAAAAAAAACTAAGGTGAAAAATCAAAAATCTAGGCCAAATGAAAAGGAAACCAAAACCCCTTAATTTTACAGAGTTTCACAGGTGTGGAAACAAAAATTTTTATTCAGCCTCCACTTAATGCTAAAATATTATTTTATTATTAGAGAAGATGACAGGGTTCAACACACTGGAACGATAAACTGCCAGTGATATAACCATGTGCATTCCTCACCCTTTTTTTTTTGTCATTCTTTCTAAAAGACCATGGTCTTTAATTTTAGAATAGCGTTGATATTTAAGTGAAGAATAAGGCAGCTGAAAGGGTGAATTGAAGTTTAAATTGAAACAGTTTATTATCTTGGAAGGTAGGTACTTTTGGTGTTTTATGTAATAATGCTTTGAGCTTCTCTTCTGGATTTTGTGTCCTTATAATTCAGATTGAATAAGAAATATTTCAAGGCAGATAAAAGAGAAGGTACATTGCAATTAAAAAGTAATGAAATATTGTTACATAATGTGCGTGTTTATGTGTGTGTGCAAGAATACTATGTATGCTGCAGTTATGTTTTTAAGTTACCTTCTTTGCAATTCAGGGAACCGCAAGAGTAAATATTATAGACTAACATTTGCCAAACACAGGACAGTTGAATTTAAATGTTGTCTTCAGCCAAGAACTGAAATACCATCTGCTCAGCTCAGTTTTATGCAAGTGCTCTGAAGCCATTAGAGTTAGCTTCGTTGAACATTTCCTCTTTTTTAAAATCACATATAGTGTGATAAAGCAGTTGCAGGACCTGTTGTAGAAGAAAACATCTAGGCAGGTTGCCTTTTTAGTGAATATGCAGAAAACATTTGGTTATAGAGGTGTTTGAGTTTTGCTTGTAAAATACCTCCTTTTCATCTCTCAACCAAGAGTAATTGCTAAAATTCCTGGGACCAATGGACATTCAGCCATCATTCCTGGCATCACAGGAGCAGTTTCCTTTAACCTATAACCTTGAGGAACCATGTAACACATGGAGTTTTTTGCAGATAAGGAGTTTTACTCTTCTTTTCCCTCCCTCCCTTTCCTATCCCCTCCTCAGTCCACCTGGAAGTGTGAGGATGACAGAAAGAGAAAGCAGGGATTTTACCTGTGCAAATTCTCAAAAATTATTCCTTTTAGATCCATGAAATGTGTATGACTTCAATGGCTATTTACACTTCTAATATATTTTCTGAATTTCACTGAAAAAAATTTCTTTCACAGTCACTGGCACAAAGTAAGGAGTCCTCCTTATCTGCATGCCTTTTTTCTCCAAGGAATCAAGGATTTTATGAACCAAATCACTTATTTTGTTCTGATGTGTGTTTTCTGCTCCATTTATTAAAAAGCTGTGAGCTATTTCTTCAGAATTTGTTTGAGGAAGGAAGAAAACAACAAAACTTGAAGGAAACAGGGATGTTAAGTTAATGTTATTGAAGTCAATCATACCAGTCAAACTGATTACAATGTGACAAGCATTTACTCCTGGTTTTCTCCACCAACTCATAAAATTCAAATTAATTCATTTTTTCTCTTTTTATAACATGTTTATTATAATATTCATAGAAAAAGTTCTTGAGTTCCTCGGAGCTACAGGGTATATAAAAAAAAAGATGAAGAAGATGCTTCCTAAATCATAGCAATCTTAATGATTAGGCACACAAATGCGCTGTAAACTAATAGTCCCAAAAGGACTTTTTTCCCCTGTATTACAGCCATCAAAACCCCCAAACTGTCACCTCGGTGTCTCTGTGATCTCTTTTGGCAGCATCATCACAGGAATTTCATTTACCCTATTTTGATTTAATTGATTGTCCAGAGTTTGCAGTTGCACAACTCCATCTAAGAAACTTTGGAAATGATGGAGATATTCAAGAACTGTCTGGACAAAATCCTGTGCCATGTGCTCTAGGATAACCCTGCTCAAGCAGGGAGGTTGGACCAGATGACTGACTGTGGTCCCTTCAACCTGACCCAGTCTGTGATTCTCTGATATTGAGGTATGAAGAGGCTTATTGATGTTGTGTAGGAACCTGAGTGTCACAGACCCTTATTTATTACCATTTTTCCATTCTTCTTCTCTGTGCTACCTTTTATGTGACTATAGAAAAACTGCTATGCATATTTGTAAACAGGGAAAGCTAAAGGATTAGTTGCTGCCTATGTGATTATCCCATTGTATTTTATATTTGGTAGTTAAAGAAGCAAAAATCAAATACCCCAAAACCTTCAGCACACAAAGTCATCAGAGATGTTTTTATAGGATGTGGTTAATATTGATCTTTTTGCCATAAGGACAGTGTCAGATACTGACTGATCCTATGCTTGAATTTGCTGATGTCATCTACTTTTCACAGGTGAAGGGTTTGTTTCAATGGCCTGAGAAGGAAGACCTTTTTCTACTGTACCTTGATGTATACTTGTATAAAAGGGATCCTGAGTTTTTTATTCTCTTAAAATATTAAGTCACAGGGGCAAAAAATAAAGTGAATTTGTAGTAATAATAAATAGTATTTCAAAGGCCATTTAATTTTCAAACCAGTGTGAAAACAGCTGGTATTGCGTTAACGGAGAGAAGAGAATATAGGAAAATCTTCCTTGCACTAAAGTATGAAATCTGTGCCTTAGTCTGTTCACACCACACTGTCTTTGCAGTAATGACTCCCACACACTCATAGAAAGGATCACTGCTGAAGCTGGTTAAGGCTCTGTGTTGCTCATTCAGCTTCCTGTAATGACTAACAAAGGACAGGTTTTAAACAATGTGAGGTGGATCTCAGTGAAAGGAACCACTTTTGATCAGAGGTTCTGATTTTAAGACCCAGCTCTCTGAGGAGGCGGGAGGAACCCTGTCCTGAATCTTCTGCTGTGAAAAGTGCAGCAGGGTTCACTGTGGATGAAACACAGTGCTGCAGTCCCAACTGAACCAGTTTATCAGAATTAACTGGAAAAAGTGTATCTTTTAATTTAATTACACGTTCCTGTAACTGAGCCCTCCAATTCAAATGCAGAGTGCCCATATATTTTCTGCTCTATCTGAATGGGAGAAATGGGAGAGAGACCACTGAGAATAGTACTCAAAATCACAGAAAAGCTATTTATATGCAGGAATATAAATACAGTCTGAAGGCAAAACCTGATTAAAATTGATATAGAATATATCATGGATACATATAGATGGATTGAAAAGGGTGCATATCCAGATATAAATAAGTGGCTTATTAAAAAACGTGCGCTTTTTCCTTCTCTTGTGACCTTCTCCCAGTTCCATGTTTTTCACTATTATGTGTATATACAACAAGGAGACAGGTGCTGTTGTATATAGAGATTTCAATTTTAATTTGATTCTATGTTCTCTGTTTTGTACAGCCAAATCTGAAGGACTCTTTCAGCCCATTCAAGTAACCGACATTAATTCAAACAAATAGTTATTTATAGCTATGTTTTGTAACTTTGGTGAATTAGTATTACACACACAAGACACTTTTCTTTGTCCAAATAAGCAAAAAACCCCCCTGTTTTCCCTCAGTAAGTAGCATCACTTTTGAGAATATTTCTCTAATAACCTCATTTCACAGCAGCTGTCACACAAATTAAAGTCATATATGCTGAATTCACGTAAGAAAAGCTGCAGAGAGCGGATGGGTTATCTGATGGTGGATATTTTTGTCTTGAACTCGGTGTTGAGAGCTAGATTTATTACATGAACAGATTCTTGTGTGCTGTTGTATTTTTGGGTGTTGTCCTGCAGTGTGATTATTTCCTTTGTTGTTATGCAGACTTAGACGTTAGAGAGATATCATGATGGCCAAATAAATATTTATTTCTTTTACAGGGTACAATCGAGGGAAAAAATAAAGTCCAAGCAAAAAAAAAAAAATTGATTATTTACCTCTTGAAGGAATTTTCTTGTTTTACATATAACTTGTTTCTGGAATTGTGACAGCAGCAGATTGTGAAATTTGTTCTTAAAGAAACCTTGAACACTATTGTTCCTAAAATTTCCCTTAGTGGTGAGCCTTAAGAGCAATAGAAAATTTTCTTACTGATACAGCTGTGATTATGCCCAAGTCACTGTGGATCTTTTCTAAGTAGCGAAAACATGATTAGCATTGCCCTTTATTTTTTGTGGAGTGTTCAAGTGAGTATATAAAAGAACTAAAATTAAAACTGGTATTTTTATATTTTCTTTTGATGCCTTTGTTAATATTTTATAAACCTTTTCAAAATAAAGCAAACCACAAAGAAGTGCATGGTAGCTTAGTGAATGAGAACTTGTATTCCTGTATAGGTACAGTAAATTATTAATTTTTATTTCTGTAATTTAGAGTGAGTCCAAAGAAGCAAACACACAGAGGGCTAATCCTACACAATTTGACCTCTCTGCATGGTTGGTGCACTTTGCAGCTCACATTTGAGGAGCTTCCTTATTATTTGAAAAAATTAATGTATTTCATCCGGTAATGTATATGTGAAATAATTTATATGCTTCTCTGAGCTTGCTATTGCACACTACTTTCTACTGAACATATAAAGTCATGCACATTATGTTCATTATAAATAGATAGGATGATCTGTAGACTCTTAATAAAGTGACTGAGGTGATTTGCTTATGGCTATGCCTTTATCAACTACAGTAAAAAAGTGCATTGAAGACCATGCAAAATAGTTTTTCTTTTATTCTTGGTTACAGTTCCAGCTTTACTTAAGATAACTTGGAGTGATCCTTCTCTCCCTAGTTCACATTTTCCAGTGAATCAATCCAGCTTCCTCAGCTGTGATCTTCATGCTTCTTATCTGCTAACAGTGCCTTTGAAGGTGCTGTAGAATCTTAAGAACTCCATTAAGGAGGATCTTAATGGAGTTCATTTATACTGTATTTAGAATTCAGAGTAGACTTGTCTATTTTAAACACGTATTTTGGGTGCAATTAAAACTGTGTCCATGCTCACTATCTTTACTCCAGTTGCAAAGTCCAGTCCACAGACCAAATGTTTGTATGGCAGCAAACTGCAGGTCCATATGCATGGGGTCTTGGTTGTCCAAGGCAGAATATAAGCAAACAGCAAAGACTGAGACTGTGTTCCAGCCTGCACAGATGAATGAACAACAAATTAAATATGGGGCAACCATGAGAAGAAAGGAGGAATTGGTGTGATTATTCACTTTGTAAAAACATTTTTTCTCTTTTCTGGCCTTTTTCCATTCTGTCACTCAGTTCCTCTTGCTTTTACTTTAAAAAGATCTTTTTTGGAAGAACCATTTGGCCTGTAGACTAGTCAGCTCCTCCTGAAAGTGTGTGAGAGAATAATATTCCATCAATGCTTTCTTCCCCTCTTATGTGTGCTTTCTTAGGCTGCAGTTTCTGGCACTGAAAAATTTATTTTAGAATTCCTGCTTAAATTTAAAAATAAATTGAAGAGGATTCTTCCTTTTGCATGTGAGAAAGATCTAAAACATTATTTCATTGTACCTCCAGACTCAGAAACCAAATTAAAATAGTCTTCTTTTTTTCTTTTCCCCAAAGCTGATCTCTAATAATTTTGTGCTCTGGGTTAGCTTGACTTCTGAATTACAGAAAATTTGAGGCATCAAAACAAAAGTCATCATCTTGATAACTCATATTTCTATGATAAAAGGCATCAATATTTTTTAGTTAATGTGCAGAAGGGAATGGGAGAGAAGCTGGGAAAAAAAGTATCTATGTGCACTTCTCACAGGAGAATATCTGCACATGCAGTGTCTGAGACAGCATAGAGTGGGGATTTCATTACTGTTTGTTTATTCCCTTGCTTTATACAAATCCAAAGCTGTCATCCCAGTTATGTATATACTGAAAAATATTTTATTTAAAAAAACCAAAACACCTAAACTAATCCTCCTTCATCTTTTTCATTTCTCTAGCTGACCATCTGCATGCCACTTGAGGGGAGTGAGTGAATAAAAGAAAATAAAGTGCTATAACAAATTTTAAAAAGCCAGTTGATTCAGGTAAGTGATGTACCTTGTAGGATTTAGCAAACTAGTTTAGGTGAAATGAATAGTTCTGATTTTAGTCATACACAGAAGCAGATACAGAAGTGTCACTTGTGAGTAGCCCTACCACACCTCTGAATAAAATGCTAGCTGTCACATCATATATGAAATAGGTTTAAAAGTTTTGGTGTTTTTACCCACTGAGAGACAAGAAAAAATATGTGATTTCATGGTATTTAATCTGTGGATCAAAAAAAAAGGGAAAAAACCCAGCACCTGAGGTTGCTCTCCCCATAGAGTTGTAGGATTAAAATGAATTGTTTGAATTGCTAAAGTGCTTGGAAGCTAGAACAATCTTTGAGATTCAGGCAAGTTAATTAGTGCAGGAATGGTTCTTTTCATGACGAATGAGCACTGTGACATTTTACATTAACAGTCACTGGAGTCATCTGGGCTAAGGAGTGTCTTGATTGCACAGAGCTTTGTCTTGGTGCAGTTACAAGCCAGCATAGAGCTGCCCCATGACATCAGTAATGGTCATGGGGCAGACCAGCCTCAGTTACATAGTGGAAGACATCTGCTACAAACTGCATGTCCAAATGGAGAGAGTAGATAAATTCTCTGAACAGCTTAAGGAAGTCTCATGACTGGAAAAATCACGGAAAATCTTACCAAATTTGGTATCTGCTGGAAGAGCAACATAACATGACAGAGTGCAAGCAAACCAAGATATGCCTGATGTGTGTCAAAGACAATTTCTTGACACAATTAATCAATAGGCCAATTAGGGCGGATGTTCTGCAGACCTGTTATTCACAAAAAAGGGGAAGAACTGGCTAAAGGTATTAAGGTCCCTGATGGCCTTAATTGCAGGGACCACAAGACTGTAAAGCTTAAAATTAAAAAAAAAAAAAAAATGAACAAGTCAAGTAGAATCACATGGACTTGGGGAGAAACAACTTTGGCTTGTTCAGAAATCATCTTGGCAGGATCCCATAAGAGTCTGAACTGGAGAACAAAAGTGCCATGGGGAGCTGGTTGACTTTCAAGGACAATGTCATCAGTTAGAGTGGTCTATGCCAGTATGCAGAAAGCAGCCACACAGACATTGCAGAAGACCCACACTGGTGAACAGCAGACTCTTGACTGAATATAAGCAAAACCTGAATGTACGCAGAAGGTAGAAGCTGGGATGGGCTTCCTGGTTATTTCCTATGGAGGCATTGCCCAGGTGTGTAGAGGTGAGGTTAGGAAAGCAGTAGCTCAGTTGGATCAAGAACTATAAAAGAAACCAGGTTGACTTTTATGAGTACATTGGCAGCAAAAGGCAGCCTAGGGAAACTGGGCCCATTGCTCAGTGGGGCAGAGGATCTAATGACAAAGGACATGAAAAAGGTCAAGCTGACAGAAAGTTCATGAATTTCAACAAAGGTGGATGCTGAGTCTTTCATCTAGGTTGGAATAACTTACCATGCAGAAGTATGGGCTCCATGCCAGCAGGGTGGAAAACATCTTTGCAGAGAAGGTCATGAACAGGTCTTGGTAAAGGAAGCCAAGAAAAGAAAGCCAACTGCATTCTGCAGAATATTAGCAAGAAAGAAGCCAGTAGGCTGAGGGGAGTAAACCTCCCCCTCTATTAAACACTTGTGGGACTGCATCTGGAGTATTGTATGCATTTTGAGCACCCCATTTACATAAAAGACATTGATGTCTTGGACCAAGCTCAACAAGGAGCTACTGAGATAGTCGGGGGTGTATGTGATGAGTGAGAGGTTAAGAGAGCTGGGTTTGTATAGTCCTAGGAAGATAAGCTGCAGGGAGGTCTTACTGCTCTCTTCAGCTACTAAATGACAGAGAAGATGGAGATGGATTCTTAATGGTGCATGACAATATAGCAAAATACAATGGGTACAGTTGGTGCATGAGAAATTTTGGTCAGAAGAACATAAACATAATGAGAACAATCAAATGGTGGAATGGGATTCCCAGTGTGGTATATATCTCCATGTTAAAGATATGCTAAACTTGACTGGACAATTACCTGAATAGTCTGATCTCCTTGTCCTTACTTTGAACAATGGTCCCATCCAGACTACATAATTCTACTGCTCTATAATCACTACTTAAAATAAGATAGATCATTAAAACCAAAACCAAAGTGTCATGAGTGTAAAATAAATATTTAAAGTACCCAATTTTTAATCTTAAAATTTCTTTTATAGTTTGAATGTAAAATTTTGCCATCTTTCTGAGAAACTAGATAGAAAATGAAATGCAGCATTGTCAGTTTTTTTCTGGCACAAATAACAGAAGGTGTATGGAAAAGCTCTTGTTAGGAGCTTCTGAGTTTTCTCTTCTGATTTCCAGAAAAGAGTTGTATGCAGAAATGTCAAGATGAGCATTGAAGAGACTTCTGGCTTTATCTGAATTGAACTCTACTGTCAAAAAAAAATCAACATTTGTTAATTATTTATAATGGGCTCACAAATAAGTGAAAGGAAAACCGATCATACAGTGCTGGGTTTGTGACCATACTTTGATTTTTCACAGTTGCTAAAAGATCAGCAGAGCTTTTTGTATGACAAATACTTTTGTTACATCCAAACATCACTCAGTGAAAACCATTTCCTGCATTCTTATTAAAAGAATTTATTACTTTATTGGAAGTAGACCCAGGACTTTAATATTACTTTATCATTTCACTGCACTATTTAAACAAAGAAATAACAAAAATATTCCTGGTTAACCTGAAATTGAATCTGCAGTAAGCATTCTTAGTCGCTAATATTTCTAGCAGTAGAAATGTACTCTGCTCCCAGTAAAAATCTGAATATCTGAGGATATAAATAAATAAACTCCCAGTGGTAATTAAGGCTGACATGGATTTTAATGGAGGCATTGAGGTTTTTTGGTTGGTTTGGTTTGTTGTGGGTTTTTTTTAATCCATTGAACTGAGTAATGTACTCTCATCTGGACAAAATATTTCAATGCTGTTAATTTGCCAAGGATTCTGGGCTCTAAGGAAATACATAAATAAAACCCAGAGGTTTATTTCTCTCTGAAGAGTAAAACATGAATGTTTCTGTTTAACTGTAGTGATGATACTGTACTTAGTGTTCAGCCTTTCACAGTTATGTAAATAAAAATTTATTTTAATTTGCCTGAAGTACATGAGCAGATATACGTACTCACATTATGTCAGTAAAGGACTATAAACATTTTTTATGCCAATTAAAATAAAGAAGTATTTATAGAAATTTATTGATAATTTTTGATACTGAAGTAGTGGAGACATCAATTTTTGTATGTTGTTAACTGCAACTTCAACAGCATCTTGATAAACCTTAAAGGCTTGACTCTCAAAATTGTCAGAATTATAAACAAGGACATGTTGATAACTGTGGTGCTGTTTTCTACCTAGAGATGGACTGAGGGAGGAGACACTTCTGTGAGGTTTGTTGTAAGACTTTGCTGCAGGACAGAGGATCAGACTGTAGCTATAATTTTACTTCCCATTATCTGTCAGTTAAAAAATCTGTTGGGAAGACGTCCTATTCACAGATTTCTTTATAGTACAGCCTAAAATTACATATTTGAGCATATTCAGTTGACAGTTACATGAGAGTAATGATATAGTTGAGAGGAAATATATACTTTGAAGCCAATGAAAGTTAGTTCCATGAGTGAATGGAAATTTTCTTAGAACATGCCCTCCGTGGGATGAATATAATTTAAACGTAGATGAAATAAGAAATAGTCTTATAATTATACATATTGAAGGGCTATTCAAACATTAACAGCATGCGATAATTATTTTTTAGTTTTATTCATATGTATTCTGCAATTTTCAGTTTGCAATATTTTGCTGAAAGCATTGCAGGCTAATGATTTTCAGGCGTGATAGCCAGGGTTTGGTGTACCTGAGAATCCTCTAATAACTTCTTACAAACTGGTTGTTTCACAGATACTAAACTTGATTGATTGACTCTACTACTTTGCAGTAATTATTGGGGGCAGGGTGGAGAGGAGGAGTTAGTCGATTGTTGGGGAGATCTTGAAATTGGCAGATGATTTTCCCATTGAGCTAGTCAGCTTCAGGCTGCATGAACCAGCGGCCTCTCTGACTTTTGCAGAAAAGAATGTGAAAGTCTTTTCCTGAGCAATTTTAGTCACATATGCAAAAATCTGACTGTACAATTTCAGGGCATTTGAGTTATACTGAGAGACGGGTATGTCCAGCTCTAACAGGGATGTTAGCTGGGGGAAAGGAATGGTTTTCTGGATCAGAGAGAATTACGTTTCTGGTAGAAACAGGGAATGTCTCTAGAATCTGCCCTGTGAGGGAAATTTAGATTGAAGTTTTTTTACTCTGTTGAGCTATAAGGCTAAACCTTGGGACTTGACATAGAATATATGATGATTTTCAGTGATCTTTGTGGAGAAACCCACCCAGACTGTGAGAGAAGCTGGAGCAAGCGCTGTGTGTTTTATGTTTTTCAGGCTTGGGGGTAAACTGTTGACGGAGTTAAAATACTCAGGAGAGAAATAACAGTCCCTGCACGTTAACTTAAAAATCAACTAAAGAATTGTGAATTGCTACATAATATAGAGATAAATTAATACAGTTTGCAGGGTAGGTTTTTTATTATTTTCCTTTTTTCCTTTTTTTTCTATTTTTTTTTTATTTGTACCTTAATTATTAGGGGTACCTATGTAGATATCTCTCTTCTAAGCACCGCAGCAGTTGTATTGGAAAAAGTAACTATTTTCTTTTTTTGCATATATTTTTTTCCAAACACATATTGTTACTGGCTATTCAAGTCTTTGGTCAACATTTTATCCCTTCTTCTTCATCACAAATTATGGATGTAATGTCTTAAGATTGTTATTTGGGAAACTGCTGGAGCAAAAGCAGTACTCTCATGTGCTTTTTCTGAGGGCCGTCACTGTGTTAGTATATACACTATGAGGGAGGGTAGGTTAACTTCCAAGGTGTGGATTCAAACCAATATCTCATTTGCATCCCAACTGCAACTCTAGGTTCAGCTAAAATGAAAACTCATTGCCAGGTTCCTCCAACTGACTTGCACAATGTTTAAATAGGAACAGGATGTGTCATGTCCATAGCAAAGGAAAGGGAAGCGATACAGTGAATATTTAAGGAATCTCATCTGTTGTTTGAAATGGCAGTTTCTTAACACAAAAATGAGAGCTTTTACATTTTCACATTAACAAGATTAGAATGGTGACAGTCATTGAAGAACACCATGTCAAGTCACTGAACCGTCTTCCTTGAAGATCTTTACTTTTCATGTGATTTTAGGACCTCATGGAAAACGCTGGACAATTAATGAAAATTTCAGTTTGATGGAAAAAATGTACAATAGTATAAAATAACAAGGGAAAAAATAGAAAGCAGGACTAAGAGAACTTAACCTCTTTAATGACTAATTGTGTTTAGTTAACTGTGCCAGTTAACTACCCTTGTGAGTTAACTATCCTTGCAGATGTTCTTTTCTAGCAACCAGGAAAGCATTTTTTAGCTTTACCTTATATAATGTTATTTAGTTATTATCTAAGTAATCTTTATTAAAATAATCTTGAATTATTTTAGAGCTTGTCCCCTAATTTTTCAAGCCTGAATTGATACGAATAGTCCTTTCTTTCTACATTGCAAAATTTGTGAAAGTAGAATGTAAGAACTTTGAGATCATGAGTATATGGTTTGTGGATTTACACAAAGCAGGTGTCATAGGTTAGCAAGCATAGTCCCGGAAGGGACGTCCTTGCTAAGGGGTGCTTACAGTTTCCTCTGGGAACTGATAGAACCTATCAGCTGGCCAGTTTGAATATGGACAATTCTCTAAGCCACTTAAAGTTGTGATCACCTCTGTGATCCACATTTAAGAATAGGCAAACTCCCCCTCCAAGCTCTCTCTCGTTTCCGGCGCTGGGACAGGTGGCTGCAGAGCCCGAGCAGGGCCCAGTGGGCCCGGCCAGGCCCTGCTTGGGCCAGGCCGGGCCGGGCCACGGCCATCCTGAAGCCAATGGACCTGTTCCAGCCGTGGAACCCCCCCACTGCCTTGCCGTGGGCAGCCGGAGCGGCTCGGCTCTCCCCCCTCTCCACTGCGATAAGAAAAATTCAACATTCCAGCTGCAAAGCTGCAAGGCCGAGGTGAGATTAACCCTTTTACTGCTGTGAAGAGCTGAAAACCTGAGGGAAGAGAGAGAGGAGATGCTTAAAGCTGAAATTCTGTTGTGAAGCTATGATATATCAGAGTATCCTGT
>NW_024582056.1:5860986-5880251 GCF_017639235.1 Corvus kubaryi
GATGAAGATGATGAAGACCCTTTGCTCCCAGGGAAGGAGAAGGGCCTCTGTTTTTGTTTCTGAACGGCTCAACCTTAAAATTGTACCCCAGAAAACTTCAAGAGTGGACCCTCGAAAGCAGTTGCGGGAAAAGCTGCAAGTCGGGGGAAAGGACTCACACGCAGGCAGAGACTCCTCTTCCTAAATGGACTGAACAATATTTGGAAGTGGGCGGCTGTCTCGTTGTGATAATGTTTTCATAGCATGAGCAAGAAGAGACTTCTCTTTCTAAATGGACTGAACAAGGTTATTATGGAAGTGGTAAACAGACTGAACATCTTAAGGGTTGTCTTTTCACATTGTCAGTGGGAGAAGGGAGGAAGGTGGGGGGAGGAGGAGAGTTCTGAAGGTGGTATAATTTTTTTTCTTCTTTTAGGTCTGTTAATAAACTTCTTCATATTCTTTCAAGTTTGGTGCCTGTTTTGCATTTCTCCTAATTCTTATCTCACAGCAGATAAACAGTAATGAGTATTTTGGACCAAACCACTACACTAAATTGGTGTTTCCGCCCGGTTACAAACCGAACCCGCGACAGCAGGTCTTTGAAAACTTTTCACCATTGAAAAACCTTTTTAAAAAAGATTTTGCCTGCTATATAGACAAAAATGATCATATTTTATTTTTGTGTATCAGATCAATGTTTTTTCTAGAAAGACTTCTCCCAACAGAACAATTGTGCATTTGAGATTGAAAGAAGTTTAGAAAGCCAGATTTGACTATGTCCATTAATAAGTCTTTGCTTACCTTTTTCTGAATTCTTTGAAGTAAATCTTGTTTTAAAGAAAGTAGAGATTAGGGTAAAGGAATAGTATTTGCAACTGATTTAAACCTTTACAGCCATTTATAATTCTATTATTTACTCTAAAGCATCCAGATGTCAAACCAATGCAAAATCCATCACAGTTATACTTCTATAAAGCTAGACGTTTAAGCACGTACCTGAAAATCTTACTGTGTCCCCGAGATTCCTCAAGGTCAGCAGCAGTCACCAGGAGATGCTCCTGCTTCCACTGGCCCTGTAGTATCAATTTTCTGTATCCATCCTCACTGCAGTCCCAGAGAAGTGGGAAGAAATCTGGGTCTGGGGGTTCTTGTTGGGCTGTTCCAGGATCCAGTTCATAGATTTTACACACACTTAGGTAAAGGCTAGTTTGTTATCCAGTTGCCTCTAATCAAACTCAACTAAAGCAAAGTTGAGGTAAAACTCAAGTCCTACCATCTGTCTGTAGCATTCAAAATAGTCTAGACCACACAGTTTAAAACATTTTTAGGCAAAAGTGAGAGGCATTGCAGTTATCCTTGCTGCACAAGCTTTGCATCAAATTATTTGTGCCTCACTCCTTGAGTTGACCTATATCTATGCTGTCAAAATGGCAGTCAGGCTTACACTGTTTCTACTTGTCTTAAACCTCAAATTACACTTGCTTAAACGGTTTTGTAAGGTAATTTACAAAGCCGACTTGGTGGCCTCTTACATTTCATTGCATATCAGTTAACATTGTATAACAACCTGTACTTTAAAACTGTGTGCTACAAAGATCTCTGTAGAATAACAGAGAATGGTAACATTTCCTTGGGACCAGATGTATTGCATGCTGAGATCACCCCTCCCTAGACATAATGTGAAAGTAAAACTAACAGGCACCCAGGAAACAGCAGCAAGTGTTCATAATGTATGAAAATGTGTAAAAAAGCTGATAAATTACCGGTTTGTGCTTCTTTATTGGCATAACTGCTGAGAATTCCTGCCTGAACAGTTAGGATGTTTAATTCTGAAGAAATTATACAGAGGAATTGAAGAATTTTGTTTTTATTACTGTATAACTGTACTGTTAATATCAGAACTGTTCACCTATCCCTTTGTTGGTGCAACATTTTCTTGAAGCTCTAAAATCTGTGATATAGGGAAATCATTCAGTTCAGCCATATAGTCTGTTTTTCACTAAGAGTTTGCATCATCAGAGCTATATAGAAGGCTTTACTTGTTGACAATTCCTTGAAACTCCCTGCTAGGCTGCACCTTTAGTTTACAATTTCTGTATCAAGAAAATGCATATGCTTGGTCCCTAGACTGAGCAGCACTGGGTCTTGAAGTGTAAAGCTAAGTCATGCCATTACATGAATCATTATATTCATTAGCATTCATTGCCAGAGGGATTTTGGTCACTTGAAAACTTTCAATACGTGACAAAAAACTCATAGAACATCAGAAACCTAGATTATTTGCCTGTGTTTGAATTCAAGCTTGATAACAGCTGACTGCACAAGAGACCATCTAACAGAGTGAGTTGCAATGCATGCTTCTGTGCACCTACCTTTGGGAATTGGGCATTATATATTTTTTCTGTGAATGATCTGATATTTGTGTGAACATATTCCTCCCCAGTTGAAGGACTTAGTGTTTTTTCTTGCTGAAATTCCTGACATTACTCTCTGCTCATTTCTCCTGCCTGTTGACATCCTACTGAGTGGCAGCACAACCATCTGGTTCATCTTCACTCCCCCCTACCCACCCCTGGTTTTATATCATCTGCAATCTGCAGAGGAGTGGACTCTGTCCCATTTTTCAGGTCATTTATGAAGGTGTAAATAGTACTGGCCCCACTACCGACACCTGGGGTATGGCACTGGCCTCCAGCTGGACTTTGTCCTGCTTATCACAATCCTCTCTGCCTGGCCTATCAGCCAGTTTTCAATCCACCTCACTGCACTTACATAACCCATACTTCGTCAGCTTTGAAGACATTACAGGAGTAAAAAGCCTCCCTAATGAGGATGAGGTAATCAACACCCACTGCTCCTCTCTCAGCCACCAAGCTAGTCTCCTCATTATTGAAGGGAGCCAGGTTGATTAACCACAATTTCCACTTCATAAATCCATGCTGACTGCTCCTCATAATTTACTTGTCTTTCATGTTCCAGGAAATAGGTTCCAGTATTAAATGCTCCATCACCATCCCAGTGATGGAGGTGAGGTTGATCAAGCTGTAGTTTCCTGGATCTTTCTTCTTGTCCCTCTTGAAGACAGGAGTGATATTTGCTTTCTCCCAGTCCTCAAGAACCTCTTCTGATTGCCACACAATGACATCAGTCAGTTCCTACTGTACTTGTGGGTGCTTTCTGTCAGGCTTCATGGGTTTATGTATGTTCAGATTATTAAAATTTCTGTAATATGTTTCTCCTCCACTAAGAATGTCTTCCTTACTCCAGACTTTGACACTAGACCAAGGGGCCTGAAGACTAGACTGTGATTCCTGAAGACTAGTTTTCCAAAAAAGGCTGAGGTGCAGAAGTCATTGAGTACCTCAAGTCAAAACACTTAATCAGAAATATGTTTGGTTTGAGTCATTTCATAGAGAGTTTTTGTAGATCACTGCCTGAATTTCTGTTAGAGTGTTGTAAATCACAGGTTTTCCAGGCCATGTGGGTGTTTTATCCATGGAATTGGAAGTCTGCTTACACCATGTGTTCACGTCTCAGTGTCATAGCATAAGGCACCAAAGTGCCACTAGGTTTAAGGATTCCTGTGCTTCTGTACATGGAATGCAAAAACAGCCTGAAGGTTTGGGAGGTTGCAGTGCACTTTCCCTCAATGTCCTTTTTTCTCCCTTGCTTTGAGAATTCAGAAATACTGATGTCACATGGTAGCGAATTTTATTTGTTCTGTTTTCATGGTGACTAAACTACACTGAAAAGAGAGTTAAGTGACTTACTTGGCTTTTAAGTGACTTACTTATTTCCTGTACTTCTTGAATTGTAATGATTTTATGTTGTGTAAATATTTAGTAAATGTTGCTTATGCGTAAACCTCAGATAATAGCTAAAACCTGCTGCAAATTTGCCTAGTAAATAGATTCCCTGAAATGATTTATATTTATTCTTTTATACTTCAGATCTTCTTTCGTTTCTCCCAGCCAGTGTAGGGAGAAAAATTGTCACACTAAAAGTCTGATTTTGTTCTGCTCTTGCACATGCAATCCATTTGCTCAGTGGGATTCCAGCTAAGTATAGAAACAAGACCATCACACTGGGGGATGTGTGCACCTAAGAGAGACCTGAAAGCTTCCAGCCTTAAGCTTTTCTAATGGCAGATGATCTTAGTGATCTTATTCAGCTGTATCTCAAGCAAGAATTAGAGGAAAATAAAAAACTGGTCTTGCTCACTTCAAACTTATTTGATAATATCTGTCCTATTATTTTAAATTTTTTTCTGTATCTTGTATTTTCTTCGAGACATAGAAAGCAGTGTTGAACTTTACTTCTTTTCTTAATCTGCCAGGAGCTTTTTTATTGGCACAGTTGGAATATGAGTTAAAACATAACTCTTTGCTCGGCCCAGAGGTGTGTAGCAGACCACAAAATTTAGTGCTGTGTGTTCTGCTCCCTACACTGAGCTTTAGCCTGTTTCTCCAGTAAGCCCGCTGCAATTACTGGAGCCACTCAAGGAATGAAGCCTCTCACAGTTCAAGTCAAGGCTTTGATTGCACCCTGTTTAATCTAGCATTTGGTCAAAAGATGTCCTAAATTGTTTCAGACATTTGCTTTTTTCCTTAATCATAAGTGAAAGGAATAAACATATACAGCATTTGTTCCTCCCTAGTAATAATTACTGTATAGTGGGAGAGGTGACTTAAGAAAAAAAATTAAATAACCCTTTCAGAAACAACATTTCAGCAATTTAATTTGATTCCCAGAAGTTGTTTCCTAGAAGTTTCCTGTCAGTCACTGGCAGGACTGATGAATATATAAGCAGAAGCACTGAAAGTACATCTGTTAGTTAAACTGTATTCCTTTCTCCTGTGCCCACATTTTATAAATATGTTAGATTTCCAGAGGATCATTTAGGATCATTCTGTTAGCGGAGATTATAATTAAGAGTATTGTAACTGAATTTGTGATGCTACAATGTAATTTTCAACAGAACAATTGAGAAAATATTAAAAAATTATATAAAGTGGATGGATAGTTCTGACTATACTCTTCATTAAGAATTACACAAATTGCAACATTATGAAGGACTTGTGTAGGAATACAGAGCATTTAGCATCTTCTAAGAGGCATCCATACATGGATGTTTTCAAATAAAGTATTTGGTAGCTGAAATCACTTAATAAGCTTTTTATTTCTGCCCAAGAATAAAATTTGCACTGGTAAAGCTAAGCCATTTCTGGAGGATAAATTTCTAGTCTTGATTATAATATCAGTAAATTCTTACACAACAAAGAAAAGATGCAGGATGAGGAAGGCAAGCTGGAGAACAGACAGAAATAAGCAAAATTAGTGGGTTGTTCTAATAAGTAGACAGACTATCCTTGATGTTGCAATAGTGTCTAGTAGAAATTGTGGAGCCCATTTTCATACTGGAAAGAACAGCTAAATCACTGACCTCAAGCTGAAAATCCTGCAGGAATTACCCTAATGTTTGTAACCAGAGTTATAAATTCATATCCCTTGCTGTCACTGTGAATAGGTGAATGCTTCTGTATTTGATTGAAATAAGCCTAGTTACAGTAACTGATGGAATGAGGCATGCTTTATTTTACTAGAGCTCTAGAACATAAATACATAATTTCTTTTAATTGTTACTATTTTTTCCAATATTAGATTGTTTTTTAAAAAATAATTTTCCAAATAAACCTTATTGTTGGGGTCTCCCCCCCCCTGCCATGGGGTCCTGGGAGAGGGGCCTTGGTGGGGAGGCACGGGGTTTCCCTGCCCCTGGTCAGCCTCGTTCCCCATTGGTTGGTTTGTGTTCCCCTGCACGGGCAGGGACCCTCCGGTCCCGTGATTGCCTCAGTTCCTCGGCAGATCCTCAGCCATGTGGCTGGAGAAATAAACATCTCTGAAACATCTATCAAGAATCGGTCCATATATTTCTTTCCACGGGCCTCGTTGTCTGATACACGTGTTGCAGTATCCCCACTGTAACAAATGGTGGGTCATGCGGGCAGAACGATCCCCGATCCCTAAGGACAGCGACTGATTTGTGAGTAAACTCTGGATTTCTATTCTTATTTTGTTTTGCTATTCCATCTCTAAACTATGGAGGAACTGTGGAAAGACTCTTGGCTCTCAGAGCCGCATATGGACACTTATCTTAAAAAAAGATCTTGAAAAGATTCTTGAGCAACGATTTGTAAATTTTAGCTTAATTCAAGCTCAAAAGGAACTGAAACACTTCCTGGCATGGTTGTTTAAGAACTTTTTCTACGTTTCTTGGGATTTGATTCTTACCACAGACTTTTAGAAGACTGTTTGGACACAGTTAATTTCTGAGTAAAAATATATGCTGATGGAAGAATATTTTCGTGAATATTATTTAATTACCGAGACTGTTGAGCAATGTCAGCTGTGTCTTGGTGAAGTTAAGACTACTTCAGGGACCGTGCAACCCAGGCCACGTGGACTGACGCTCTGCGAGCAGCAGTGAGGCAATTCCCGCACGCGGGCGGAGCGACGCAAGCTGCACCTTATAGTATTTTGTACTGAAAACCTGAACAAAGAGCAGGTTATGTAGTTTAAAAATTGTTTACTAATGTTCATTCAAGCCCTCTTTCTGCAAACGATACACAACACTATTTGGAATACAGAAGGTGGCAGATATGTAGGTGGCTGAGGTCCAGCCACTGGAGATTAAGAGCTTGGCTCTGTTACAGTGGGGATTACTGTAACACGCATATATCAAACCAGGAGTCCCGTGGAAAGGAAATATATATGGACAGACAGATTCTTGATAGCTGTTTCAGAGAGATGTTTATTTCTCCAGCCTCATGGCCAGGATCTGCCGAGGAACTGCTCCAGTCACGGGACCAAGGGTCCTTCTGCCCGCGCAGGGAACACAAACCAACCAATGGGAACGAGGCTGAGCAGGGGCAGGGAAACCCCGTGTCTGTGCCCTCAGGGCCCCTCTCCCAGGGCTACACAGCGGGGGAGGAGACCCCAACATGGCTCTATTGGGCAGATTGCTTAGCCCACTCTGTTCTCATCGTTTGGTGATAAAAAAACAAGAAGAAAGTAACAAAATGCCAAAGAGTCTTTTCAGATTGCTCTTTTACAGTTTAACATTCAGACAATTTGTCTTGGCCTTCTAAATCAGTTGAGCTAATCTAATGTCTTACTGCTTCATATGATACTGCTCTCCTTGACGACTCTTTTTTTTTTTTTCATTTCCTGAACCAGTTCCTTAGTTAAGTGTTTCCTTAAGGATAAACAGTGGCTTCCACAGTGATCATAGAATCATAAAATCATAGAATGGTTTGGGTTAGAAAGAATCTTTAACGGTCATCTAGTCCAACTTCCATGCAATGAGCAGGGGTATCTTCAATTAAATCAGGTTGCTCAGTCCCATCCAACCTGACCTCGAATGTTTCCAGGGATGGGACATCCACAGCCTCTCTGGGCAACCTGTTCCAGCATTTTACCATGTCATTGTAAAAAGCTTCTTCCTTGCATCCAGTCTAAATCTACCTTCTTTCAGTTCAAAATCATGATCCCTTGTCCTATTTCAATAGGCCCTAGTGAAAGATTGTCACCACCTTTCTTATAATCACCCTATGTTATGTACAATAGAAGACAGGAGTCTTGCAGCAGCTCTCCTTTGTGCTTTTCCCTGTGAGCTAATGGCAAAAGCGGTTGCTAGCCCCATGGCCTTGCTTTGCCTCTTCTGCTTTTCTGTTGGTCATTTGCAGTTTCCTTCTCCTTTATCACTCCAGGACTTCTAAAAAACTTGATAGGAAAGTGTTTTGCCCTTTCTATTCCTTGACATTTCTTCCCAGGTCTCTTCTGCAATATTGTAGCAATAATATTTTTTCCTGAATTAGCCTTGGGAATCAGAGCATGAAATAACCCCAATAATATCCTGGTTTGTGCCCCTCCATTGTCTCCTGACTCCAGCTCTGTGTTCATTCTGCAGGGCTTGAGCACACACAAAAATCCCAAGTAAAACAGCTGTACTGGCAGGTGTCATTCTGGAGATGAGAATGATGACATTAAATTGAAAGAGGTGAGGAAGGCAGATTAATTAAGCACTTGATTAAGTACTCTATCTTCCGAAAAGAGGCTTTTTTTTTTTTTTACAGGATCTCTCATCTTTAGCTTCACGTTTCCTGCAGCGCAAGAATATAAACGTGAGTAACAGAAATTTGAAAAAAATATTACTCTCAATGAAAAATAAGTAAAAAATTATTGTCTCGATAAAAATGTAATTGTAGACTTGCAAGGATATAAATTTAGTAGCAGCGCATCTGTGTTTCTGTCCTGCACAAAGTTACTCGAGTAGAATGGGCAGATATTGTTCAGATCTCATTTTATCTGAATGGTGCTTGCAAGTAGGTTTTACCCCAAGAAATTTGGTATGCCTCCCTTTCCTGTTAGTAACACGGAAATAATAGCCATTTTCATTCCAGGAAGGTTACTCTTCAAAAATACATTCTTAATACATTTCCACCTATGCAGTACAGGGGCCGTCTCCTAGCAGTGTGTAAGGAATGAGTGCGTAGTGCAACAGGGCTCCTCATATTGTCTCTCAATATCGCCACCAGCTGCTGTGAATAGAAAACCATTTTGTATCTGGTGGTGCTCATTTAAAAGCTGTCTCTGGTCTTGACAAGGGGTATGAGAAGGATGCTGACTTTTAGAAAGCAAACTGTTCCTATTTCATGTTTTAGTCATGATGAGTTTTGCACACTTTGTGAAATAGAATTGTGTTCAACGCAGTGGCATCTCTAATATACATTGGTTTGAAAGGACTATTTAAACTTTAATTTTTTAAGGTGCTATCTGGTGTCTTGTAAATGAGGCTTACTGTAAATTGTAGGTGCTTCATCACACTAGTGTTATGGGAATAATTCCAGCACATTTTATTTGTGCTAGAATTGCAGTTATTAATAACTCTGTTGAATCGCCAATATTAGCACTGCTTTGCTTACTGATACCTTTGGGGAATGCTAAGCAATCAGCAGCTTTCAGGTACTTCAGAAAATATATTTCTTATAGTTACCTTTTTTTTTAATTGCATTTTCTCCAGTGGAAAAATGCATATAGTGGAAAATTTTATATTAAAAAATTAATATTTTTAAAAAAGCTTTTTCAAAAAAGCTTAATTCTGTATTGAATGATAAGCATTTGTGTTTGAAAATAAAAAAAAAATTATACTAAGTTGGTGGTAGACAAACCTTGACTAATCTTTTAATACAGTAGACCAGTGGAGAAGGCATTAGAAAAATTTAATTCATTGTTGGACTATTGATGGTTCACAGTTTGGTAAAAAGACAAACAATTGAGCTGGTTTTATGTTTATTTTTATATTTTTAATATAATTGTTTCTGGTATTGTTTTTCCTTCTTTCTGTCTAAAGATGTTAATTTTATGCCCTACCGCACCACCCCTGCGAAGGGATTTCTTGTTCAGAAATTCTTGTTAGCTGTTATGAGAAAAAGTTTAAGTGTTAATACCACCACTACACTGCTCTTTATTTTTCCTCGAATGGATTTTTTTAGTAAAATGCCCTCTCCCTCAGTTCCTTGAATTCTGACATGTGTGTGGGTTCTTTGTTTTTGTTTCCCAGCAGCTAAAGAGGCAGTAGGTTTAATTTGACAAATCATTTGGAAAAAGAGGGGTGGAGAAGTGCCCTGTAAGCACTGAACAGTAAGTGCCAGTTTTACCTGCTATTTTAGCCACAGAAGTAAATAGGATATGCACATGGATTGGCATGAAACTTTTATAATACTGAGAGCATACAAAAATGTGCACACATAGAAGTATAACTGCTTTGAAATACTTCAAAGAAGGCCAAGAGATCTGCTTGGATATAATTATGGATCAGGTCATGAGCAGTGTTGAGGTATACAATTTAAATTCTAGGAAGCCAAAACTAAAAAGTTAACATTAAGTGACATTCTAGTAAATTGATTCGGATACTAAGTAGTTTTAAATATTCAATATAGAAAGTCTCCAAAATTAGAAAACGCAGTTTGGATGTGTGCACACAACTCTGCCGGAAAGTTGGAACTAATTGAATTAAGACATGCCTGTCGACAGTACTTGCAGGCTATTAAAAACACTGCCCTGTTTTATACTAAAAATGACTGTCAGCTTTGTTTGCGGCATGCTTGTCTGTTAATTCTAATGCTTTTTTGATTCACGTCAAATTAAAATTTCAATTTCAAAATGCAGGTGCTAACTGCTTTCAATTTCCGCAGCAGAAAATATCTCTGCATCAAAAAGCACTATATAATAATGAATCTTAGAAGGATAGATTTGGATGTGAGAAGCTGAGCTGCAACACTAAAGTACAAAGCTTGGCCTTCGAAGTGTTTAGACATATTTTAAGTGTCTTAAGCACTTAAGCTGTTGTTCGAGGACAGCCATACAAGAAAAATATTTAAACTCTGCACCTGATATACAATATCTTATAAACTTGATTACTTCAACAAATTAGTTTAAAATGAAATTTTTGTTTTCACGCGGTTGAAAATATTAAAGCAGCTGAGGCAGAAGTTCATAATATTAGGTTGTACTTTTGTTAGCTTAGGGAACATAAACATGACTTTAACATACTCTAGTGTCTTTTTTTTTTATACACAAGTGCAGGGCAGGAGAATGCCATAAGATCTCCCCGACAGTGGAACAAGCTGCTCTCTTCATCTTTTTGAATACACAGAATATTGATCCTTTTAGAGCAGCAAGCAGCAGTGTAGGGAAGCAAAAGAACAATGTCATGTTTTAGTGGAATAGAACTAAATAGAATTAGCTGGAAGGAGCATGGAGTATGATTTTTTAATGTGGATGTACCTCGGATGCAGATTAGACCCAGTCAAATCCATCTGCTTGTTCATCGCTAGTAGATGTATGGCTCTCGGCTATCTTTCTTCCCTCATTTTTGTACCATGTCTGATGTTCATTCATTTTCTTGGGAAGCTAGTTGCAGCACAATAGCCAGAGAAAGACTGACTCAGCCAAAAAGATGCAGGGTTTTCTGTCTGTTAACGGAGCTAGATTGAAGTGAGATGGCAGGAAATGAGAAGAAAACCAGAGGAACTGGACCACAAATTTCAATAGTTTTGAAATGCTGGAGGAAGTAATCTGTGCCTAGCCATAACCTTCCTCTCTCCACAAAATATAGATTCAGTACTTCTGCCTCTGAGGGACTGCACACCTTCCTCTGCTGTCTCCTTGGGTTTTGGATGGAAGCTAACTTCAGCTCCTGAGTAATGAACACTGGTTTTCTAGAGAGGAAGGGAGGAACTGAATAAGTGAGCAAATTGATAAATTACACAAACTTGAAGGGTTGTGGAATTGTAATGGAACAATAGGTGGTTTGTTTTGTTTGGTTTTTAAATAAATATTACATATTGAAGGAATAACTGTGATATTATAGGACATCTGTTGTGGCTTATAGAAATATGGCTTGAGAAACTATCTGAAAACAAGTTGTCATGGGGAGGTAGATACAATACTGTTTTAGTAATCAATGTCAAGGCTATGTGGTAGACAGCAATCATTGAATTGCAAGTATCTTAGAAGTGAAACCAAATGCTTTGAGTAAGATGTTGGAGAGAAACATGAATATTGCAAGACTTATAATACCTTTACTTGAGTTTGGGACCAATAAATAGCTGATGATTTTATTTTCAGAAGCAACATTCTGATCTTAGGTTACTCGTAAAAATCTTGCCCTGTCTAGCAGGATCAGAACGGTTGCTACCTAAGGCTTTTTCTATGAACTTGGCACTAATTTTTCTCTTATTAAAGAATTTAATTGAAGAGATGGGACAAAGTACTTGTGTTATGGACCTGTAGGATGCTTTCTCCTGTATTTCCCGAAAGACTATTTTTCAGGACACAACTGCAACACATATGAGCGAGTTTGTCAGGGATAAAGACTGATTACTTTGACATTAGCTATTTGAGGCCTTGTCTGTGCATATGAGAAGGTTCATGACTACTGAGAGTGTTCAGTCAGTGATGAACAGTTGTTCTGATGCTCTGTAGTCATGCAAAGTGGGAGTATATTGATATCAGTAGTACATAGCTGTTACTGTGTTTGTTTAAGAAATACTGATAAATTAAAATGAGCTGGGTTTTTTGTATTTTGATGTTTTTCTGGTGGTTGATGTTATTCTGACACATAAATTTTTGATGCATAGGATTCTATGGTTGAGTGTTGAAATAGGAATACAACTCATAAATTGTTTGCTTTCAATCATTTATTTTGGTACATATCGAAGGATTCGTGTCTTGTAGGCTGTCTCTTCCTACTAGCGCATGTAGTCAGCTTCCCTGGAGTCCCATTTCCTTGCTCCCTGATGAAAATTCAGTGAAAAATGAATTAGAAAAAAGTGTGGTCTCTGGTGCGTTACTTTCATAATGCTATTGCTAAAAGCAACTGTAGTAGATGAAATGGAACTCCACTGTCTATAACTTCTTTATTCTAAAATACTGGTTATGAAGAAGTGTTTTGGTTTTTTTTATCTCTGCTATCAAGAGAAGATAGATGTGCAGTAGAAAGGGAATTTTAGAACTGCAGAGAGATTTTTTTCCCTGTATTTAGGATGCCTGTGTTTAGAATAACATAGTGTGTGTATGTAACCTAGTTGCATTAAAAAAATATTATTTTGATTTGTTACAGTCCACATAATAAAAATAGTGAAGGACAGAGGATGAAGGAGGGGAGAAAACCCCACTACAATCCATGAGATTATTATGTTTAGCTATATAATTGTGTTTTTTGGCAAAATTTAGTTACTGACATTAGAGAATTGGCTTTCTTTCACGTGTATAAGACAAGAGACTTGAAGGGTATAGCAAAAATTCATAGGATATTTTCTAGAAGAAATTATGGCTAGGTAGTGTTGTGGGCGAAGTATTATTGAGACATATCAATGCTTTGCATTTGTTTTTATCTATTAGCTAAAATAAGTTAATTGTTGCTTTTGATAGTCTATGAAGATTGCATATTTGAATGATTTACTATTCAAGGTGTGTTAAGGGCATCTTACAGTGTACATATAGTATATATTTTTTTCCTTTAATAATCTAATTTTAAATGGGAAAGCTACATACCAAATACCCTTGTTCATGCATTAAAACCCTTGCTTCCTCATAGCAGGCTGTATTTCTCAGACATTTGTTTGAATACATGCTGAAATGACCAGGGTTGAACTCTGCCTCTTGATAACACGTTGGTCTGGTTTTGACCTTTTTTTACAGAGGGACATCAGTGATTGGCAATATCCCTGGTATAGGGCAAATACACTGGGATGAGTTCCTAGAAAATTAGCTTACATGGGAGTGAGTGTACATGTAGTGTCTGAGCACAGTGCAGGCAGCCATTGGCACTTTAGCCCAAATGCCTGGTCATTCTGTGCAGCCCGAGTTCAGTCCTTTGCTGTCAGAGCTGGAGAGATGCTGTTCACAAAAAGTAATTGCTCTGATATGTATTTCCCATTTGCAGACAGAATAACTGGAAATATAAGTATCAAGAAATCATGTTGGAAGCATTTTGAGTTCCTGATTACGTTTTTCCCCTTATATCTTTTTTGTCCTTTTTCTTTTTTATTATATATATATTATGTAATTCAACTGCACTTTCTATTTTTCTAAAGAAAATATAAATTCAGATTTTGAAATGTAAAATCTAAAAAATAACCACACAACACAGTTTTTATTAATTTGAAATGTGGAGTCCAAACTGATCAACATAATTGATTATGATTCAAAACATTTGTAGAAGGTAAGACTGCAGTTTGATGAATTTCAGTCCGTTTCCCCATCATTTTCCAAGAGTAAAAGATCCATGATCTGATGCAGATTTTACAGCAGTAAGGAAGATTTAGGCCTCTTCTTCACAGAGAAATTGTTTGCACATGAGGCTAAGGCAACTCAGCAAATAGGAGACTAAGGGACTGCTCTGACAGGTTTGTCACAAAGTTGATCTTTAACCCCAAGTGATGGCTGATGGAATAAGAGCTTGTATAGCAACTGTGTTCCATCCCAAACCCCATCCTATTTCTCCTCATTGGAGAAACTGCAGTAAAATATTTTCTTGTTGGTTTTTTGTTGGGTTTTTTTCTGAGGTGACATCTCTCTTCAAGGAGCAGAACAAAGCTGCATTTTTTTCATAGTTATGAAACCACCTGCCACATACCATCATCATCATGCAACTTGCTGTAACTTTAAAACTTGAATATTAGTTTTGTTTCTAAGAAATTTTTATTAGATTTTTAAACTTTACTAATCACTGTGGGTAGTTTTATCGCATTTTTTTTGATAATGATCTGTTTTATGCTGAAGATTGTTGGTTGTTGATAACAGCCTCCTTTTTATTCTCAAAGGCTGATGAGGTTTAGCTAGTAGTCTCACAAGCAGCACAATCTATATCTAGTAACAGTAGTTCTGTGCTAGACTATGTGGAAATTTATGCACCCTTAACAGTGAAATACTTATTTACTTTAATCAAAAGTAGGAGGTTACAAATGAAATTATAGGTACACAATTTTAGTTATTATTTGTCTTTATTGTTTTCATAGTATATATTCCAAGCCTCATTAAATAAAACAAAACAAAACCTGGAAGCTGTTGTACTTTAAAATTTCTTTTTCATTGTTCTATCACTCATTAAATTATTCTCTCTCTAGTAACTCAGTTGAATGACTACTTTCATAAGTAGAATAACTTATTACAACTTGTCCAAAGATAGTTTTCATATTTATTTAGGTATCAGTCTACCATTTTCATGACTTGCTTTAAAAAAACCTCTGAAAATAGGATAAGCACTGTTAAATGAGGTTCAAAATGAGACTGAGATATGAGTTTTAGAAATTCATCCTTGCTGTGAAATGCTTTCCCACTTAAAGTGAGAGTGCAATTTTGCTGGTCCTTCAGTTCTTTGGCGCTCTTTTAGTGATGCTCAATGAGTGCTAAACCTCATCCTGATCGCTTGCAGAAACAAAGCTAAACTCCAGAAAACACGTAAGTTACAGTCCGAGGCTCTCTCTGGATGCAAAGAGTCCTTTTTATTTCTATTAAGCACACTGTGAATGATTTCTTGAAGATCTTCAACCCACAGTAGAAAGTCTAGTATAGCATGCCATGCCTTTTATTTATGAATATCAAAATGATCTTACAAGGTTTCACTTGTCATTAACTATTACTGTGATAATGGAAGACAAACATATTTTGAAACTTGAATTCTGCATTCTTAAGTTTACCTGGTGCATTTGTAGATATAATATCATCTGTCTATAGAAGCTGTTCTTCTAGCACCATTAAAACACCAATTACATGATCTTTAAAAAGTTCCACTTTAAGCTTAGTTTTAGTCAGACAATCCAATTAATGTGAATGAGCTTTTCAATAATAGGCCTAAAGTTAAGTAAGTCTTTTTTTGCTTGCTCTATCAGAACATAAGAGATGATCCTACTGATTAACCTAGATTCTTCTTCCCCTTCTGTTTCTGAGGATTTTCTGGTGTTATGGCTTGAACATTAACTCTCAGTTTATCTACCTGTTTATCTGTTCCTGGGAAGTTGCTAGGATGAGAACGAAAGCTAAAATTTTCACAAGAATGCAAAAAATTTACTTATAGAAAGTCTGTGGCAATTCAGTGGGATTGGTGTACTTGACACATTTTGATATTTAAGTCTTAAAACAAACTAGTATGTGAAGATTGTTCACTGTATGAAACTCAAATTAATCTTAAAACCATTAGTAAGGTTTGACTTTGGTTTAAATTAAAAATCACTATTCTAGAATAACAGAGTACTTTTCAAGGAAGAATTGAGGTGATTTATACCTAGACAAAAAGAATGGAGGAGTAACATAAAAGTTATAAAAATCTGCCTTGGCTGGAATGAAGAACAGGCTCTCTGCCTCAGAAAAGAAGCTTAGGAAAAACAGTAAAGAACAATCTGAAATAAAAGCATGGAAATATGTATTTCTGCCCTGAAAAGGTGAGAATGAACATGGCTTTTTGTGTTTTAGTATTAGCACAAAACTAATTTCTTAAAAATTACTGTAATATACCAACATTCATTAATTAATACAATGAAATATTATGTGTTCAAAGGTACTGATACACGAATCAGAATTTAAAGAGTTTAATTTTTTTGTTGTTGTTTTGATGTCCTTTTGCATTCCTGAGAATAAAACTGGTGACAATATGCATCGATTTTGGAATAAAACAAGGTATCAAATAGTCTGAACAACACAAAAAAAGGTCACCATCTTCCTTATGTCAGTACTGACTTCCACTGGTAACTGGACTCTGTTATTTAACAAGTACACTGTTATTTTTATAGTTACTTTTACCTGATTTGCAAATACCATGTTGTGTAATGCACAGTTTCTTGAGATAGAAAAATCATTCCACTCATCCTGTTTATGGATTTCCCTCCCCTTAAAGAGAGAAAAAAATATGCATATACATATGCAATGCAAATCAGCATGCGTACAAGAGAATTTTCACTTTCTGATAGAAAAAATGCAAGATTACATAACCACAGACTGGGTCAGGTTGGAAGGAACCACAGTGGGTCATCTGGTCCAGCCTCCCAGCTCAAGCAGGGTCATCCTAGAGCACATTGCATGGGATTGTGTCCAGATGGTTCTTAAATATCTCCATGGAGGGAGGGTCCACAGCCTCCACAGCAATCCATTCCAGTGCTCAGTCACCCACACAGTAAAGTTCTTCCTCATATTCAGATTATTAAGATTAAAGAAGTTTGAGTTCACTTGTTGAACTGAAATTTATTAATAGCACCTATAAAGAGTTTTTAATGATTGGGTTTTTTGGTTGTGGAGTTTCATTTTTTTTCTTTTCTTTTTTTTTGTTTCCATAATTTTGAGCAATGAAAATGGAAAACTGAGCAAAAAGTAATCAATCAGGGAACATTTAGTTAGAAATTTAAACAGACCAGTGCAACTACTGAAAGATGGGAGCTTGTAGAAATTTAGCACACATTAGTACACACATACATATGCATATCTATGTGGAGACATCAGAGCAGCAAGGCTGTGTGGTTAACAGTGATTATAGTATGTTTGGCCAAAGTAATGTCACAAATCAAAGACTTAAGGTGATCTGAGTTAAAGTGTGATGTGAAAATCACTGCCCATAATTACCTTTTCCTTATTTGTCTTAGTTTTTCCACAAATACACCCAAGCTCAGTATATCTGGTAGCATTACCTAGGTAGTCTCAGCTTTGAGGAGTAGTACTCAGGTAGTCATCTTGGTGGTGTGGACCTTGCAAGACTCGACTCTATAAGAGAGCCCCCATATGTTTCTGGAATGATCTGCGGAATTCAGCTGCTTCTCTTGCAGGTCTCTGTGAAATTGAGCCATTCCTCATGGCTCTGTCTCTAACTTCTCTGTAGCCTGTTGTTTTGCCATATTTTGTGTTTTTTGAACACCTGTTCAGTTAGCCTAACCCAGGCAACAAATTTCTCTGCAGCTGAACAGTTGTGTGCAGCCTAGAAACACAAGAAATGTTTATTATACATTGTTAAAATTTCTGTAACACTAATATAATTCATAGAGTACATGATTTTAAGGGCTTTCAAGTACAGTGCTTAACTGCTAGCAAAGAACAAGAGGTTTGTCTTTAACTGCTTCTGAAGCCTCAGACATCTGCATTAGATCTCTGTTCCCTTTGTTTATTTTTTGCCAGTCAATGGGATGTTACTGCTCAGAGGAGCTCTGGCTATTCATTTTTGAGAAATAATTTTTTAGGACAAGCAGTACCTGTGGATTATACACAAGTGGGCTGTTGAAATTTCTTTCTATTTAAACTAAGTAATTGCTCATCAGTCTCATGTATTCATTTTGTTTCCTGGTTGGATGACCTGACCTTAATATATGGGAGGAATGACTCAAGAAATCAGTGAGATCTTTATTCGGCTAGCAAGTTCCTTGGGAAGAGAAATAGCACAGAAGAAAAGCCTCTGCTGCTTTGGGAATACAAAAGGACCTTTGTATGCCTTGCATATCTGTATTATCTTTGACTAGCTACATGGACCCCAGATATAAATGTAGATGTATTGCTCTCTGGTTGAAGAAAAGAGAAAGACATGAGTCAGATTAATGAATCATCTCTCTGTCTTTCATAGTTGTTCCTTTCACAGCAGGTAATGGCTAGCATGACTGTGTGTGCAATTATATTTACAGAAACGGTGGTTGGATTTTATCTGACTAATTGTGTTGTTACTGTGTTGTGCTTCTGACAGTCAGTCTCTATGCAAAGCATATGGGTATAGTTGCAAAAATATTTCTTCAGTCATTGGCTATGTCTTTTCATTTCTCTTAACGGATAGTTTCCATATCCCTGCTTATCATAGACAAAATAGTTTTGTATGCCAGCTGAGGATGGCACTGAATCCCTTAATCTTGTTTTAATGCCATGTTTACATTATCTGTCCATTGTAGCATTAATTGCCTGTGTACATGCAGTGCTGTTTGCAGATTAAGAATTTTTTCAGTCTTATTTGCAAACTTTTCAGATCCCCCCTTGTTCAAGAAATATCATGTTTCTTAATGCATTTACCTCTCATAAAATGTCTTTGGTCAACAGGGTGTTAGTGTTTAATAATTAGGGTGTAGTGTTTAATAATTTCCTGTATATATTTATAAATATAAGAATGTCTTCTAATAACAATCTTCAACATTTTTTCAAAAATCAAGGAGTCTTAAGTCATCTCTGTAGTGGTTTGGTCCAAAATACTCATTACTGTTTATCTGCTGTGAGATAAGAATTAGGAGAAATGCAAAACAGGCACCAAACTTGAAAGAATATAAAGAAGTTTATTAACAGACCTAAAAGAAGAAAAAAAATTATACCACCTTCAGAACTCTCCTCCTCCCCCCACCTTCCTCCCTTCTCCCACTGACAATGTGAAAAGACAACCCTTAAGATGTTCAGTCTGTTTACCACTTCCATAATAACCTTGTTCAGTCCATTTAGAGAGAGAAGTCTCTTCTTGCTCATGCTATGAAAACAGTATCACAACGAGACAGCCGCCCACTTCCAAATATTGTTCAGTCCATTTAGGAAGAGGAGTCTCTCTGCCTGCGTGTGAGTCCTTTCCCCCGACTTGCAGCTTTTCCCGCAACTGCTTTCGAGGGTCCACTCTTGAAGTTTTTTGGGGTACAATTTTAAGGTCGAGCCGTTCAGAAACAAAACCAGAGGCCCTTCTCCTTCCCTGGGAGCAAAGGGTCTTCATCATCTTCATC
>NW_024582056.1:5880261-5973079 GCF_017639235.1 Corvus kubaryi
ACAGGATACTCTGATATATCATAGCTTCACAACAGAATTTCAGCTTTAAGCATCTCCTCTCTCTCTTCCCTCAGGTTTTCAGCTCTTCACAGCAGTAAAAGGGTTAATCTCACCTCGGCCTTGCAGCTTTGCAGCTGGAATGTTGAATTTTTCTTATCGCAGTGGAGAGGGGGGAGAGCCGAGCCGCTCCGGCTGCCCACGGCAAGGCAGTGGGGGGGTTCCACGGCTGGAACAGGTCCATTGGCTTCAGGATGGCCGTGGCCCGGCCCGGCCTGGCCCAAGCAGGGCCTGGCCGGGCCCACTGGGCCCTGCTCGGGCTCTGCAGCCACCTGTGCCAGCGCCGGAAACGAGAGAGAGCTTGGAGGGGGAGTTTGCCTATTCTTAAATGTGGATCACAGAGGTGATCACAACTTTAAGTGGCTTAGAGAATTGTCCATATTCAAACTGGCCAGCTGATAGGTTCTATCAGTTCCCAGAGGAAACTGTAAGCACCCCTTAGCAAGGACGTCCCTTCCGGGACTATGCTTGCTAACCTATGACAATCTCTAAAATTAACTACTCGCATTTATTGTAAAAGGCACCATAGCAGAACACTGCTCATCTTGCATATCATCTAAACAAAGCATCAATTAGATACAGTTTTAAAAATCCTGCTATGATAATAAAACTTCAATTGCATAGTGGTTCCAATATATTTTCAGCATGACAGTGCAGGTGAGGATCCTGTGTATCCCATCTGTTTGTAGTCTGGCAGTGATAATCCCTCTTCTGATGGGAATTTCAAGGGCAGATAGGGTTTTGTTATGAAGCATTAATGGTTTGTATGTAAAAATTGAATGGTTTTGTATATAAAAAGGGCTAGAACCCTGCCCAATTTTTTTTTAAGTTTTATTGTTGTTGTTGATTTTAACAAAACCATTCTTCTTTGAATACTCTTTTTTAAAAAAATAGTTAGAGGGGTTGTTTTGGTTTTTTTTAATTTTAGTGTCACATTGGGAGTCAGTGTGCCTAGAATCCTTTATTTGGACTGTTCAGTATGAATCTCCCTGGCCATATAAGGTGCTGGATTAGTCACCTAGCTGTAATGTGGCTGGTTTTCACTCTTTGTGAGTGGTGCTTCAGTGGATGCTCTCCATTAAGAAATCCATTAAAGCTTGTGTTTAGTGATAAGCTTCGCACAGTAGCAGAAGAAAGTACCCTGATCATGAGTGCACATTGATTTTTATAAATTCCTTGAACTATTAAATCTGCTATTTTAAGACCTTGGTACACAACAGTCTTGGCAGTCTATTTTATTTTTTAAAAAAAAGAATGATAAAGCAGATGCTAGCCCAGTAAATATTCAGGAGTTTCCCTTGCCATAAACAACACTAAAACCTTTTGAATGTTTTTTTCTGGTGACTATTTATCTTCTAAGCCTCTTTCTGCTTTTTACACTTTGTTCATCCTCATGGTACGGTTAGGTAGGATTCCAGTGGGGTTTTTTTTCCCAGTGAAACACATCTAGAGAAAACACATGACTAATCTCCTTTAATCCAGGCAGGGAGGTGTTTGGCCAGGACTGTTTGCACTGGTTCAGCATTTCTGTGCTCTTTTAATTGCAGGTGCTACTAGGCTGTCCTTACAACTTTCTTCATAATAAAATCTGAACTGCAGTTCATACCTCCTCTGTAATGTGGCACCTCTTCTATTAATAACCATAGAATCACAAAGTCTCTTGAGCTGGAAGGGACCCACAAGGATCATCAAAGTCCAACTCCTGGCCATCCCCAAGTCCAACAGGACATCCCCAAGTGTCACACCATGTGCCTGAGAGCATTGTCCAAATATTTTTGGAATTCTGACTTGATACAGTGACCACTTCTCTGGGGAGCCTGTTCCAGTGCCCAGCCACCCCTTAGGTGAAGATCCTTTTCCTAACATCCAACCTAAACCTCCCCTGACACAAATACATGTCATTTTCTCGGGTGACTGGTCAGCAGAGAGAAGAGATTAGTGTCTGCCCCTTTGCTTCCCCTTGTGAGGAAGTTGTAGACAGTGATGACAGTTCCAAAAGCTCTTATTCCTATGATGTCTATTTTCTTTTGTGACCCCAGCTTTGAATTATTCAACCTGTCCCAGCCAGCCAGGTAAGTTTTTAATGCTTATTAAGTTTACAGGCAGTCTAGACTCTGAATAGTGTAAGTATCTCTTATACTGGAGATAAAAGTAAAGAAAAAAGAAAATTAACTTTTATCTAGGACTTGAATCAATCCATTGCTGGTTAATTGCTAGGGCTGCAGCTAGGATTTTAAAGGAAAGTTTTGAAATCTTCTATTCCATCTTGACAAAATGGATCTGAAAAGAACAAAAAAAAAAAAGCCCTAGAAAACTTGTGTGTTCATGCTGAATGGAAAGTCATCTCTGGTCTTATAATCTTCCATTTTTCAGTCTCCAGATATTATTAACATAATATAGTATTTTTATAAAGGAAAAGATCTGACAAAGCTTATGTGCTAGAAATAAAGAAGAGTCTATACTTGTGCTGTATTAAAGGTTTAGGTACAAACTGTCTAAAACCAAAAATATAATGCAAATATGAACAAACCCACTAAGTTTCAATTAGGCCTCTGAAAGCTATTGAAATAATTAAAAACTAATTACTTATTCAGCAGTTGTTAATCCAAAAAGATGACTAAGCTGTATTTTCTGAGATCTTTACAGAGCAAGAATTCATTGGTTTCTGTGACTTCACAGCTACTGAAATTTTATGGAGTTGAGTAACTAAAACAAGAAATATTAGTTTAGAAAAATATATCAATAGACCTTATGAAATATATAACTGAACATAAAAGGAATCTTTGGAAATAATATCTGCCTCAAATGGAAGAAGAAATGGAAAAAGAGACAGTTTTAGACTTTAAAAAATAGCCTGGATTGTGAACACTTTTGGAAGAAATCCTAGGTGCTACATCCTAGGTGCAACAACAATGGAGGCTTCTGACACTGTGTCTGTGGAGATCCAAGCCAGTAGGAGGAATGGAGTCTCATAAGTATGGATTATTTGATGTATTTATGTCAGTCAGGATAGTGTTGAATAATCCATCACACTTTACAATCTGAAATAATTTAAAATTACTTAATGCTAACTCTGCAGCTAAATGCTGCTGTTACCTTTGGAAGATCCAGTGGGAAGAGAAACTTATTTTTTCCTGTGCAGTCACTGTTTTTTTTGCTATCTAACTACAACATTTGGGCATGTAGAACCCACATCTGTGATGCTAAATTGTTCTTCTGTTATGTAAGTTCCTTTTCAGAGGACCAGCTAGCTTGCTTACCCACGTGAAAGATTTGTCTGTTGTTTTGTTTTTGTTGTTTTAGAATGCCAAAAAAAGTGGGATTTCCCTTTCTTTAAAAGTATTCCAGGATATGGCTGCTTTTTTTTGATTCTTCTTGAGCTTTTTTTATAACTGTTCCTTTCCTTGTAGGTAGATAGGAGATAAGGGGGGAGAAAAAGCAAAAAAGGAGGGCATTTCTTTTCCTTTTCTTGATTTTCATTTAGGCAGTGTCAGCAAGAGTGATGAACTCATCTAAGTAATTAATTTTGTATAATGTGTTTCTCTGATTGTAAATTGAATCTGAGAATATCACAGCTTTTTCACATACTGCATAACAACCTGTAATCATTAAGCCTCTACAGTTTTCCTTATACTGTTTTATATCTTTATATGGTATCTATTTTTTAATTTTTTGATATCGAATGTGTTAGCAGTTGGCTTGATCTGTGAATTATATGTGAGACTGTGGAAGTTAGAGGAAGAGCTTTTTGGGTATGGATATACCAGATTTATACTTCGTTGCTAATTTCATCATACCAATTCCCAGAAATCTATATTTTTTGTAGAATTTTCTTCCATGATTTTTGTTTCCAATTCATATTTTATTTATTCAGCTGTCTTTCTCTTGAGCTGTACTAAATATATTTCTTACATTTCATAGACATTGTACTGGTGGATTTTTTACATCTTCTCTAACTGCTTCCGCTGTTTCCACTTGAACTTTCCAATCTGCTTCTCTGTCTTGATTTGTTTCCCAATGGCTTCTCAGTGTGTCTTTTGTATCTTTTTCTATTTTTTTTCTCATTCTATTTATTTTTTTTAAATGTCTGATTGCTTGTTGGTTTTTGGATTCCTGTATCCACACCTTTCTTCCCCCAACAGAATTTCTGTTGCCTTATAAGAAAGAACAATCTTTATTTTTCATGGAGGTGCCTTTATTTTTTCACCTGTGGTTGTTTCTATTTATCTTATAGAAGGGGAGTTTATGTAGAACAATTTAGTAGGTAAAGTAACAGTTGGTACTAGATTACTATAGACACCTTTTAGGTTTTGGTGATTAGATGTGCTCTTTACCAAAAGGCTGTGTGTAAATGTACAAGAGTGGTGCAAGAAATAACACCCCTTGACACAGTACAGCCACAAGTAGAATTGCTGGCTTAAAGAGGTGAGGAGATGCTCTTTTCTCTCCATTTCTTTGGGAAACTGATCGAGTTCCAGAGTGATAAAGACTATGTTTCAGAATAGTAATATACCTACAAATAAATTTAGCAATAATTTAGGAGTTTGATAACTCATGCAATTATCTTACTAATTAAAGGAAATTTCCTTATGCTACTGAAGTAAAAAGAGTTCAGTTTCCTATTTCTAGAAAGTCTGTCAATATAGAACTCTAGTCAAAACATTTGTGGTTATTGGAATCACTATTAAATTATTTCAAGAGCATTTTTTTAATAATCTTTTTCTTAGTTTTCAGTCTCATACACATAGCTACAACTAAAAACAACAGAGGCAAGACAGCAACATGTAATACAGTTTTAAATGCATTCCAAGACAGTTTTGTCACTACTACTGTCAGATTGACTAGCCTATGTAGAAGACAGACAATTATATATTGTGTCTCTCTTACATAGGCTGCGAAGAACTGGTGCTTCAGTTTGTCCTGTAACTTCCCATAGCTCAACTGTACCAGTCTTGGGAAAGGAGAATAGAGATCAACTATAGATGAGCAGCTTTCCTTCATCTACCTAGAAATACCACTTCTTTTCTGCCAGTTACCTGAGGTCTTGAGGAATACTCTGTATTCTCTTGGCAATCTATCGAACTCTTATTCAAAGGATAGAACAAAAAATCACATCCCATTTTCCTTTCTGATACTAGTGCATTATTCTGCCTTTGGTGTCCAGGTAAATACACCACTGTTTCTGCAGTGCTGAAAGATATAACATTGGCAATAAATGATAAACGCAAGCATGCAGAAAGTAAGATTTTTCTGGGTGATTATTTATATATAAACAATTATATCGATTTGAAACTGTTCAGATTTTGATAATCAAATAATTTTTTTTCTGATCAGAGGATATTTGCCGGGCAGAGGGCAGAGAGAAGTCATAAATATATGAGCAATGTAATTTATTGCAAGCTTCATAGCTAATTGTCACTCTGTCACTGTGGGACTGAAAACAGATGTGATAAAAGATAAGTTGAACTGTGCTGAATGTGCATTTGCAAAACTCAATCATTCAGAATAATTCAAATATGGGCCAATTTGATGGAAGATAGGGGACACTGAGATTCAGGACAAGTACCCACTACAAAGGATGCATCTCCTCATGGTGGTGAAGCATACATACACATTCTGTATCACTGTGCTCATGTTGGTTTCCTGGGAATTCATTATAGTGCCTTACACGAAGCTGTAACTACTCTGCTGTAATAATTTCCAGCAATGCTGGTGGAACATTCCCACCTCATCTTATTTAATTATTTATTTTAATTTTAACTCACTCTGACAGTCTCCTGAGCTACACAACTCATTTTCATGAAGGCTCCCGGGAGATGGCTATAACACAAGTCTACTCTGCAGTTGCATGCATCTTTATAACAAAAACCATAAATCAGGGCACTTACTCTGAACCTGCAGACAAGAGCAATGAGCAGGCACATCTCAGTATGTTAGCTTCAATTCAAGGGATTTCAGAAAGTTATTTTTTATTCCTCTGTTCAGAGTTCGCTTCTCTACTCTTTGTTTACTGTCTCTTCTGTGTTAACTATGTGAGATCCTTCCATCTGAACTTTCCCCTGTAGAAACACTCTTCTATCTTCAAGGTAGATTTGAAGTTGCTTTTGGAGTGGGTGGCAGATTTTTATTAAATGCTTATTCTAGACCTTTAGTAGGAGAGTGCTGAATAAGGACCTTTGTTTGAGCATTAATTAGGCTTTGGCTTTAAAGATGTTTACCAGAGGTGTAACATTTCCAAGAATCTTCACTTAAAACCCTTCCTCTTCTAATTGTTGAATTTGTCTTAGTGGAAATGATTCTCCAGGCTTCACGTACAATTCAGGAACAGTTCAAGGCAAGAACTTCTAAGCATGATTATAACAGGAGGTAGATGTCATGGTAATGTCTTTTCCCTGCTGTTGTCATTGTTACTATTATTATTATTATTATTATTATTATTATTATTACTACTACTAAGTATATTTGTTCAGAAAAAAGGATTTTAAAATGTTAATTTTGGGTTCAGGTGCTTAAAAGTAAATCTCTTAATTGAATTTAAAAAAATAGCGGTTTTACTAAATAAAAATGTATTGCCTCCTAGCTAATGTTAATGCTAAGATGAACAGATCTTTTATAAGATGAAGCCCTTCATATTTTGCTGTGCTTTTTGTCTTATTGGTTCCAATATATTTGAATTTTATTTTTAATATTAGAATATAAATGTATATTATGCATAATATACACATACACACATATCTATATCTATATCTATATCTATATCGATCTATATCATCTATATCTATATCTATATCTCTATATCTATATCTCTATCATCTATATATCTATATCAATGTATATACACATAATATTAATATTTGCTCTCACTCATATGTGAGCCAGATTGTGGCATAACACAGTTTGCAGGTTCCATCTTGGTGGGTTACTTTTTTTTCCTATGGATGACTTCTGAAAGGGAAGCAAAGTTCTGGTTAGTAAATCTTGATTTGTTGGTATCTTCTGCTCTCATATATACTTTTTTATGAGGCAAGAATTTTCCATCACAACTATCCCCACAGTTTTTGGAAAAGAAAGTATAGAGGTAATAATTTCAAATACATTTTAAATGTGCCATTCTGAGAAATTTCATTGCACTTTATACACCATTTTTAAGTTATTACCTGCTGCTTGTGGTCTTATGAATGGCTCCCAGGCATTTCTCAGGATGGAAACAAAGGGAAGAAAAATAATACTTGAATGGATAGAACTAAAGCCTTAATATTTTTTGAAGTACCGCTTAATTTTAATGTACATCTAAAGTATAATGATGACTAATCTATTTAAATAGCTCATCTATATATATAGAAATCTATGCAAGGAAACTGCATGCCTCAAGGTAAAAAAAATATTTCTAACAAGAATCAGCAAAGAATGCAGAAAGGCAAGGAAACTAAGAAAGAAGCATAATATACTCAGAAACCAATGTGAGACCCAGAAAGGCCGGATTGTGTCTCTGATCTAACTTAACTTCATACAACATTTAGCTGTTAAAAAAAAAATCCTATTAAATCACATTTGAACTTAAAGGAGATAATAATTCTTCATGCTGTATAAATCTGTTCTGAGGTGGAATGCCAGGATTTTAAGAGAATGGTGTATTGGACTTCATAGGGATTGAGGGGAGACTACAGTGCTGTGGAAACAAGAAGTAGGATAATGCTAAATGTCTACAATTTTCTTTCTTCTGTTGAAAATGCCATGCAGAGTTTCTTTTTGAGCTCCTGCACAACTACAAGAGACTGAAGTTCTTCCTCTACTTCAGCAAAACCCAATGTCCTGAACTGAGTACTTGTGCCGGTTTGAGTATTAGCAATGGAAAATATGTCCTTTCTGTCTATTTCTCAGGTGCAGTAGTCTTGAAGTATTCTTCCATTGTTCTGTGAGGAATTGTTCTCAGCTAAGAGGTTTGGGCTTCCATTATTATTATGGACTTGAGAGAAACATAAGTTAAAAAATATTGCAGCTAAAAGACAGATAATAAATTTTCTTCCACTGCAGGATTTTTTTCTGTGATTTCTAAATTCTTGTTCAGTTCTTCTTTATGGATTTCAAATTTCTTCTGCTGGGTTTCCATGAAACCTAGAAACAAAATTAGTTTAATTGTGTTTCTGTTTATGTAGTTTGTAAAGGCTCTATGATACTCAAAGAAAATCAGTATTGGAAGATTCCAATTTTTGTAGATTCAGTTGCATGTTTTCAGACTCCTGATGGACTGACTGATATGGAGATGATCTTTGATATCTTTAGATAACTAAAGAAATGGTTATCTTAATGTAACTGTTTCTCTAAGGTTAAAGAAATATTTTACTCTCAAGATAGTTTGCTTTAAGCACTACATCAACTTCCACACATATTCACATTTTACTATTGTAGTATAAAAGGTTACATTTTCCTTTTTGTGACTGAGAAAATATTTTCACTGGGAATAGTACTGATATCTAAACAACATGAACTTTCTGTCAGTATGACATAATTTTATGAGGTCCTAGAATGATATTGCTTGGAATTTATGTAAAGCACAAGGTGTGAAAATGCACATTTTGACTGAAGCTTCCTGTCGGTATGCTCTAGTATTGACTCAGAATTCTCAAAGCCCATTTTGGAGGCATTTTCTCAAAGCCAATTATAAACTAGGTATTTTTCATCAAGCTGGACATCTGTGTGCTATATAGAACATCAAAAGCTCATGTGAAATGATTTAGCAATCACTAGCTAATGACACAGTAGTAGTGATTTTGTTCTACTGCCAGACCAGGCCAATGATTTGTAGGTAAAAGCCAAAGGAACTGTTCTGAATCGTCTGGGTTTTAATGACGTGTTTTCACAGCTTGTAGGAGCCATGCTAAGTCTTACGGTATTTTAACATAAACAATCAGGAAACGCTTTTACAGGAAGGATTGAAAAGAAATTTTAGTTCCAATGACAGTTTTTGACTGACTGCTTAGTACAACTTTGAGTGTAATCTAAGGTCAGAAACCTGAAAATTGCTGGTTTTAGTGATGAGTAAGTGGTTTTCTTTTCTTTTCCTATTAGATAGAAAATGGTCAGCTGTGGAACTCTATTGTGAAGACCTCAGAAGAAATATCAGTTTTTCCAGTCATCTTTTCATAATGTAAATATAATTTGAGCTTTCCCAAATGGGCAGCTAAACCATGAACAAGCAGAAAAACCCAATTTGGACTGTATTTCTGAACCAGACTTCACCTTCACTCCCAGGAATTTATTGAAGGATTACAGCTGAAAAAGACAAGAGGAAGAAGACCTTGAACAGGAAGCTTATCCTACAATGAGAATTACAAGTACATCTTGTATCTGCCCAGTCCTAGTTTGTCTCTGTTTCGTGCAGAGGTGTTATGGAGCTGCTCACCATGGCTCCATCAAGGTGACTAGAAATCAAACCAAACACATAGAAGGTGAAACAGAAGTGCATCATCGTCCAAAGCGTGGATGGGTGTGGAATCAGTTCTTTGTTTTAGAAGAACACATGGGACCAGATCCTCAATATGTAGGAAAGGTAAGGCCATTGTCTTCTTTTGGCTTTGGTTTGTTTTTTTCTATCCCCTGAAATGTGGCATTGATAAGAGGGAAACCATTTATCTCCTAGATGGTGCTTCGTCTTTTAAAGGACACCTCTTGGATTGCTACATGTATTTACAGTGAACTTGCTGCTTGCCTGTGTATACTGTGTTTATTATAAAAAAGATAAATAAAAGTATATAGAATAAAGATACTAAAATGTGGTAAAACAGTTTTTCTTCTGAGGTCAGCTAAACACCGAGTGAGTGCAGTTGATCCTGTTACGTTAGTTTCCATAACTCTAAATGCACCAGGTGACTGCTAATGGCTTTTCCAGACTATTTCAGAATTATATTCAGTTCTGCTTCAGGGAATATTACAAATGCAGGCAAGATCCCTAGGGTGTTCATTCCACTCTGAGTGTAGGGTGGAAAAGGTCTCCTCCAAAAGGAAGTCCTCTGTGGTTTTTTCATATAAGGAGGCACAAGGTGTGTTACTTGTTAGAGTTCCTCAGAAGTTTGGGAGAACAAGCCCTGCATTTATGTTTTGATATATGGAGTGATCTTCAGATATAAAGTTCAGACTAATATAATTGAACAGAAACCTGGCCAGCTGAAGCCTGTTTCATCATGTGTAATGTTGTCTGTAGAGCTGGGGTTTTAACTTTGCATTAAATAACACAAAACTCTCCATATAGCTTTAGTCCATGATATATGACAGAGGAAGTTTTTCTCTCCCTGAAGACTGTCTTGCCGCATTATGATAGAATTTTTTTATTACATAATCTACATGATCTTAATTTCCTTAATGAAAACAGAAATACACAGAATATGAGGGCTAAAGAAAGATGATTAATGGGGAAGAGGGCATGGAAAAGGAATTATTTCATTTTAGTTTCCTGTGAAATTGGGAATTCTGAAAATTATATTGTAGAAAGATATGCAAGGAAACCAGTAGCTTCTGAAATCACAGATGTCTGGTAGTGAGGGCTTCCAAATTTGAACAGTATCTTTCGAACTAAAAATAGGAAGTGGAACAACTGTATTTAAGATACTGTTAACACAAAGGCTGAAAAAAATATTATGTTAAGCCTACCTTAGTAAAATACTAAGAATTTCAGAATGCTAAAAATTACTGAGATATGTGCAGGAAATGTAAACTGAGAAAGGACCTTTCTAAAGGGAGGTAGTGGTTTGCACTGAAAGAGAAGCTTTTAAAATGGGTTGGGGGAGGAGGAGATATGCCTTCAGACCCACTTTACATCAATTAACATTTTCATAAATGAGTTTGGAATAGAAAAAACATTTTTGCAAAAATCTTGTTGATATAAACCTATTCAAGAGAATCAAAACATTGTTGGGAAAGAGCTAGATACTACGAATATTATTTGGATAGAAATAAAGAGTAAACCTCAGAAATACAGAAAAATGTAATGAATTTCTATTATACACTAATGATTTGTTGTAAGTGACAGAGGAAGAGAAAGATCTGGTTACCAGATCTAATGTCATGCCTTAAAGAAGGTGAATATGATACTAAGCAGCAAAAGCTGAGATATAAAAAATGGGGATAAAGGCCACTGAAGCCATTGTGGAGAAAATTGTTAAACAGTTTCCTATTCTGCTTAGTTTTGGCCAAGAAAAGTGGATTTATATGTGAAGCTGTACAGAAAGAATTGAACATTATGGCTGGGATAGTAATGGAGAATAAAATATGTTTGTTTAATTTTTCCCACAAATTATAGAGGGGGGCACATAATATTCTATAAATACACCTCAGAATAAACCACAATGAAAAAAACTATTTAAGTTGATTGCAATATTATTTGAAAAAATAAGGTTTTGGTGATGATGAGTTAATTTAGAATTAACATTTAGTTAATTTAGAATGAAAACAAGGATAAGTCAGATTATGAAAGAGGCTACTAACAAGAGAGAAAACAAAACTGAAGAGGTTTCAAGGTACAGCATACTTGTCTTTATGAGAGCATTTATAGACATGATTGCATGCCAGAACAGAGGCCTGGATTCAGTGAGCTAAAGCATGGTCCCTTTCAATTTTATGTTCTTATGATACTATTATGTATTTCCTTTCATCCTCTGACCACTCTATTAATGCCACATTTACAGAGATCAATGAATAGAATTTCTTTCAATCCTTTATGGTCAAAATGTGACTGCATGCCTTGTTTGAGGACATTTCTCCCTCTGCACTTACCAATTTTTCTCCCCTTTTCCTCAAAGAATTCCCTCTGGTGCTCATGATTTTCTGCTCCGAGTACTTCACAACATTACTAAGCTTATCTTTGCAAAAGCTTTGTTGAACTTAAAAGCAACTGTACTCTATTTTCCATTTGTTATGATGATTCTGATGACCTGATTTGAAGAAAAGATCAATTATATTAGCTCAGGCATATACTTTTAATTAAAAAAAAAGCAGGAAAGCCTGGGCAAGACAGTCATAATATTAGTAATTAGCAAAATATCAGTAGTGGCCATTAAACATGAAAAATAGACATTTTAGAAAAATAGATGTTTTACTAATGTTGCATTTAATCGTACACACCTCATCAAAGTCTCATTTTACATGCGCTTAATTTGACAAGTAATTTTCATTCAAAGCCCCTCAGTTATAAAGGAAGTCAGTGCCCTTTAATTCCAGGCTTCTGTTCGGTGGCAGCATGCTGTCAGTTATGTCAATTATTAATTCTGTAGACTACTCTGCTTGACTGGTGAGAGTTTTGCCATTTGAGATCTGTCCTCTCACATTTTTCACACCCAATTTGGGAGTAACATCACAGAAAGCAGAGTCATTATGTACAATACTGTTACGATGATCACAGTCATTGTCATGGAAATGCACAGTGAGGACAAGAATAGGGTAGGCCTGCAATGAAAAAGGTAAGCTTTCTTATTCTTACTGTGAAATGACTCTCAAGAGGATGGATTAATTCACTGCCATCATCATACAGACAATGTTAGGACAACAAATTATCATTATATTTTAACATCAAGCATGCCCCCATTCCTCAATCATTATTTCTTTTCTCTAAGAAAATGTCATTTGGAGACTTGAAATCTTAAAATTAATTAAGACTTAAAAATAATCCCTATTAGCTATACTCACAAGGTTTTTCTAGGAACGTGGCAAGACACAGGTCCTGGAAAAATGGGCTTATGGTAGAAATGAAAAATAATCCTTTTATAGATATTAAGTATTATCTGTGGTTCTCGGATTATTGAACTGGTTCCCTGCTGTTGCACTTGGGGTAAGTCTTCAGTGTTTCAGGGTGTGTTTCACTGATGAAAGAACTAAAAAAAATTAGTTTTGTATTTAAAAAGGTATCTTTAAAGTATTTAAAACCACAGTGACTTCTTTTACAAAATTTATCAATTATTTGGGGAGGGTTTCTGGAAAACTTCTGAATAATCAATGGTATCTGGCAATGATAGTTCAGAGAGACTATTCATCTGCAGGTGCAAGTATGTACGTGTGTATGTGTCTGTGTGGGTGTGTTTGCACTGCAGAATCTGCAACAATTTGAGTAAACAAGATTAAATATCCTTGTCTCAGATAAGTAACTTGAATGCTCAGACCAAGCTTTCAGTTACATGAGACTTCCTGTATTTTGTGTGTCTCTGGTGTAAATTATTCTAATGAAATAACAGCCATGAGTGCAGAAAGGGGCAGGGTTAGTGAATGCACTATGATCTGGTGATGAATCGGTCACCTACTGCACCAGCTCAGAGGAATGAAGATTTCCTGAGGAAATCTAGAAAAATTGGGCTGTAGTACTGCAAGATTTTACATTTCTCAGTTGTTATGGCTGATATAATTTACATTTCTCTTGCATTTTCTGCATGCTTTTAGGTTAGATAACTCATGTCTCATCTTTTGGAAAAAATAGCAAATAAAGCATTTTAGGAAAAAAGTGAAACAGACTACATGTTTCAGTCCATAACATTCTTCATTTTGAGCCTTCACACCTCTGTCTCCAGAGGGTCTGCTCCTTCTTAAAAGGATATTTCTAAAAATCAATTGCACTGGAAGCAAGTCATAACTACACATTTAGTGTGTTTTTTACTTTAGAGAGAGAAGTAAATAAGCAGTGATAAAAGGAAGATCACTGTGGATTTGAGGCTCAGTGAGTCATGCTATTGACTGAATAACAGAGGAATATAATGCACAAGACTGACAGTTTCTCTGTGGACTCTTTGGATCTCTGAAATACCAAACCTATACCTCTTAATCCACTTCAGATGTCCTCTGAAGAGTAAATAGGAATGACTGTTCAAGTATTCAGATCTGTGTTGGTTTTCACCTGCATTTTTCTTCCCTAATTTGGGGAGTGTCCCTTTACTTAGTTCTTACATTTTTACCTGTAATGCAAAAACAGTTTCAGAATTATGTTGATGTAGGAGATAAGGAAGTATGGAGCAGCTGGAAATGAGTGTGAATACAGGAAAGGGAAGAAGAAAATAACAACCTTTCTTATGTCTTGAAATGATTGTACTTGAAATGAAAGTTAGCTTAGGAAGGTAATCCCAGGTGTTGTATTGGATTTACAAGATAGTAATTCTTTTAATTTATCATTTTATTCTTGAAAACATAAATATAGCATAACAGACTTGTTATTTGAAATTATTTTTTCAAAGTAATATGTGACATATCATTGCAATAAGTTAGTTCTAATACAAGATAGTGAATCTAATCTTCCCTGATCATATCAAGAGAATTTTCCATCTCTGATTTAATGACAGCAAGGGGACATTATATATGTTTTAGAATAAGTGCCAAGGAAGAAACAAAAGTAGAGTTTAACAATTACAACACTTTTATTCAGTTATAGAGGTTTACATAAAATAAAGTATATCAGGTATTTCAGCATTTTTAACGCAAGCAAATAGTTAAAAATTTATTTTGATAAAAAAGGGGTTGTATTTTATAATAGAGAAAATTAAAAGGAACGTGTAGATGACATAGTCTAAATATTTTGCACATGATTTGTTAGCCATTTTCATGCCTCTGTAAGAAGGAAGACAAGTGGCATCAGCAACAAAAGCAACTTCTCAAATAACATGCATCTCACTTTCTATCTTTTAGGTTGCTAGTTTAAAAAATAATGTATTTATATAAAATAATTTTTCTTCTATACCTAGGGAAAGTGTAGAAGCAATAACAACATGAAGAATAAACCTGACATCAGTAGAGTACAACATTATATGGTCTTTTATCATGTTAGCCATCTCATTTTCTATGGTAATTTTTCCAAAAAGATAACTCAATGTTGTTGCCAGCCCAGAAGCTTCCCCAAATAAAAAATGCCTACTTGTTTTATCCTGAGTTTTCTTTGCACAGAAAACTTTGCTGCCTCCTACATTCATTCAACTTGGTTTCACATTAAAATGTTGAGGGCACACTACTTGAATTCTACAACTCATAAAATGCTGTGGACCTTTACACTTTTGGTTTTGGGTTTTAAGTGGAATCTCTAAATATTCAAAGGTTATTTGGGGGAAAATCAGATTCAAGGGAAGAGAGAGCTTTCGTCAGCCTGATTAGTCTGACGTCTTTCCAGTGTGTCCAGCTATATCTGAGGTTTCCTGAAGCATAGCACTGACAGGGGCATTTTGACTTGACAGACCAACCAAAGAAACAGAAAAGCATGAACATATTGAAGTTCAGTCCTAGTCCAAAGACACAGGATAAAGTGTCTACCTTGTTTAACTTAAGTTAACATGAAATTGCAGCAAGAAGAAACTGGCTCTTTTATGTCAAAGCAGCTACATTAAACCTAATATGTCAAAATAATAACTGTTTTTGTAAGGAAGCTTTATAGAGTCTGTCAGTTCTATATTGCAAAACATCAGTTCTCTATGTGGAGACTGTTATTTAAATTAATGGTTCAAAATAATTTTGTCAAGGTGATCTAATCTACCCTGAAGTTAATATGGACTGAAGAACTCTGAACAAGACTTCTTTCTTTTTTTCTATTTTTTTTTAAATATATATTTTACCTCTTATCCTTTAATGAATTTGACGCACCAGTAGCCAAGTTCCGTGGCTTTTACATTTCTTTTAACACTGAAAAACGACATTGATGAAACCAACATCTTTTAAGTGGAACTGCCATTCCTCTCTTAAATGGTTCAGCAGTAATTTTTTGGGAGGAAATACACCTTGTTCCTACCTAGCCCTGGCCCCTCGTTTTTTTGTTTGTTTGTTTTTTTTTTGTCTCATTTTGGTAATGAATTGGTTTAACATATCTTAGCGCTGGCGCTGGGGCAGTGCCGGGGCTGCCCGGGCCGGGCCCAGGCGGTGCCAGCGGCTGCAGCGGCCCCAGCGCAGGGCACGGCTGAGCCCCTCAGCCACGGGCGGGCGGGCGAGAGCCCCGGAAAAAGCCTGGCCAAGGGAGGGCAAAACGCTGCCCGGCAGCCAGGGCTGAGCGGGGGAACCGTGCGGGAAACAGCCCTGCGAGCCTGAGGGGACAGCGGGAGCGGGGACGGAGGCGGGAGAGACCCGGCACGGATGGCCCTGGGCCAGGGAGAGAGGAGAGAGGAGCTGCAATGGACTGACCGCAGACCCCCATTCCCCATCTGCCTGTGCCCCTTCGGGAGAAGAGAGAGACCAGTCAGGACTGAAGGTGAACTTGGGAATAAGTCAGATGGGGGGGAAATTGTTTTAATTTTTTGTACTTTTTTCCTCAACATCGAACTCTATTTTAATTGCCAAGAAATTGAATTCAATTTCTTCCTGTTAAATGTATCATAGTAATTAGTCAGTGATCTCTCTGTTTTATCCCAGCCTTTGAACTTTTCTTCAGCTCGTTTTCTCCTGAATGATTTTAAGAAAGAAGACTGAGAGAGGCAGCTGGGTGGGTGTTCAGAAGCCAGCCGAGACTGACCCACCACAAAGCTGGTGTGGTACAACATGCCTGCTCTGTAATTGCATCTTTAGCTGATGCCATACTCTCTGAATGCATAGCCTCTTAGCCTCTGACAGTCTTTATATCAAAACGATGTAAAATGGCCATATAATTGGTGTCTGTTAAAAAAAAAAAAACAAACAGAAAAACAAAAACAAAAACAACCCATAAAAAATAGGTGTTAAACCAATTACATACACCAGGTGCAGCAACAAGGAAACAAAGATAATTCTGCATATTTTTATATTAATAGTGAACTTAGTAACTTTGTTTTTTAAGGATATTTACCAGCTAATTGTAAATCAATAGGTAATGAAGCTGAAGAGATGCTGATAAACTCAAGTGTGAATTAGCACATCAGTTACTTTTCAAGTATCTTCTTGACCTTATTTTAAGAGAGGTGCTCATTCATGTTCATTGTTTGTGCAACTTTCAACACCCACATGCCTTGTTGTCTTTTAAACGATTTTGCTACATCATTTTGCTATTAAATATAGTTTATCAACCCATTCAAGATGATTTGTAAAATGAAATGTTATCTGGACTTTGCTTGTTTAAACAGTGACAGGAACACTTCTGTTCAATGATTGAAACTGTAGGCTAAATAATTTCATTTACAGTATAAAAAGCTACAGAAGTTTAAAAAGGTGAAGTAAATTGAACATCATAATTAGGTCTTCTTCCATCTAGACAGATGTGACAAATGAAGCCATGCAGAACATGCTTTTATGGCCTGCTTTTCTAAGGCGAAGATGCTATAACAGAATAGAAATTTCAGGTCTAGTAGTTTATTAATTAATCTCAAAATATCTGAGAAGAAGGTGAATATGAGACTGCAATATTCCTAGACTCAGTGGAGGTAGCAAAGGGTTATTTGTATGGCATATTCTGTACAGCTGTAAAGGTAATTGCTCATATTTGTTGATTTTGAATGTGGTGCCTTCTCAACAATTGCCTCTTTGCCTTATAAGTTACACTGGCTACATGTTATCTTTCAAATCTCAAATAAAATTGATGTCTAATGCCTAATTGTATTTTTTTGTGTTCTAGAACACATGCACACTTTTTAAGGGCAATAAAATGTGTGAGGCAATAAGAAGTGAAGCAGAACTAAGGTTTGAATCTAAAAATTCTCTATCATTTCTAATCATATAACACACAGTCTATGAAACTAATTCATGGTGATGAATACTGAGATGAAATGCCTTTGTAAATATTTAATTTCTAAAATAAATTAGGGTTTTTACTTATTGTAGTGAAAAACTCCAGACTGTAAAACCATGAAAGCACTATTTCAGAATGCCTTTTTTTTTCTGCCTAGCTGTATTAGCTTTGGTTGGATCTTGGCAAGCAGTCAGTTCTCATTTAAATAGTTATTCCCACAAGTTTATAATCTGCAATTTAAGCATACTTTTAATAACAATGAAAAGAACGCAAACATCTTTATTTGGAAAGAAAGTGCAGAGATGATATTTGCATTTGGATTGTGCACAATGGTTTACAGTCAAGAACCTAAGCAGTGGTAAACCTTTGCATCTGAGATTAGAGCAGAATAATTTTAAAGTCATCTTTGCATTCCTGTGATCTTGGGTCCATTTGCTAAAAAGTCTGTTCCTTCCAGAATTTTGATGAGGTTTTCTAAAAACAGGTTGCCTGTATGGAGATATTCAAGACAGGAGATAGAACTGTTGCAAAAATGTCTCTCTGCAAAAAGTTATTATTAAAGGGCTTGGGAATAAACTCACCAGAAGAGCTTTTTCTAACTCTCTTACTGAAGAACAGTGGTGTTGCTGCCCTATGTTTAAACATTTGTATCAAGTCTTCATTTTTTCTCTTACAATATTGTAAAATTTTCCATCAGATTACAAACAAACAAAAATTCCAGTCATCAGATTTAATAGTTTGTATTCATAAATCTACACTTGGTATTTAAGTCAGGCTTAGTGTATAATTAATTTGTGTGGCATGAGATCATTGCATGTCCTTGTCTGTTTTGTTGTCAGAGATGTATAACCCTAGCTGTTGCCAAAATGTGTTCATTTTATTGTTTTCCTGTGAATTATAATACTTAATACTTAAGCTACCAGTATAAAAAAGACAGCTTTTTAAAGTCTCATATGAAAGACATACTAATAATTACAGTTCTACTGAAGATATCTTTTCATAATATTCAAAGGGCTTACTTGAGACATTCTTGTGATACTGATAAAAGAGGTGCTATCCAACAAACAAACCCCCTGCTTTACATTAAGGAAGCCTGTTCAAGAAAGAGTCTCTGTATATGTTTGCAAAGCAAATAGAAATGTTTATAACTAATATAAATATAGTCCATTTTGAAATGCATAGTCTGTTTTTACTTTGAAATAAGTGTTTATTGCTATATATATACATATCTCACTACTTAGTATTAATTATAAATCTTAATTGTAAAAGTCAATAGTGGCCTAAAGAAGTAAAATTTTTCATTTGGAAGTGTTACAGAAGCAATGTTTTCACACTCTAGTTATATGAATACTTTCTATCTGAATACCTTGAGTGAAATCATGGCAACATAACTTTCAAAAAATCGAAGAGCATCTAACATCTGTATGGATGTTTCAGATGTAATATTAAAACTACAGAATGTCATCATTATCTTGGTGACTGAAATAACAAAGTTGATGATGATGTGTTGAGCATGTTCAGATAGATTCTTAGACATGAAAATTGCAGTAATGATGGAAGGCTTCACTTACTCCCTGGAACACAGGTTGAATTCTACATTGAGCTTGAACCCTAATATGAAAAGTCTCTAAGTATAAAAAAATGCTGCCTCATAAGTTATCTAGTCATCAAATCTCGAAAAGAGGAACTAAAGCTAAACTTAAGTAACACCTGAAGCAAATGCAAAATACCTGACAGAAAGACGTGAAGGGCTAAAGGAAGTAGGAATGACCAAAAGATACAGCAGTAAGGGCAAATAAAGGTAGTCTTTAAAAAAAGTCTGTTTCCAAAATTAGAGGAATAGAAAGGACTGAGAAATCTTACATATTAATTGTGAAGCAAAATAACCCATTAAAGCAAGTTTGAAGAAAAACTGGCAATAAAAAGTACTTCTTCAGAAACATGAGGATGTGGAAGCCTACCAGAGGCTGCTGTGAGAAAATGCACTTCTGGAGCATAAAATGTGTAAAGAGAACAAAACAAGACTGTTGCAGGAAAGCTACAAGAATGCTTTTTAATCTCTTTACTGTGGGAGACCTTGAACAGTCATTTTATGAAGAATGCATCAAAGATGAAGTCTCAAACTGAGGCACTGTGGGAGAGACTATGAAACAAATCGATAAATGAACAGTAATTATCACACATACCTGTTGCTGTAATCCAGGAAGAAATACCTAACCAAATAACTTTGGTATAAAAATATCTAAAACAACTTTGGTATCTGAGGACCAAAGTGTGCAGTTATAGCAATACAGTAAACAAGCAAAAAACAACCTCAAATGATCCCCAAAACTTGCATGTAGGAAAAAGCAATTTAAACTATTTGTGGGAAGCAGCGTGAATAACTAGGTGACAAGCTTCACTAATTATATGAAGATGATGGTAAGAAGAAAGAGGGAAAGACCAACTGTAATGAAGTCCAGCAGAAAGATATTCCAAGACTGACTGAAATTCAGTACAGATAAAGATAGAATGAGGCATAAGAGCAGCAACTGAGTAGTTCTAACTGTGTAGACAGTTACCAGTCATTAAAAGGACTGTGAGGTTCTACGAGCCCTAAGATAAAACTCCATCAGCTAAGTGCTTAGAAACAATCCAATGAACAAACTGAATGTTAGAAATCATTGGGAAGAGAGAAAAAAACCACCAGTAACTCTGTAAAACCACAGTGCACCTGTATCTCAAATGCAAAGTATGGTTCTTATTTTCTTCTCTCTTTCCCCAGTGTTGCAAAATAAATATTTCAGAGAACTACCAGGCTGATGTAACATATAGAACAGTCTCTGTATGAGAAGTGACTAATTGGATTATTAGCCACATTATTTGATAAACTCCACATTTTCAATTAACAACTTCAGTTCTGGAATTTTAATATTCTTTTATAGCTGTTGTCTTTCTGCGTACAGGATTTTTTAATGGGAAAGGATGGCTTTGGAAGTAGTATGACAAACACCAGAGTAGATGAGGACTCTTCTGACTGAACAAAAAATAAAAAATGTGAGTTAGGTAATGGCCTAGACAGTTTTAAGTAATACGAACCAGGAGTGGTTTTTCACTTTCTTTCCCTTTCCTCCTATGAGCAGTAGAAGTCATAAAAAAAAGCCCCCAAAACGATAAAAATCCCAAACCAAACAAAAATGACCAACCAAAAAAAGGAAGGTTGACAACCGAAAAATAAAGAAAACAATGCTGGTTTTCATCTGTGAAATTGGTGAAACTGCTTAGTATAGCACTCTTTGATATTTAATGCCACATCAATGTTCCTAATTAGTCTCTCAATAATGAATTGAGGCAATTCAGCAGGTAAAAACTATGTCACATGGACAGAAAGGCCATACATTCAAGAAGCCAGAGCTGTATGTCCACAAATATAGATAGCTCAGATAAATGTTAACAAAAATTACTTTTGCCTATCACACACCTATGTCACAAGGGTCTTTTGTGAGACTAAACATTATTGCAAGATTGATTATGTCAGAGAATATCAGTGATGAATTCAGAATTTCCAGTCCATACTCCCTTCTTAGAAAACCTTTCCTCTACATGTCTATAAGAGCATTAGCAAGTCTTGTTTTACATTTTATTTGGACGAAATAATTTCTCCTTTTTCTATCTATATTGCATGAAAACATAGTGACATGATTCTTTCCAAGCAAAAGGAAGAGTTTTCATACCTAAAGAAAACTGATAATTTACTCATTCAAAGTTTGTTTTTATTTAAATCATTAATCACAAGGATCATGTAAAATACAAAAGTAGTTTCAAGGTAAAAGCTGAAATATACTCAGAATATGGTAGTATTTCTTATTTCTTAAGTGCTGTTTGTGGGGACAAAATATCCAACCCAAACCAAAAAAACCTTTCTATCTCATAAGTGGTTAGTGATACTCAGTGGTTCCAGTTCAGTGCACTGTTTAGGAATTAAATTATATCATTATCTTGTTCGATTTGTTTCTTTCCAGTTTTGACTTTAGGGTATAGATATCAGGTACTGTCAGAAAATCAGGTCCCACTGAGAAGCCTTTGTGTATGAACCCTAAACAAGTGACACCCAGAGTTCACTCCCTTCCATACACTTGTTCAAAATAAAAGCACTCCTAGGTGAAAATTCTTTAATTGCTCTTAGTTGTGCCACTTTCTCTTATAGAGCTATTAACTTTTACCTTGGACTATACTGTCTTTCATCTATGATGTATTATTTTCTCTTGGTGAATCAACTGCAGAAAATGATAGTTTTTATTAAAGTGACACCTCTGAATTCCCTCATGTATACTTCCCTAACTTCAATAGGGATATTGATAATTATTACAGTGGTTAATAAAATCACAGAATCACAGAATATGCTGAGCTGGGAGGGATCCACAAGGATCATTGAGTCCAGCTCCTGGCCGTGCACAGGAACACCCCGAGAGCCACACCATGTGCCTGAGAGCATTGTCCAAACACTTCTTGAACTCTGTCAGGCTTGGTGCTGTGACCACTTCTCTGGGGAACCTGTTCCAATGCCCAACCATCCTCTGGGTGAGGAACCCTTTCCTAATATCCAACCTAAACCTCCCCTGACGCAATTTCAGGCCATTCCCTCAGGTCCTGCCACTGGTCACCACAGAGAAGAGATCAGTGCCTTCCCCTCCTCTTCCCCTCACGAGGAAGTTGCAGACTGCAATGAGGTCTTCCCTCAGTCTCCTCCAGGCTGAACAGACCCAGTGACCTCAGCTGCTCTTCATACAGCTTCCCCTCAAGCCCTTTCAATATCTTTGTAACCTCCTTTGGATTCTCCCCAAGAGCTTAATGCCTTTCTTACATTGCAGTACCCAAAGCTGCCCCCAGCACTCGAGGTGAGGCTGCCCCAGTGCAGAGCGGAGTGGGACAATCCCCTCCCTTACCAGGGTGCTGATGCTGTGCCTGATGCCCCCCAGGACAGGGTTGACCCTCCTGGCTGCCAGGGCACTGCTGACTCATGTTCAACTTGCCACTGATCAGGACCACCAGGTGCCTTTCTGTGGTGCTGCTTTCCAGCCATCTCATTCTTCAGTCTGTTTGAACATCCAAGGTTGCCTCATTCCAGGTGCAGAAGGAATGCATATCACCTAATTAGGCAGCATATACAAATGTACTGGAGTGGAAATCAGATGGTTAGAGTAATGTTTCTTATTTTTTCACAAAAAAAGACATATCGTTAAGCAGAAAAGTTTTTCTCTGTCAGCCGTTTGTAGTAAAGCAAGATTAAACAAGCCCTAGGTAGAAATGTGATACAAGTATCAAACCACACAGGCATCCTAGAGAGAATGTAGAAGTTTCCCTTCTGGCCCAGTAAATACTGAGTAGTAAATTAACTTAAAGTTTCTTGAAAATCAATAGAACCATTTCTGTGTCTATAATCAGTATCCTTCCCATGGCTCCCTCCCTCTCCACAAAAAGAAAAAATAAGCCTGAGAATTTAAAACTCACTGGTGTTCAGGAGCTGCCTTCATCAATGGAAATATATCTGTAGGTGCAATATTGGTTTATTAAATTGAATACATCTAAATTACAATACTCTTATTCCAAAAAAATTATCTGCAGTGTTTCAGTCTCTTGAATACCAAGTGCAGAAAAGGAATCTTCTCTGTGTGAGTGTTCCAGTTTGTCAGCCCTTCTGTTTTACCTTGAATAAACTTCATTTGAATGCTCCTAACTTCTCATGGTATTCCCCTCTGTTGAATTGTTGCCAGTTACTTTGCTTTCTAATACCTGCGTCCCTCCCCCTTCATCAGTAATATTAAGGAAGTGGAGGCAAACTTTTTATAATCTGTTCATAATCTGCAGAAATGCTTTCTCCTCAGTCTTCACTCTTCAGCTGGATTCCATTCACCAACTGAAATTTTTCGCATTGAAGTTTCCACTTTCCAGTGATCTGTGACTGCGTTTCCTTCTTCTAATATTTGTTTGTGTTGTTCTACCTGTGACTCTAAAAGATCACCTTGTTCTAACTTCTTGTGGATCCTTTCGAGGCTAAAAGAGGATTCAATCTTCACACTACCTCAGCTCCATTGGCATTTTATGAAAGACCATGTAAATATGTGAGCATTATGTATGTGGGCACTAGAATCTGAATGAAAGCTATTCAATGCACCTTTCTTCAAACCTTTTCCATTCTGAAAAATACTACATAGGAAGATAGTGTATGTTTCATGACTGTATATTACATTAATATATTACAGCTACATGAATTGCTAATGAGGAGCAAGCCAGGAAAAATGTGAATTTTGGTTTGTATTGCCTACAGTCTAGTGTCCAAAGATTCTCAAAGATCAATTAATTCACCTTCACAGCATGTTTCTGAATCTTAATTTTAAGATTAGTTCAGCATATATCAAGAAGCCCCTTATCCCCATTCCAGAATATATTAATTAAAAAAAAAAAATATTAAAAATGTGTACACATGGAGTGGCAGTCAGTTTTCCTGGATTTTGTCACTACAACAGACAAATGCATTTTACATCAGACAGATGCAGACTTGCTACCAGTATCTACTCAAATATGTTTGAAGGCATAAACCAAGAACATAAAACAAGGCACTTTAACAAGCAGACTTTTACCCTGAAGTGTTCATCACTCCACTGAAGCCTATAATTAACCAGCAGTCATGCAGTGTAAAAGGGAGCTCTGCACCTCCCATTTCCTTGTTTTCTTCTTCTATGTGCAGATTTTGTGCAGAGAGAAATCTGTATCTCTATTGTCTTGCTAACAGAACATAAGTACTAAAGTATTGGAGATCTGCGCTTTCTAGAGAGTAGGTGTAGCATCTCCTATGATAATTAATAACATCTAATGTAACATTAGCATATTATAGAAGTTTATGAGGTTAGACTTAGATTCTGAAAAACTCTAGCAAACCACACTAATGTGACTATAATCTGAATTTCATGGACTGGTTCTCAGCAGATGTAAATGGAAAATAATTGGATTTTTTTTCTCTACATTTTATGATTTTGCCACATCTGTAGGGAATTGTAATTGTGGATCCACATCGGTAGGGAAATGTAATTGTCTGTTGAAATCTCCATCCTAGCTGCTATTTCATGCGCCCTCTGAAGACATTCTGGCAGAAATCCTTTACAAATTTAGTGTGTGAAGCTCTCCAAGAGGGGAAAACATGAATTAGCTTTGTATAGGAAGATGTTTTAAGGAAGCATATGTGCTTATAAGGTGACATGTAGAAATCGGTTTCTGTCCTGTTAGTTACTGAATAATATCATGTATGGAGCTGAAGTGCATGGGAAATACAGAACAGAACTTACACAAACAAGACAAAGTGCAAGTGTAGAAAGACCCAAGTGCCCACTATGCAGTGTCTGTAGAGATTAATCTCAAATCAACCAGATTTCAGGCATAAAATTACAGTGAAGTTGTTTGGTCAAGATATTTCATCACTTTTTTGAAAGCCTTCTGATTTGGGTCAGTGTTTTAAGTTCTGTCCCTCTTGTAGAAACACAGATGGTTTTAGGCTTTATATTAGTTATATGAGATGTCTGAGTTTTCAAACAAATTAAAATGCTTATCCATGAGAATAAAATGGATGGCTCGTATTTAATGTCTGTGGAGAACAATTTTTGTAATTCCTGTGAAGTTGCCATATCTGCAGATCACTAAGATTTTTTTTCCTTGTTTCTTTTCAAGTTAAAACAAAAGAATTGTAAATCTGAGATATTAAAGTCCTGAAAAATTAAATTAAAATATTAAAGTTTTGGACTTCATCATAATCAGTATTTCTTTCTGAGAATCTTGCAGAACCCTGACTAACTTCAGAAAATTTCCTAAGCATTGAAGCAATGCTTTACGGTTTTTGTTAACGTTCAGCTGACAGTCAGAAGCTAAATTTGGAATTGACTTTTGTTTGATAGGTCTTTGTTATGTGGCAGTTGCAGGATTCTGGATGAGGTAATAGATAAAAGAATCTGTATTATTCATACACTGAGTTTCAAAGAGTGTAGAGGAACAATTCTTACCCATCCTGCAGAGGTGGGATGCCCGGCAGAGCACACACTGAGAAGCTATGTGGCTGGATTAATTGTGCATGTGAGACATACAACAAATACAACTTGATTAATTAATTAAACAACATGTTTGATGATTAGGTGAGTTGCAAATGTCTTGATTTATGGCCTTTAATAGTGAACTTAGTTTCCTGACAAGGAGGGAAATTGAGAACTAAAGACATTTGTTCGTACATATTTATGAAACTCTACATAAGAGAGGAGAAATAAGCCACAGTTCAACTCTGAATTTAACTATATGACTGGAAAATTAGATGTGTATTTTAGGATGAGAGTTTTTCTTTTCCTGCTTAAACTAAATAGAAATGTGTAACACGAATGCCAGATTTATATTCTGCATAAACGTCACTGTTCCTTTTTGTTTCCCATTCTATTAAAGGTGTCAGGAATATTTTTATGGGTCAGATTCTGACATGACACTTTTTATGTTGGATCTGAATATTATCTTTTGTAGAGATACTTTATTTTGTGCATTCATGTCTTTAAACTTTGGCTGCTTACTATTATTATTTCATCTTTTGTTTTCACCGGTGCTCATCATGTTGAAATAAGTTAAACTGCCTATTAATTTTTTTTTATTTTCCTCTGCTTTGAGGATTTAGATGGTATTCTGGGTGCAGGGTGGCAGTGAAGGGAGGAGGTGGAAAACCAGAGAGCACTGCTAAAGGGTACTGCTAAGTCTCTAAGCAGACTCTTAAGTCTCAGGCTGCCATGAGAAGAGGTGCAGGAAGTGCATTCTCTCATAGCTCAGGGCAGCCAGGATAACACCACATTGATCAATAGTGAGTCATTACACAAGACAAGTAGAAAGAACAAGGAAAAATTATGTGCAAAAGAACTTGATGAGATGGAGCTAACAGCCTGAACTGGAAGCATGAGGACTGTGAAAGGAGAGTAAGGCTTCAAATCAGTTTTGGCTTCACCATTTATTTACCATTAAGTTATCTACTGCAACTATGAACCGTAATGAACGATCCTAATTTAAATTATGCTGTCACCTCTCTGAGATCTTCAGATTGCCAGAACAATGGAAAGGATTGTTAATTAAATAAGTCAGTACTGTTACGTTTTCAATAGTATCTATTAGTGAGTAGTCCTACTGACTGACATTATCTTTCACAGTGTTAACATTGCCTTTTTACAAAAAGTTAAAAGAATATAAAAGACTGGGTTTAGAGTATCTATCAGTGTAAAAATGTCCAAGAGCTTTTGATTTTTTACTTTCTATCCTGCCGTGTAGCTGCAAAGGCAAAAGAAGCTTTTGTCATGATTTGCTTAAAAATGAGAAAATATGGAACTCCTCTAAATGGGAGGATCACCAAGCACTTAGGGAAGTTTCACCAGTTTCTTGAAATGATGGGCAGGAGATAAAAGTACACATATAACCAATAAGTATGTAACTCTATGAGTTGAAAATACGTGATTTTATTTAAAAGTTCCTCCATAATTAAGCATCACCTCAGTAAAAGTCTTCTGGGGTTTTTTTTCCAGACGTGATGAATTTCTTTTAATGACCTTGTATTGTGCTTAAAGTGTGTGTGCAGAGTACAGCAGACTATTGCCCTGTTAGGTGTATACATATATATGGTTAAGAAGGGCAAGTAATTAACACATGATAAATGCTCTAACGCTAATGTTAGTGGTATGATCACACATTATTTTTGTATGTAAGCCCCTTATTCATATGGAACTAACCCTAAACATAAACATAAATAGCTATTTTAAGAAATATAAGAAAATGAATAAATCTGTTATTTGTCAAGCCTTACACCTCTTTAGAAATTTGAACTAGAAACAACCTGTCTTACAAAGTGCTTGGGGTTTTTTTCAGATTTTGTTTGGTTCAAGAAAATGTGTTATGGTAGTAATTCAGCATTCCTGTCTGCAAGATAAATTAAGTGCTGCTGATGTGTAAAGAAATAATGATTTCCTGAAAAAATTAGACCCTTTTCCTACCCTTTATAAATGCTACCTTTAAAAGTTAGAGTCTAATTTATTCATAGAATTGAACCTTTACCTTTCCGTAATCAAGGAAGGATAACAGATTAAAAGGAGATGATTTATACATGAAATAGACAAAATGCTTTCTAAAAATTAGAAAGCCACAGAATTTTAGGTCAGCAAGAAACATCAAAAGATCATTCGTTCCATAATGATAGCCTGCTATGGGCCAGCTATGACTAAACCTTTTCTAACAGAGTTTTTTCTACTCTGTCTCATTTAATCAGTACACTTTTGCATCATCTTGTTCATTTCTTTATTCATTTGTTCACTCATTTTCTCTCATGTTTTCATTTTTTAGTGTGTGTTTGAGGGGAGCTTTTTTTGGGGGTGGGGGTTTTTTTTCTGTTTTTTTGTTTTATTTTGGGGTTTTTGTGTGGTGTTTTTTTGCTTTTTTTTTTTTTTTTTTTTTTTTTGTAGTTTTGGTTTGGTCTGGTTTTTTGTTTGTTTTGTCTGAGGCAATTGTCCATAAGCCACAGTTACTTGTATATTAACTACTGAAACTACATGATCAAGTCGGGGATGTTTGAGGGGAATAAGTAGAATCATTGCAAACTAAAATGAAATCATATCCAGAGGTAATCACATGGAAACGCTTATCTATCTTAGCATGATTTTTAAGTGTATAGTTATTATTAGGACATCAAAACACATCCCAAGATTCCCTGGTGTGGTAGGATTCATGCTGGACATTCCAGGGCCCATCTGATTTTTCCTGGAGCCCCCGAGACAATGTGTCTTTTGCACAGACAGGTACCTCTCCAATGAAGAGACTCCTTGGAGAACTCCCATATACTAGTGTCAGAAAAAAGTTATTTTGAATATTTGTTTAGTAGGTAGTATTTCTGATAATCTAGTCCAGATACCTCACCAGCTAAGGTTTTGAAATATCACCTCTCTCCTCCCTTTACGTGCATCAGGGGAGCACAGCTGTGAAAACATTTGTTCCTCTACCATAAAGAATAATATTTTTATTGTTCTTGTTTTTATTATTATTAGAAAGGATTGTCCAGAATCGGTGCTTTTCATGACCAGACTAGTCTGAAAAAAATCTTGCATTGCTTACTAAATAGATACTGGAACTGACATTGAAAGCCAGCTGAAAAATCTTTTGTTTGAGTATTCATATACAGTATGCTGTGCTTACTACTGGTCAGGAGTAAGTGGGAAAAAATCATATCCACTAGAAAGAAATTTGCTGATTTAATATCAAATAGTATTTTGTTTCTATTTCACAGGCCTTCATTTTTTCCCTGGGACAAGTTTTAAGATCATATGAAACTTGAAAAATAATTATTTATATGAGAAGGAAAAAAATTTAAAAATTCACAAAACAAAGCACAAGGTGCATGTAGTGTAAGAAGTAAAACTACACAGACAGAGGTAAAGCAACAACCTTACTGCTGTAAGATATGTGGAATTAATCTGTAACTAGGTGTACTAATCCCAACTGTGGGCTATTAAACCACTTTCTGGATTTTTATCATTAATTAAATTATGCTTTCACAAGGCTTCCCTTGTCCTTGAGCATTTTCAGAATTTTGCAAGCAACTATTCCCTTCACATGCTAATTTGAATAACAGCATGATACTGAAAGCACCACTTCCAGAGAGGAAATAAATGGCAGGCAAACTCATGCTTTACTGAATGTGTCCTTGGTGTCTTTCTGCAAAGATGTTATCACAGCCATATCATGTGCTTTAAGATGACTGCTGAAAGCTTTCTTCTTTATACTGGAAACTTATGTAGAATTGTGAAAAATGTCTTAATTCCCCATTTAAAAGAAAACTCAAAATATGATTGAAGTATTCTAAAATATTTGTATTTCTAAGCTGTCTTTCTCAACTTGACTAAGATTGTACATGTGCTGTGTATATAAATAGGTGTACACCTGTCCTCACAGAACTAAATGTGGATATTTTGGTGGGAAGAGGAAAGTAATTTTTAAACGGAAAACTCATTTTCTGCCTGCCCATGGAGCCTTTGGATGTGTTTAGGAAAGGCTGAAACACAGATGGCCCTATTTACTTTAATGAAAACTCCACATTGCCTACCTTAATTCTAAAACAAGCAGTTTTAGTTTCAGATTTCTTTGTGTTAGAAAATATATGTTTAATATATGTTTATAAAACTCTCTATTCACTGCAGAGTTTTGCACCCAATCATCCTTCCAAAATTCTCCATATCATTCAGCAAAAAATTTAAATGCCAAAATCTTATGTTTAAATTTTCATGTGTCCTTGACATTACAGTATATCAGTGCGTTCAATGTGAATGCTGCTGGAGATGGGATTGTAGGAACTGCAGTGCATGTGGAGCATGCAAACATGAGTGTTACAGGCTTGGATGCATAGGAGAACACTGGATGAAGAGGAAAAGTGAAGAGGCATGATGGCACTTTTTGAAAGATAGATGGATGTAAGATAGCCCAAGGAGAAGAATTTGATCAGATAAGGATGTGATATCCTGGGCTAAGGAGTGGGATTTCTCTCTTTGGAGTAAAGGTTCAATACAACAATCCACCCCCAGTTTATGAAATTTAAAAAAAAAAAAACTAATTCCACTCTGAAAAATCTGTCTGAAGTCTTAAGAAAGCTTCTCCCTTTGATCTCCTGTGCTACTGAGTACTCTTCAGCTTGCCTGAGAGCTCACTGCTCCTGCCCTGACCTTATTATTTACACAGACAGCTGAGCCTGAGCAAGCAATTAATAAAATAATAACCATTTAATGTTTTGAGAACCATCTTACCCTGCCATTCATGACCTACTGTGAATGAAAACTGTGGAGACTTGTACTACTTACTCCTAAGTTGTATTTTAGTTATGTGATGTTTGCAGATGTTGCTGAAAGCTGAGGGAGCATCATTTGTTGGCTCAACAGGCCTCATCTTCAGAATAGGATACATTACCTCCTTTTGTTTATTTTCATGCAATTTGAATCTAAACCTGGGTCTAAAGAGGAAACAACTCTTCTCCTCTATGTAAGCCAAAAGGACCTTTATCATTTAAACCACAGGATATTTGTATGGGTAATTTCTTAGTATGATTTTTTTTTAAAGTGCAACCATTAGATGATTAAATAAAAATAAACACATTTAAAATACAGTAATTTTCCACTTTTTTTCTAATTTTATGTATTGTAGAAAAAGTCAGGCATTAAATAATGAAAGAAAATGTAGTTTTGAAAAATTTCCTGCACAGTATGACAAGTCATAGAAGACATACACAATATTTTTAGTATAGCTTCTTTTGGAATTAGTTGTGAGCCAGATAGATAAAAAGTTGCTGTAAAGTAAAACTACTTCAATGCTAGTGCTACTAATCTCTAATGGAAAGGATAAATTTCTGTTCTTCACAATGTAGATTTTTTTTTCCCTACAAGGTAGGTCAAGTCAGGAATTTATCCTTAGGAAAGACAAAATATACCTCATTGGCATTTACAGAGGAACAGTTTTGCTACAATCTTTCTTGTTTTACTGCTACCATCAGCATTGTTCTGATACTGAGTATTTATTCTGTAGTTTGCTCCCCTTGCACACACACGAAATTCTCCGAGATGTGAATTTGTGCCTGAACAAAAATTCTATTTATATTAATAAAGGAGATGGGAAGCAGGAGGCTTCCCTAGTTTTACCCAGGGTTTTCTTTAGTTGCCTTTAGAGAATATGATATTTACTACATTTCCAACATTTGTTTGGGTTTTCTTTAGTTCTAAGAGAGTAACACTGTTTGGGTCAGAAGAAACATATTTCCAGTTGATTACATGATGTTAAAATTATCTTTTGAGGGGAAAAAAAAGTTGACCTCTTGTCAAAATAAGATTTGTATTTCTGCTGCCTAACTAGTAGTCATGTTTTTTTCCCTGAATTCTTGTGTTGGGACCATACTGCACCACTGAACATAACAATCTGCTAGATTATTCCTTACATGGAATAAATAAGATTTTAGAAATATGAGTAATATTTACTCACTTTAGGATGACTAAGTGAGAACTTGTATTCAGTGGGTGTTTGAAGTACCAAGCAATATGTTTTTATTATTTTCATTTTTTCCTGAAAAAGAATAAATATTTTTGGACTTCACAGTATTAGGTTAGGGAAAAAAAAAAGACATTGGGAGAACAGAATCCTACCCCTGGGTCTCCTGCTGGGCCATACAGGCACTTCCTCCTGGGCTTCTTAAATGTAAAGAAGACAGTCTATTATGGAAAATGTGTTAATGAATAAACTATACATCCAAAGAATACTATATGTGCTCTGTATTGACACTCTTACTGCTGGCAAGAATGTCTTGTAATTTGTCTATTAATCATCATTTTAATGGCTTCCCAGAATGAACTAATTTTATATTTCTTTCCCTGTCATTTTACAGGTATTATTTTAAAGAATCATTTGTTCCTAATTGTTTCTTAGCAGCCAATAGCTTTAGGGTTTGTAATCCTATTCTGCCTGAACATTTTTTGAGAAGGGAGAAGGTGTCAGAGCATCTCTGAATAGAAAAATCATTGAAATGTTCATGATAAATTACATCTATATTGATGTATCAGCATTCACGTAAGAAACACTGAGGAGAGGAATATATTGCCTTGAAGTGAGAATAGTATGCTTATGCCTTTTAATATAGTTGGAATACTGGTTCTGGAGAAAGATCAAATTTTAACAGGCTTCATCCCTTATTTTAGTAAGTGATAGCAGTGAAGGAAACACCTTGTCTGGGATTCTTTACATGTACAGAAAGAGAATATTGTTGTTACCTATTGGAATTGGATGATAGTGAACATAGCATAGTTCTTAATCAGAAACATAGATTTTGTGTTAAAAGTAACATGCAGATTATATTACTGTTCATTTTAGTAAATCAATAAGCCTCTGACTTGCTTTGTTGAAATGCTTTCTGTTAACCACTGTCAAAGTGTAACTGGAAGAAAGTAGTTCTCAGCTTGATCTTTCTTGTGTTAAATTCAAAATAATTCCATGGTTAGGATATATATTTATTCTACAGAAAAACAAAAACAAGTTCAAGCATGAAACTTGACGTTACAAGGGACAGCAAAGAACATAAATATTTTTCAATGAGAAATTTAGAACTTTGAGAAGGCAAAAAATGGTGGTTGTCCATGTAAGGATGGAAATTATCTGTACTATGCTGAAAAGATGCCACGCAGCACTTGCAATTACATTGTCAGGTGGAAAGATTAGCAGAACATTACACATTACATCAGTCCTGTATAGGAGTGCTGTTTCAAAACACCAGTCAGTCATTAATAGTGATGTAAAACTGTTTTATAAACATTTTCAGAACTTGTGTCTTACTTGTCCAGAAGTTGTGCTGATGTGAATGTGAAAAATGAGGGGTTTCTTGCGTCGTAAAATCAAAAACTTGCAGTTGTGGCACTTCAGATTTTTATGGACTGAAGTGGGTCATGGTAAATCTAGAAAGACAAAAGGAGCAGTAGCACAGTACCCCTTTGAATAAACTGTGCTAATTGGTGAGAATTACCTGGTTAAAAAGCCTTGATCTCAGAAATCGTATTTATTCTTGAGAATGCTTGTGTGAAGTAAGGAAATACACACAAAAGATTCTTAAATTTCCCCAGTTTACATCCATAAGGGATACAGAAAATTTTTGTAACAGCCCATAAAAAGCATGATAAAGGTAAGGAAAGTTGTTTACGTTCCCACTCACTGGCATTGATAGGTTTCTATTTCTTTATTCCTGCTTGTGAAACTATAGTCATCTTTGTAAGAGTCAGGATCACTTTGTCACTTTGCTATTGCAGTCATTACATGACATATCTGTGGAGAGAGCTGGTGATAAGCTTCTGCTGTGAACATGAACCTTCTGACTTACACAACAAAGATGTTCAAAGTAGCAAAGCTGGCATTTTTCACTATCAATGGATTTTGAGACAGGTAATCTTTCAAATTTGTGGAAACATGCCCTCAACATGATGATGCGGAGTTTTTTCCTGTGTCATGTAGTACGTTTTGTTTCTAGCAAACAGGAAGAGTTCTACATTAGAGGAAGAAGGAAAGTGTCTGTAATCAGAAAAAAAGATCATACTCTCTTCTCAGAGAGATGCAGAAGAAGGGTGATCAGTTGTGAGACTTGTAATGGAAACTCTATACCGAAGCAGGTTTTTTACAAATACAAATTTCAACCCACAAGAAGAAAAGCTGTAGACCACATAAAAGAGATGAAATCACTATCCAGATGCAAAACCAGAACATGATTTTGAGTGTTTAATACTGCATAAGCAGTGAATAATCACTACCCCAATAAATTAATATTCTGATATTCAATGTTATGATAGCACTTCCTAATATTTCAAAAGTATATAACAAATAAGTCTTACCAAAAAAATGTGACAAAAAGAAAAAAAAACTTCTCAATAATGAAAACGTGCAATTCTTTTACCTGGAAAGTGCATTAATATGAGTTGATAGGGAGCTCATAAAAATATGGAGATTAAATCCTTTTTAAAGAATGATATATGTCACTCTTGATGACACGTGGTAGTGCATTCTTTTCAGTTTCTTCAGAATGAAACAACTTTTTCACCTGAAATAGAAGCCATTGGACAGTAGCTAACCTGTTTTATTTCCACAGTCTTAAAGATTTCCCAGCAAATTAGCTTCAAAGACATCAAAACCAAAAATGTGTGAAAGATTTTTGGAAGGATAGGATAAAAGGAAGCTGTTAAATTAATTATCTCTCCTTGATCTTTTCCACATAATATTTTTTTCCTAATCTAACTCTGTAATTGACTAAGTAATCAGGTCCCTGGCAAAAAATTTCCTCTAGCTGATTTTACATGGCTCAAAGATACTACATCAGAAAATCACACATTTATTTTTTACCTTCACAGTATTTCTTAGGAAGAGCAAAGTAAAAAGAAGTAATTTAGAATATCACATGAGTACACAGCAGAAGCAAAGTAAAAAGAAGTAATTTAGAATATCACATGAGTACACAGCAGAGTTGTTTTCCCAGAGCTTAAAAATTAATGTGCTGTCTTCAGATCTATCATAGAGCAAACAGTATTATCTGTAGCACTGTTGAACAAACAAGCAAACAAATAAATGGTACTTTAAAAAAGAGTTTGAGTACTATTACACTTAGAGCTATGTGGTGCAGCGAGCTATTTCTATCGCTCTCATTATCAGGAGAAGCTCTGTGCACAGAGATCACACATAATACAGAATTTGTTGATCAGAGCTTTAGAGAACTAATAGTTTTTTCACATTTTGAAAAATCTGAAATAATCCTTAGGTTGTCATTCCTGTTCAGTAAAAGATATGTATCTTTTATTTTTGGAAGATCCTGTTACAGGGAATGTGTTCTCTTCTTGCCTTCTGTACAAGAAATGGAAAGAAAAAGAAGGGTTTGATTTTCTCTTCATACACGTAAAAAAAAATAAAAATAACAGTGCAATGAGAGTAGCTTGACTGAACAAGCACCAGAAATGAAGGCCAAAAGCACAAAAGCACCTGTAGAAAGTCTGGAGAAACAGTGTGTGGAAACAGACTGTTTTTACACACACTTTTTCTCCATCGATGTCACAAATGTGCAATGTTTTTCAGTGAAGAGCAGCTTTTCACTGCATCAGTGAGTTTCCAAGCCCTGAACTCTTGGATCTCTTGGGTCTTTTCAGAAAATATATGCACTTACTGTTTTTCTGACTTTGACCTTTTCAACATCCTAAGCAAACATCCTTTCATATGAAAGCAGGCTTACTTGAGCAGGTAATGCAAGTTATGATATTGGTACCTAGGACTGCTTTTGACATATTTGAGGTGTAATTCATCTGTGACTGTGTAGCTGTACGGTGAGGCATTTACAGACAAAGCAGAATTTCAGTGGTCTAAGGAAATGAGAGGTTTGCAGGACCTGTGCCCAAGAGTAGTTCGTGAACTGAAAAGCTTTTATTTCCCATTTGTGCTTGTGCCCTTTTATAGGAATGGTGAGATTTTTAAAAGCGTTTTATGATGGCATATCACCTTTTTATTATGATTTAGTTACACAGTCAGAAGCAAAACCTTTTTCTTACAATGTTGATGATGTGTGGCCAGGGCTGATTTGAGTAACAGTGTATCATCAAGGCATTTGGATTCAGTCAAATTTATGGTCCTCCTGAACGGATCTAGGAATCTAAGTTATCACCATGATTACAGATTTATTGATTGTAAAGTGAGATTTGGTGACAGTAATTGTGAAGAGAAGCTAAAAACTGAAGCCCAAATACGAAAAAACCTTAAAAACCTCTAAAACCCATATACTACATAAATCCTAGTTGCTGGGAAAAAAAAAAAAAAAAAAAAAAAGAATAATTTCTATGCCCATCACAGCATTTGGCCAAATAAAAGATGTCGCAGTGACCGCTCTCTTCAGCTTGGCCAGCACCCGCGGTGTGTGGCAGGAGTGGGGAGCAGCCAAAGGCTCGAGGCTTTAAAGCTGCTCCTCCGGAGTTCAGCTCTGCCCAGGGGAGCTGAAGCTCCAGGTGCTGTGGCTGTCAGCAGCCCCGAAGAGGGAGAGGATAGAAAGTAGCGGGGAGGCTTGCTTTTGGATACAGTTGCAGGTTTTCTGCCCGAAGAGAGTCCAAGGCACACAAGCACAGATCAGATCTGTGCAACAACTTATAAAGGGAGGTGTTAAAATGCGGATGGCTTGACAGGGGACCAATAGGGGTCTTTGGGGGAGGGATATGGACAGGGATAGACATCCACGCGGACCAATAGTCTCGGGTGGAGGGAAAGGGATCACATGCCCCAATGGGGCATCGAGGTTTAGGGGATTTCCAAGAGGGGAGGTATCGGAGGGGGCAGGGTCTCGGGGGATTATATGGATAAGGGTAATTAGGGAGGGCTTTGGTGACAGGCACAGAACAATCCAGAACTCCGGGAGGGGTTTGGGTGATTGATAGGGAAGGTGCCAGAACAAAGCGAGGGGATAACCATATTGGGAGCACCGGGGGAGCGGCTTGGATCTGGGACAGACCAACTGGGAATAGAAGTGGGGAAGGTACAGACGAGCCATTAGGATACAAAGAACATACAAAATACAATAAAAACTTTGCATCACCACAAAAAGATGTCTGAAACGAAAGCTTACTGCTGTGAAGAGAGTTCAGATGAAAAGTTCTCCAGAGTGTAATTATTTTTTTTCCATACAGAAGACACATAGTATGGACACATAGCACACTGAAAGAACAACTTGGAATTCTATTTTTCTTAAAAATATATCATGTTCTTTGGAAACAAAATGACGGTTTTATAAATAGATGTTTACTGTGTTGTTTTAGAATTACTTTTTTCTTTTTTTTATTTTTTTTTTTTCTTTTTCATTCCCTGGAGTGCTTCTGTATAGAAAGAAAATAGAAGCTAATGTTGACCACTTGTGGCTGCTTTAGTATACCTGATGTTGTTTCAGACGTGATTGCTCACTGCATACTTCTGCCATTATACTTCGTAATGGCTGCAGCAAAGGAGCAGGCTTTAGAGAAGCCGCCTGCAAACGGGAGCATCTTACAAGAACAGATGTTTGGGTGCTATAGTGTTACATTGTGAAGTTAATACTGTTTCATTTGTGTTTTTCCTGGATGATTGCAATCCAATTATTTTTCTTCTATCTCAGAAAACTCATTCAGCAGATGGGGAAATTGCAATTTTCTGTTTTCTTCCTCTGGTTGACAAGGGTGTGGAATAACTTCTTGTCAATTTGTGGACACTGCTATGGATAGTACGGTTATCTCTTGGGCGAATGATTCCCTCTGAAAATTCCATCAAAATGTGTGACATTGCCCAGAGCAGTGTCTTTCATTAAAATATATATTATAGCTCAGACCAAGGGAAGCAAGTCTGCAGCAAATCTGATGATGTTTTTACTGCATAGACACAATGAACATTTCAGTAGTATCAGCTAGATTCTGCTTTTGCAGTGGGTACGATCCAGAAAAAAATTATATGCCATTTTTACTACTAATAATTTAATGTAACCTTTATTTTAAATGAAATGTTTTGTCTACATAAACATCAAAGGAAGTCAGTATGATTGCAGTTAATACTAGAGGGAAGACTAAAATATTTTTTAGTATTTTAGTGCTGTAACATTAATTTTTTATATATCTCTCTACATTTTGTTGTTTTTAGTGAGGCAATAAACAGTTCTGTGTGACAAAAGCAGAGTAGCTTAATACATTCCTCTATGTTTTGCTAAAGCTTATAGCTCATGTTTTTTGGACATAATTTTGTCATTCCTCTGGGTTGGGCACTCATTGGTAGACTTTGCTGCAGTAGTGTTTGTGCTGGGCCCCTCTTGTCAAGATAAACTCATTGACAATGACAACAGAATTAAGAAGGGGAGGTTCTGCTGCTTTCTTTGAAATAATATGGTGCTCTCTGAACAGAACACAATATTTTCTTCAAGACATAATGGTAGTGTCATTAACATAACAGGTTTTGCTTTTGTATTCTGTGCATATTATTTTATTGTTTACTATTTTTCAACAATAATTTTTAATTATCTGCAGTTATTTCAAAATAAGTGTTATGTACATAACCACTTCTACTCTGATTAAATTAATTAGGCTAGTGCAACAGTTCTTAATTTTTTCAGATCAGCCTTGGATTTGAATTTAGTACCTATAAGACAATCTCTTCACAATATTTTTTTTTCTGGAACAAGATATATCCAGATTCAAGAGTTTATTGGTAGTCAATTAAAAATATTGCAAAAATCATAAGTAGTCCACTTAAAAAGCCACCCACGCAGCACTCCAAGAATGCAGATTGTTCAACTAAAGCAAACAGGAGGAAGCAGTCACACAGTTAAATTACTGATAAACTCTTCTACTTTACAGTTGCCCCTCTTGTCCAGGCTTTTTTCTCTCCTGGTCATGCATGGTTTCGTGGTTGCCTCTTGTTTTCCTGAGACAAGTGCAGGGGAGCGTAGTGATCACTGTGAGTTGTTAACATTCCACATTCCCAGTAGAAGCAGGATGTTGGCTTTCTCAATTTTTGGATTGATTTTGTAGTACTTATTGGTGTGTTTTTTCCCATTGGGCCCCTTTCCTATTGTCCAGTGGTTTCTCCCTATTTGTGGCCAGTTGCTTGACAAGTAGGTATGTTTAAATGTTTGGATATATGAATTGGCTAAACGTCAGCTAAAGCAATGCAGATGTATGAGGTTGATTGGTAGTGAATAAGGCCAGTAACTAAGCAGCAGCCACCTGGTATTTGGGGTTGTGATTAGGCTTTAGCCACTTGATCATTTTTCAGTTACAAACAGTAACAACACTGTAGTAGCTGGGCAATTAGCCTTCAATAGGTGCATTCATTTTATAGCAGTTAATATGCTAATGCTAGTGCATCAAAAAAAGTATTTAAAGATTCATAGTATCAAAATTAATATAAGGATATAAAGAAAACTCATTAACTGAAATACTTGCAAGTATCTGCAAATCACGCCTTTGATTAATGTAGCCCTTCTGCAGTTTCTGCAGAAACTCTAAAAGAAAATGAGCTTTTAAATGGACTGATGGAAGAAAAATGTTGAAGTCTTAGCTAAACAAGGACACCTTGGTTACTGTTCTGCAAAATCAGATATACACTGCTGATATGGGCTAGTTAAAGATTGAGGAACCATCATAAATCTTCCTGGATGCAACTTGTTATTAAATATGTCAAGAGGTGTAGCCCACTGGGTTGACAAAGGGGATATTCCAGATATGCCCATTGGCTATTATTTTCAGCTTCTTCTTTCCCTAAAAAATTCAGCGAAATAAAGACAGGAATAATGACCAACAGGGGATGAAAACTGAATACTTTCTGGCAGCTTCGGGTTGTGGACAGATTCAGAATATTAAATAGATCTCTTCTTGTTGGAAGCATAACCAAACCAGCAGTAATGTTTGCAGGAGCCAGCAAGAATTGAATCTGCATTTCCACAGGGAATTCAGAAAGCTGCACTGACTGCAGTCTGGGGAATTGGAGACATTGCTGTCAGGGATCAGCAGAGGGAGGAAGCTCCCTGGACTGGGACACTGGAGACTCCCCCAAGCGGGTCATTACTAGGCCCAGCCTGGAGAGGAAACCCAGGGTTACTGGGGCATCCCCAGCCCAGGCATCGAGCACCTCCTCGGAGATGGAGCCAGACTGAGGCTGGGCAGGGAAGGGCTGTGGGGAGCTGGAGACCAACTCTGCTGCAGCATCGCTGGGGCAGGACTACGGCCCCTGGGGTGCTGTAATGAGGTCCTGAGACATGGGCAAGGGGGGAAGCCCTGCAAGGCTTGAGAGGAATAAGTGGTAAAGTGTAAGATGCACTAGTCTCTAGTGGGTAACTAGGCAAAGTATTTGTTGGTCTGCAAGGGCATTTTTAAAGTAACATTCAGGGTCTAATGTAAAATTGCTTAGGAAAACAAGTTGGAACAATTAAGCAAGGGGGAAAAAAGTGTCTTTAAGTAACAGTTAAACAGCCAATATCACAAATCACTATATAATCATCAGGCTGTCATGGAAACTAAGATCTATTCAAAGACAATTTCAGTTATGTTTTCATAATCATAGTTAAAACCTCACACAGATATCAGAAAGCTGTGTTCTAATGCTTGGCATATTTCCCTTGCATCTCTTTTCAGTGCTCATTACTCATCTCAACATTATGAGTAATCATGTTTCAGTTTGGAGTGCATTTGTATTTCTCTTTAAATTCGAAGACGCAATGTTGTATCTTTCTGTCTCTGACTGACAGAGCAAAGGAAAAAGTAACACCAAATTTTTTGTTTATCTAAGATACTGATTCACAATGCTACAGTGTGTGACTGTCTCATCCTCTCACATATATGCGTTCTTACAGTAGTCATTGGCAGAGGTGATGGAATCGCACTGAAATGAAATGGCCACACTCCTCTAGGGATCTGCTTTGAGATGACTTCCCCAGGTCACACGAGTCAGGTCTGAACTGGTGAACAAAACATGGGTTGGTTTGCATTTGCATTGCTAGTGACATCCTTCTCTCCATCAGATTAATCTGAAAGAGAAATAGTTACAGCAGTCCCAAGCAGAGATAAAGCTGACTATTGTCCAGCTAGATTTTGCTCCCTTGATGTCTTTTAGAAACTATTATAGGCAGTGCTGCAGAAATACACTGTCCTAAACACGAATTTGTAACCTAAGAGGTGAATTGCATTTATTCTAATTGGAAATGCTTTTGTGGAGTAAGCCTCTTGTTGTGGAGATGATTTCACAGTACGGAGGGAAAAGAGAGAAGTGCGCCCTGCTCATGGACGTAAATCTCTCATTAATCTAGTGAACACTGTCTTAAGTAGGATTTCCCAGGGGCTCTCAGCACAACACATATTGCAAATAAGCGTTTGATAGAAATCTTGATATTTTTCTGCTTGGACCAATTTGTACTGAGATGGAAGTATTAAAGAAGACAAACAATTCTTTAATCTTTACTTTGCAGAAAAGCTGAAATATAAACAACTGACAAAGAAAATGCCATTTTGCTATGCAAAATCCTCCTATGTGAATTTAAAATTCAGCATTAGAAGTTAAAAGGCACAAATCAAAGTGTTATATTTCAAACAATATAAGAAATATCAGGAAGTAAGCAAGCAGGAACTTCTTTTAGCTTTTACTTGCTTTCAGTTGTTGCCTTACAACTGCAATTTAAAAGACCCAGTTGTTAATGGAAGGCTTTCAGTGATTATTAATATGGAGATAATTTTCTTCTGATGATATTCCTGCCTGTACTTTTCAGTTGAAGCTTATTAACATACCAGAATGTTTAGCAGGAATAACATATAATTTGTTGACCATGAAATCAGCTGAGTATCTTTTGTGTTTTGTAATTTTCTTACTTTTCTATGTAAAAACCCTCTGACTCAAAATAAATCTGTATTTTCTTCACTGATGACAAGTACAAATAGTTGTTTCTTCACCATAAAAAAATTAGCTAATGTTACTAATTTGCCAAATGGTCTATGCATTTCATGCCATCACAGTGAATTTGTGAGTGTGCCCTTCAGCAGAATGGTATTGGAATGGCATGTCTATGTTGATATTTGGGGTTTTGGAGAACCTTACTTTTCATATGTTATGGCAGTTCCTTATTCTGTGTATTTCTTACCTAGCAACATAACCAATTTTTTAATTGATTCATATGTTCGTAATTCCAGTTATGGATGCAGCGATTTTTGTTGGGATTTCTATTTGGTATACCTGAATATGCTTTTACAAATCCACTTGTAGAGGTAAAAGGAGAGAAGTAGGATGGAAAGCCCTCTGATCTTTTGCAGTTCAGATTAGTTTTGAGCTCCTTATAGCATCACAGACTCATCAAATCTGCCATTTTGCTGTTAGCATTTGCAAGCACCAGCACTGAGGGCTCATTTTATCCCAAAAGACTCCTACAATTATAATTGGTTTTGAAAAATTAGAGTACTAGTAAACCTATGCTAGAATAACAGAATACCCACTACACTTGTTTTTAGGAATAAATTACTTCAAAGAACATTTTGACTTTATAGGAAGTTTGGATTCCTGGAATTTTACATTGAGTGGATTATTCCTTTGTTAATAGAATACAGTGTAATTCTAAGGATAAGAAGCAATTAATTTTGCCAATGACTACTGTAAATGAAATGTGTAAGAATGTTCTGCTGTCCTACAAAGGCATGCCAAACAAACAGACCCTTTTGATGCTTCTTTATTCCATTAAGAAAAAAAAAAAAGGATCCACAGTGGTGACCCAGTTAGTTTTGGTTACTCAGTCAGATTTCATATGACTCAGATAAGTATATAGTACATTGACTGAATTTGTGCTGAAATTTATATGAGTTGAAAAACTTCAGTTTATTAGATTTCCCCTTTCCAAGCCCCCTACAGTACAAGATATAAATTAGGTGCAACGCCATAATTTCATTAATTTAGTAGACAAGATTAAAAAAAAAAAACAAACTGTCGTCAAGTGCCATATGCTTACTCCTTTTACAAATAATAAGGAAGATAGTTTTAAAGGCAAGACAAAGACCCGGAAAAACAAAGATGCATCTAGCTTGTGTTTTATGTAAAATAAAAGATGTTTTCTACCCTACAGGTCTTATTTTCTCTCTGTCCAACCCTCTATGGTTTTTGAACTGAGAATGAAAACAGGAAAGTAACACCTTGCATTCTATTAATTAAAAATAGTATCTGTCATTCTCTTTCTGCTTTGCTCAGATTCTGTATCAAAACTTAGTAATGACACACTGCAGATATTGAGAAATATCCAGAGCAGTAGGATAAGGATAAAAACAAGTGTCTTCTGATTTCACAGTATAACTGCAAAATACCTGAGGCTGTTCATTTCTGCATTACCATTTTGTTCTTATTGTGCTCCTCAATAAATGCATTCCATTCTCAAAATTGTTTCAAAGAAAAAAAACACCAAACCCACAAATCTTCTCAGTCTATACAAAACCCACCCTTTCTTATCAAGCAACACATGTTCATTTTTAATCTAAACAGGCAATTCTTTAAAGTCAGGTTAGAAACAGTGAGGCAGTGGGAAGCAATTTCATGTTATCTTTTAACACACCAATCTACTTACTGGCTTTTCCTTTTCCCCCATCCCCCAATAAATTAAATCTTTGTTGTACTCAAGGAGGGGTAAAATATATTTAATGTATATTTCATAGCACAAAGTGTTACAGACAATGAAAATGCTGAAATATCTGTCAAACTTCATCATTTAACTATAAATAATTTAAATAGAATCAAGTTAGATGGCCTTCTAGCTAAAAATAAACAAACAAAAACCAAAGAAAATGCCTGTGTTTTGTTGTTGGATAGAGTAATCCAGACAGGCATCTGCCACTGGCACACTGTGCAGTGTTCTTTCACAGTAAATTATGTTGTCCTTGGGGCCACAGAAGAAAATGTAGGTGGGACTGAATTGCCACCACTGCAGTGGACAATCCAGTGGACTACTTAGGACAGGGTTTCTAGCATGAGTGCTGTTAGATAACTACTAGAAAGACTAAAACCAGAACCAAATAATACAAAAACCATCCCAGTTACTAGAATATTCTTGACTTAGGGAAGTTTTCTACAATGGACGTAGAACCCAAGAAGTCCCAGCTTAAGAAATGAACTATGCTGGGTGGAAATGACCCTGAATAAAATGACTGGGTTGCCAGAAAGAGCATAGGAGGATTTACGGCAAGAGCTGGGAAAGGTGAAAAAAAGTAGAAGGGTGCTAACATTAATATCATAGTTTTTATATCTTGTGTGCAATAACCTTTAATGAAATTTGATAATTAATTTTATATTATTTTATGTGTTTTTATTCTACAGCTGCATTCCAATTCCGACAAAGGTGATGGATCAGTCAAATACATTCTTACTGGAGAAGGGGCAGGGACTATATTTATTATTGATGACACAACTGGAGACATCCATTCAACCAAAAGCTTAGATCGAGAGCAGAAGACGCACTATGTACTTCATGCCCAAGCTATTGATAGACGGACAAACAAGCCGCTCGAGCCCGAATCTGAATTCATTATCAAAGTGCAGGATATCAATGACAATGCACCAAAATTTACAGATGGACCGTACATTGTTACTGTGCCAGAGATGTCTGAAATGGGTAAGGAAAACAAACTGTGCAGTTCAACAATCTTTTAGCGAGTGCAAATGCCACATACTGGTTGTCAAAGTCATAACACCATCACATCATTGAGTGTATGTTAAATATATTGGAGTTAAGAAGAGAAGAAGACATGAAATATAACCTGTATGTTACTGGTGACATTCATAGTAAGAAAACAGTACAGACACACACGCTAGTTGTAAGAGAAGAGTCACTCTTAATCTTGAATGTGTTAACGTACATTCTTCGGCAAATTGTACTTTCCATTCTAGAAACAAGATGTATTCATATATCCTTGTTCAACTGCACACTTTATGGTGTTCTCTTACGTCCACATGAGCATTCTGTACAATTTGCAGAATCACAAAGGAACAGTAGTTTCCTAGATTCTTTTAAAGAATTTTCTTTAAAGTGAACTGAAGTTCAAAAAAGTACCAATCTTTGTATTTCCCCGTTACATAGTTCAGATACTCTTATTCTTTGAGGTACTGTATTGTGCAATCAGTTTTCTTTATTTAATACTTCTCTGGTGTTGAAATTAGTTTATAACTTTCCTCTAATAGACGAATTGCCAACAGAAACTTGTACAAGGAAAAAAGGGCAGTATTTCTGTGAGAAACACAACAACTCCAGGACTATGCAAGCAATACTTGTTTGTGTGAATTACTACAGTGAGTGCATAGAGCTTCCAGTAAGAATATTGTGGGTCTGTATGAAATGTCTTCAGCTGTCTCTGATCATTCACCATGGCACAAAGATTTACTGTTAGAGTTGCAGCTCATTTCAGTTTCATCTAAGCTTTTATCTCAGTTATCTCCCATTACACCACAGGCTGTCTTAATGAGTAATTCATTTCCTTTACCAACTGTTTCCAAAAATGCATAGCTCCATCTTTCTCTTTCATTGGTTTCTTTTATCTTTAATGGAAACCATTTTAATTGATTATTTCCTTCACCTTTAGAAGCATTTTATTTTCTGCATAGGAGGAAAGATAGTGGAAAAGAGATCAATATTATCTTCAAAATCAAAAGTAGCTAATATAATATAATAATATATTATATAATATAATATATAATTCTATTATATTATATATTATTATATTATATTATATTATTAATATAATATTATTTTTTATTTGTATTCTATATATGAATTTTTTTTTTCACCTTCTCAATATTGAACATTCTTACATAAATGTTAGTAATAATTCTGCAGTAATCAGAATCTGGTGTTACTGTACAACTACATCATACATGTTACTGTTTTCGAAAGAATGATTTGAATAGTCTGGGATGGTATTTTGTGTTATAAAACAGAACGGATTATGGTAAACCAATGAAATTTTGCCAGTAAAATAGAGAATTGATGCATATGTTTTATAAATTAAATACTTTACTGGTTGTACTTGAGGGAAATCATTAAAATATCTATTCCACAAAGTTTTTGTGTTGTGTGAATAAAACAGAATTTTCATATTTTGTCATACAGGCATTCTATTGTAGGTGTACGTTATATTTTCGTTGCAAATTTATTATCTCTATTTTCTTTTTTCCTTGATTTGTTTGTATTTGTTGCATTTTGAAAGGACTTTTATAGTCTGCAATTTCAGGAAGACTAATTCTATTATTACTTCCACAGGATACACTCTTTGTGTCAAATGATGGAGATACCTCTGCCACTTTTATTAGTTCTATAATTAGCACTTTTTTTTTGACATTTAGCTGTGGAGTCTATGCATAATTGAACTTCTTGATATTATTCTACAAATTTCTAAGGAGGCTGCACTGTGAATATCTCTTCTGGTTTTTACACGATCATTTAAAGATCTTTCAAATTTACTGTCTCTCTGGAACAGTTCTCATGCTAAGTGGTGTTATTTTTGATCTCCATTATGCTGTTTAGTTTCAGCAGCAGTTCTTGTTTGTCTCCTCAAGATGCTAGTTGGTATTTTCCCCACAATTTGAACTTAATCTAGCTGTAAAAGCTGTAGAACCTTTATGGCTTTTCATTTTTCTCAGGTCACTGACAAGTAAGTACAGGAAAGTTTTAAATTTTTTTTTGGCAAATACTACATCACAGTTTTCATTGTGACACAAAATAAACATACTATTTATGCTTTATGTAGTATTCTGAAAGAGATGAAAGAAAATGTCTATTCCTTGCCTTCAATGAAACTTTTCCCTATAATTTGGCTCAAGAACCAAGATTTATAGCTGAAATTATTTCTTCTGCAGCATAAAAAACCCAGTTGCATTGAGATCTCTGTGGTCTGTTTTAAGGTTTATGAAAGTCATCTTTATGTAAATTAAAAGAAAATAAGAATATTTTTCAATCAGTAAAAGACTTCCATATGTGTTAATTGTCAGCTGCAAAATGAGTGAAACACTCCATGTTAACATTTTAGTGCTAAGGTAATTTAGAGGTGAGATTAGATGACCTCTCGAGGTCCCTTCCAATGCTAATCATTCTGTGATTCTCTGATAAGAAGAGTTTTCCCAATAAATTCTACTTAAGAAATTGATAGGCACAGTAGATTTTTCTGACTTCTTTTGAGAGTATTCCAATGGGAGTTAGTCATAATTTCAGATAATCTGGAAGACAATATTAATGTTGTTCATAAATATGATTTTTATTAGAAGTGCCTATTTTACTTCCTGTGTTGTGAAACTGAATCACATTTTGTTGAGTAATTAGTGTTTTAAGACAGCACTAAGAATTACTTTAGTTAGGCAGAAAATCCCTGTGTTTATTAAACTTCACCTTTTTATCACTCGTTTTAAGTTTTTTGTTCACTATTGATTCATTTGAGATTTGGTACTACAGCAAACTGTGGAAAGTCATGCATACAAATTTGCATTCTCAACACACGTTATTCATTGAACTGCCTCATTAAACATTAAAAATTTGTCTTCAGAGAGACAAATTGAAATATTCCCTTTCAGCTTTCCTTTGATATATAACTTCACAAAATTTTTATTGCAAACTATTAAAAAAAAAAAGAGAAAAAACAAATGGAGATATTTTGAAATAAAAATATAGTGTAGTGCCCCAACTGAATAATCCTTATTTTTTATACCAGAAAAAAGACAAAACTCACGGAGTGGTGTTCAGAGCATACAGATATGTTTTACAGCTCTTTATAAAGCATTAACTAAAAAAATAGTATTTCCATATTGTAATCTCTGAAATGTAGTGGGAAAGCATATGGAAAGGTAGTTGTACTCTGAATAAACAGAGACTCCAACTGGGAAAAAAAAGTCGTTTTTATTGCCTAACTGGAGTGACAAAATTCTTTTGTAGCAAAATCTTGAGGCTTTCTTGACAGGGGCTTTTGCAGTAAGATAGCAAAAAAGAATGGAAGGTATTGGTCTGATGTTCATATCTGTCCTGTGGTGTCCAGAGAAATTAGACCTCTGTCTTTTGTATTTGATTACTTTTTTTTTTTTGGACTTGTTAACATTTTAAATAGCAAGAGAGCTGTACTGTATAACTCTCCATCAGAATCCTTCATTACACCTAGCTCAACAACAAGAAATGATACCACATTTAAATGATACAAATGTATCCAGAATTGTGACTTGCCTGTTGTGCAGACGAGTCTGAATGATGCTAACTTTGAAAGGAGTAGTTGGAAGGTAAAAGTACCCGCTTTGCCTTTTTTCTTGCAAGGCATTCTAACCTGCAGCTTTCACAAGCTGCCTTTTCTTGGTGCTCAGCCAATCAGGCAAGAGTCGGACAAAAAGCTGCTGTGGGGATATCTTATAAAATGCGGAGTGTGCTTGTGTGAGATAGTGAAGAAGTAAAGCTTCTGAAGTGCTGCATTCCACTGAATGAGAGTTTGAGAGGTAGGGTGGGAGGTTGAGTTAAAATCTGTGATTCTAAGGGTTCTTTTAGGTAGAAAGAGAACACTTTGCCACTATTCAATACTAAATTGCTATTATCAGGTATTTCTTGGGAGAGAGATACAGTTGTATTAGAAAATCACTGGGGCAAATTTTAAGATACAATGGCATTCCATTCATGCTAAAACGACCTGTCAGCTGCTTATGTGAGACACTGCCTTTCACTGGTTCTGTTTCTTTTCTCTCACATCAATGAGTTATACAAGTACTTGGATTCTTTTAAAATAAGGAGAGAGAAGAGAGTGTTCAAAGAAGGAGAGAACTATGAAATCTCAGAATTTCTGTTTCTTTCTTCTGAAATATGCCAAAATATGTTCATTGATTTCAAGACACCTTGATTTCCTAGAATTCTGGAGAAAAAGTGCTAGTGGAAACCCACATTATTGGTAACTGTTTTCCTGGAAAAAGGAAAATCTGTAGATGAAATGGTAGAGAAGTTGTCCAGCATTTGGATAGTAAACTCTGGTAGGTGACTGACTATTGAATGGCTGTGTTTTTGTTTTATGCAACTATATAGTAAAATAAAATCATTGTGCATCTATAACCTTTTAATCTTCAATGATCCCACAATGTTGAAATGGACAAGTTCCTCTCAAGCTAGAAATTATTTGCAAACTATGCTACAGAAATGTATAGTTACAGCATTTCAATGTCATAGAATAGCGGGGGGGAAGTGCCTGTTCCTGGAAGTAGCCTCTTATTCTATGTTTAAGTAGCAAATAAATAGGGCTGAATTGATTCCTAGAACATTTTAAGAAAAAAACACAAACTTTAATTCACATTTGTTTACCTTTCCACATGAACACAAATACGGTAGTTTAGTTACTCTTAACATTAATGTCTGAATAATTATGAACATACAACTAGCTCCAGCTTGATTTTATTACAATATTCAGCTTCAAAATTATCCAGGTATCCTCATACTTACTTTGTTAATATATTTATCTATGAGACTGTATGCACTTGGGCTTTTCAGAGAGCAGAAGACACTATATTTAAGTATGCAGACATATTTGCATACAATTTTACAAAGTCTCCAGTAGAGATACAAACAGCAACTCTTGGTGTCCAAGTTAGTGTGGCACAAATGAATGAAGAGTTTCTCAAAAAGTGAAGAAACCAAATCTATGAAGGTTTGCATGCTTAGTTTGCTGGACCTGAAGTGAGACTCCATGACTTCAGATACTTCTAACTCAAGTGTACACTGAGGGTGTGCCCATTAAATATTTCTGTGCAATGGAAATTGATCTAAGAGGCTAAATAACTATAACTGAGGAACTGATGTCCATGCCATATGTATTTGGGAAATCTTATTTCAGATTAGCTCTGGCCCGGTCTCTGAGACTACGTGCCTATTAGCAGTCAGAATAAATCAGATGTGCTGCTAAAGCACATCTCCTGGTTTAGTTTCATCTGAAGAAATCTAGTTAGCATGCTCTGAAACTCTTCTATAAGGCAAATCAAAGTGTAACAAGTGAAGGAGATCAAGGGCTTCAATTCAAAAACATACTTCTCATCTCCACTAAATGTGAAATTGAACACCCCAGAGTGGAGGCGATACCTCAGTGGTTAATTTAGATGAGAATCTGCTTTCACATGCAGAGTTATGTGAGAGCAGCCTGTTCTGTTTTGTTCTGTTCTGTTCTTATTATTCTGTTATTTTAACGATGGACTAAAGGAGCCTGTAGAAAGCTGTGTCTGCATAAGGATAAACAAATGGAATGAAGTCTGAGACTTTACTATCTTACAATCTTACTGATTTCTTATGGGAAGTGTTTGGCAGTGATAGCAAAGATTTATCATTAAATGTCTTTAAAAATACAGTAAAATGAAAAAAATCACTTGTCTCCATCCTATCTGTGCAGTACTTATGCATTTTGTTTTCTCAAAAAGGTTGCTCATAATTTATCCCACCTAGTGATGTGCTAGAAACTGTGATTTTATTCTTCTAATGGTGTTTATTATTAGCATAAAAATAATTGTCTTTTGAACTCATCTTTCTATTTTTCATCCCCAACAAGGTTCTAGTAGTTATTTCGACATCTTTGATGCCTTCCAATAGCTAGATTTCTTTTTATTCTTCAAGCAACTTTTTTCGATATGGGGGCATTTATACAAGTTATTTTGAATACTTCAGCATTCATTTGTATTGTGGATGAAGATAATCCTGAAGTCCATAAATTTGTGTTATTCAGAAATCAATATCCAACTTGGGTTCTATGTGTGTGAACATATGTAAATATGCATGCTATGTAGTTACTATTTATGTTTACATCCTGTGTAGTTTCTATTTAGGTTTGTATGTATGTAATTAATTAGCACATAAATATATAATGAAATTTCTTTTCCAAATTAGTGTAACAATTTTTTCTTAAAAAATGATATTATGATAATAGATGGAGAAAATGTTATTACTATCTCAATTTTAGAATGTGAGGAGTTTAGAGGTTTTTAAAATGTATTTGAAAATATTTATCAGAAAATTGTATTTGTTGCAAGTTAATGTTTCTTTTCCTGTGTATACAGGTACATCTGTCCTACAGGTGACAGCCACAGATGCAGATGACCCCACATATGGAAACAGTGCCAGAGTAGTGTATAGTATTCTTCAGGGACAGCCATATTTCTCTGTTGACCCCAAAACAGGTGGGTATTTTATATTTCTGTTGATATGATTTAGCTAATATGTTGCAGTTAATTAAGTCTGGTAGGTTAAATGAGATGTACACAATGCAGGTATGTAGATTTTTTTTCTTATTCCTTTTGTTGACTGCTTCTTGCTTTAGCACTCTGAAATTTATAAGTTGCTATGTTTTGCTGAGTACTAAAATGAGCCTGCTGTGTACAGAATTAATTCTGCATCATGTCATGATGTGAGCCATTCAGCCAAACTGGAATAGCACTCTTTCATCTTTTCAAGCCTCTGTTTAGGAATTGACTCAAGTATGCCGAACACATTATGATTTTCAATGCTTTGTTTTGCCTGAAGGATAGACTTGGGAGGATTATTGAATGTGTGCCTCAACACATATACCACAATAAATTGTTATAATTCATGTTTTTATAAAACTGCAGGATAGCAGTTTTCTTCTATGATTGGAGAAGTAGAATGAACTGAAATATTTATGCTTAAATTCCATGCATCACCCTTTTCTTTTTTTCCACAAAGTGTAAGTTATGTATAATGTACCCAAACTGTTTTATTTAAAGAGAGAAGAAATCTCTTTTGGGAATGAGAGGTGTTGCTAGTTTTGGATTTTTTGAAGAGAATTATTATGATAATGATATTAATATGATTATACATTTTTAGTGTGTATTTGAAGACCTCAATAATGAGTAAATATAATATAAGAAAGTGTATTTTTTTAATAAATTTTTTAACTGTTTCTCCCTTTCTATATCGAAGCTTTAATACTGAGGGGGAAAAATGAAACACACTGAACAGTATATCTTTCACTAGTTAATTGAAGGGAATAATAATGGCTTTTAAAATGTGCAGATGTGAATTCAGCATAGTGTAAACAGTTTTCATTTTAATATTTTTGCATTTAAGTTTCTTGGCTTGTGTCCACTGATCACTGTGGCACTTGGAGGTGTACCCTTGCTTCATTACAAGAGAAGTGTATCTGTGCCATCTCAGAGAGCTTTGAGGTCGGTGCTGCTTTGATTACGAGACTGAACTCCGTGACCCTCAGAGGAGGGTCTCTCTCAAACTAAAATGTTCTATAAATTTGTGAGCTCATGTTAGAAATGCACAGAATGGAAAATCACTGCTACAGTCCTCACGCTCCCCTTGCCCTTGTGATACTTAGAAATACAACGCTAGTTTGTATTTCTAAATCTGTTTAGCCACTCTGAAGCAATGGCCTGCATTTTTTATTTTTATAATGGTGTAGAACTTGCAGTCTGGAGCTGCTCTTCAGTCAGTGAAGAATCATAATGGATATTCTCTGTATCAAGTCTGCATCACACATGAAATAGTATTGTTATAATGAAACAACAGATGGTAGTGTATTTTCACTCCTCAAGCCTTAGGCTTTGACAGCGATTTAATAACACTTTATGAACTTAAACTCTTTTTGATATTTCTCTAGAATATGAAAATTATTCTGATACCATAGTCTATGAAAATGGGAAAATGAGGTAAATAGGACAGGAGCAAAAACACAGGAGAAAGCTTTTTGGTTTTATATGTTGCTTTTTCAGAATTGGAGAATAACAGTTAATTTAATTTGGCATGATAAAAGGGGAAGAAGCAGAATATTGGAAAAGATGGGAAAGTCTTGAAGAATAAAATTTTTCACTATGAAATTTCACTTTGAATTTTTGGGGCTTAGGACTCATTTTTTTTAAAACATCACTCTTCTGAATTTGCAAGCATTTCTGCGACCTGCTTTTCCTAATACCTCAACTGTTCAATTCCAGCTTAACTATACTTTATCTGGAAGTCTTCTGAATTTACGCTTACATGCACAAGCTTCCTTTACAACAAAGGAGGTCCAAAAGAGGAAAAAAGGGAAAGAGAAAGGTCCCAGCATTAATGACAGAATGTTGTTTATGAAGCCTAAGGATTTCATATCATGATCAGTAAAGGTTCTCGGAGCAATCAGAAACAGATATCAATGAGTGTTAATACTCATCTTAAGAAGTCTGCTACTTCTAGCTTAGTACTGCCTATACTTGGTTTTAAATGACTTAATATCTGAAGACTTTAAAGTTATGGATTTTTAGAAGCTTAGGTTAGAATAGTTTAAATAAGATTGTAGTATAAGGCTATAGAATTTATACATTTAAAGAATAATAAGGGAACAGCCCCAAATTACAAACTCTGAAGTAGGAAAAAAGTGTGTTCTTGGCAGAACAGCTTTGTCAGCTTATCTGATAAAAGGCTCTTCTCCACTCACTCAAAGTGGGGCAGTGTTGGGGTCCTTCCCCCTGCCATGTGGTCCTGGGAGAGGGGCCCTGGGGGGGAGGCACCGGGTTTCCCTAGCCCCTGGTCAGCCTCGTTCCCCATTGGTTGTTTTGTGTTCCCCTGCGCGAGCAACGACCCTCCGGTCTCGTGATTGCCACAGTTTTCCTCGGCATCCTCAGCCATGCGGCTGGGAAAATAAACATCTCTCTGAAAACATCTATCAAGAATCGGTCCATATATTTCTTTCCACGGGCCTCGTTGTCTGATACACGTGTTGCAGTATCCCCACTGTAATAAATGGTGGGTCATGCAGGCAGAACAATCCCCGATCCCTAAGGACAGCGACTGATTTGTGAGTAAACTCTGGATTTCTATTCTTGTTTTTGTTTTGCTATTCCATCTCTAAACTATGGAGGAACCGTGGGAAGACTCTTGGCTCTCAGAGCCGCATATGGACATCTGTCTTAAACTTGAAAAGATTCTTGAACAACGATCTGTAAATTTTAGATTAATTCAAGCTCAAAAGGAACTGAAACATTTCCTTGCATGGTTGTTTAAGAACTTTTTCTACGTTTCTTGGGATTTGATTCTTACCACAGACTTTTGGAAGACTGTTTGGACACAGTTAATTTCTGAGTCAAAATATATGCCGATGGAAGAATATTTTTGTGAATATTATTTAATTACTGAGACTGTTGAACAATGTCAGCTGTGTCCTGGCGAAGTTAAAACTCCTTCAGGGACCGTGCGACCCAGGCCACGTGGACCGAGCGCTCTGCGAGCAGCAGCGAGGCAGTTCCCGCACGCAAGCGGAGCGACGCGAGCTGCAGTGTTGGCAGCGGAGCGGGGCGCGGTGGCGGCGGCGGGACCCGGCGGTGCCCACCTGGCCCAGCGCAGTGCGTGGCGGAGCGAGCCCTGTGAGAGCGGCGGTGTGCGGGCGGCAGCGGTGGCTGCGGAGCGGAGCCGCACCCAGCTGAAACACACGCTGGAGCGGAGCGCGGGGGGGTCCTTGCTCGGAGGCCCGGCCGAGACGTGGGCGCGGCCCCAGGCAGCGGCAGCGCAGCTGCGACCAGAGGAGGCAGCGGCACGCGGGGAGCTGAGCGGCGTGGCCCGGCCCAGCCCACGCAGCCCCGAATGCGACCCCGGGAAGAAGTAGTAGTAGAGCTCAAAATTGTGCAAGGTAGAAAAGGGTTACAAGCAGCAGAGGTCACTGGGCCTGGTGGTGTTTTTGTGAAAGGAAATAGATATGCTAAAAATCGTAGTCATGTTAGACAATATCTCCATTATAAACAGTCCTTACGGTCTCCCTTTCCTAATCCCACCTTTCCCTTTTACCCTATATCCTATTACCCCCAGTGTATTCCCAATCCATTTCTTCACCCATGGATTTCCTCACAAAACCATGTTTTTGCCAATTGTTTCCCCAAAAATCCCTTTCCAATGTCAAGTGGGGGGTGAAGAGGGGGAGGGAAGAAATGAACTATTGTTGTTTAGAGTTCCAACAGGTAAAAATAGAAGAAACCCTCTCCTGCCTCAGTTTGCTCAGCACCATTTCCTGGCCATGCCCTGTCCTCGATCAGCAGTCTGTTCTGTGTTTCCTTATGCTCCATTTCTAACTCCATTTCCCGAGTAAAAGGTCTCTCTCTTGTATGCGTGTGTACATGGAGATAAATTTAAGTACTAGCAGCTGGAGCAGGACCATGAGTCAAAAGGGTCTGTCTGTCTGTTGCCAGCAAACTGTGTGTGTATTACACGGGTGTCTACAGGGTCTCAGGCTGGAATAGCCAGAAAGCTGGATGAGTGGCTTGGGCGATAGATATCCATTTGGCCAAAAGTCCAGACCAGAAAGCTCAGGAGTCAGCTGCAGGAGCCAAGATCAGTCTAGAGCAACTGTATGGTATGTGGTTTGAGAGCCCTGTTTGTAGCTGTGTGTCTCTGTGCATGAGGCAAGGGGAGACCAGGGCACCAGGAACCAGCAGGATGGCATTAGGAACTGAGGGCCCAAGGGGTCCAGGTACTGTTACTGGATATATTCAGTGTGTAAGGCTGTGGGGGATCAGTAAGTGTGCTGGGTTGAGTGGGGGTGTGTGATTATGTCCAGGATTAAAAGGGGGTCTGTACCTGGAGCTGGAGGGGAGCTGAAGGCCCCAGAGTTTTATGTCCAGATGGCACCAAGTGAAAAGTCCAGGTGTTGGCTACTGGATAGACCAAGTGTGGCAAGTTACAGGAGCAATCCATGCTGAGTATGTGAGTACATTTCCAATTATAAATCATCCTTCCTCCTGGTCAGCTGGAAAAGAATGAGGTTGTTTGTGCTGTTTGTGTTTGAGTACTGAGTGGTTCTAGTTGTGTGTCACCCATTGCGTGTTGCATCTGTGTATGTGCCTTGTGGGAACACTGCTTGACCTCACACTGCTTCTAAATCGTGGATTAAAAATAAGGAGGTGCAGCAACCTCATCTCCATCAGGCTACCAACAATCTAGTTTATCAGTTGCTTGGCTCTAGGACTTGTGTTTTGCTTTGTTTTGTTTTCCCCTGGGTAAAAATTGTGAAGTCTCTGCATAGAAATTTGCTGTAACTATGTAATTTTGTCTGTGAATGTCAAAACTATTTTCCATGCATAACCTAAAGTTCTAAGACTTTCAAAATCCTTTGATTTTGAATGGCTTTCTAGGAATTGCTCTGTATTTGTGGTTATTATTTACTTTTGGTAATTAGCTGTGGAGTGTAATAATAATTAGTCATGTAATTAATAATTACTTGCAATAGCCACTACTGATTCCTATTTTTTTTCCTACCCAACTGCAGCAAAGCTCTCACTCAATTTATAAATATGTACTAATAATGCTGGAAAAAGAGAGGGAAGAAGTCAATGTCTAGATCTTAGGTATATTTGCAAAGATTATGCGGATAGGATTATATGTTTTCTTAAATCAGAATATTCAGGGAACCCCAGAAAACATGAAATGCTTCTCTGTAAAAAGAAAATAAAACAAAAAGTGAAGTTATTAGTGAAAAATAGAGCAAATAATTTACTTAGATACTTAGTGTTAATAAGGATTATCCCTTCTCTTACTCCCACATTTTCATGTATACATCCCCCCACTGCTACCTGTCTTCAAACATTGAGCATCTTTTGAAATGCCCAAATGTACATGAAATCTTTTCCTGGGAGTTTGAATTGCAAATTCAATATTCTGCCTTTCCCAAGCCATGAGGTCTTTTGATCCATAAACTTGATTTATGGTCTGTCCTTGCTTGTTCTTTGCTTACGTTGAGTGTGGCTCATCAAAGACCAACAGCCAACATTTGCCTGGTAACTCAGCACCAGGAGCTTTTTTTATTTTTCCTGAGGAAACCTCAAATTAGCCTATGTGCTTTTTGTTGCAGCTATAGCAGCCCACTTCCTATTGCTACAGGCTTTGGGAATGAAAATGAAACCTGTAGTACAATTCTACTGCTTACATGGTAAATCCTGTCTGGGGTATGTTAGTTCCACACAGCTCTTCCCAGGTGCATCAGTCTTTCTGAACAGAATATACAAAGTGAAGAAATGTGTAGGGCATATATCCTTTCAAGGCAGCAGTTCTGCTGCAGCTGTTATAAAATAAGAGATAAAACCTCCATTCACTGCAGTTTTGAATTCAAGTGTAGACATTGACAGGACAGGAGACTCATTTGTCATTGAATTGAACGTGAAAAAACCTTAGATATTTGTATTTATAATGTTCTGTTGTTGCAGCAACAATATTACAAAGATCTTAGTCATGTATTGTTTGTTTTTTGTTTTACTTTAAGATACTAAATAATAAAGAAATAAGTATTTCCATTTATCAAAGAATGTCACTGCAAATTAGTCCATGCTAATAATGAAGTGTGAGAAGAGTGTCAGTCTCTTTCTGCTTTCTGTCTTCACAAAAATAGCTTCAAGGATCCCTACAAGAAATGACCTATTCACTGATTATCTTTGGTTCCTGACTGAGAGCACAATACAAATGATAAATAAACATAGTTAATGTCTGAATAGATACTTCCAAATGTAGAGATGAGCCTCATAAACCCCAGTTAACTACCCCGGGAGTTCGAGACTTTTGTCCATATCTGGAACTCTTCTTACACCTTTTTGGAAGTTCTTGGCCATAGTTCATATGGGAATGACAGATTTTGTAGCATTAAATAATTAGAGTGTAATTTTAAAGTTGCATGTGTATTGCTCTGCAAGACAAGAAAAATATATTGTTTATCAAGTTATTCACAAGTTTAATGTTGCTAAATAAGCATGAATACTTAAAAATATAATTATGTAATGGAATCTATTAAAACAAAGTTCTTTTAGTAGTGAGATAATAATTGTTGGTTTAATGGATTAAGGCCTACCTCATCTCCTTATTATAGACAAGATAATTTATATTGATATAAAGACAAATTGAATAAACTTTCCAGTTCAAAAGAGAAGAGCACTCTTTTCATGCTTTAGTAGAACAGCCTGTCATGATATCCCAGATAAGAATCTACTGTGCTAATTGAAATAATGATAAGGTATTCCATGACTCTATGTCCCTGAGTACACGGAAAATCATATCAGTTAAGAAAAAAATGTCAGAAATCAATTTCTGTCACTTTCTTGAACAAGAATTTTTACTTTTCCTATTAAGAGTTCTTACTTTTTTTAGTTGAAATATCTTTCTCAGTGACATCTGTTTAAAATGAGCATGTTTAGTTTACTAGGGTTGGTGATTCCCTGCTGAAATGCAGATTAGTTCATATTAGACTGCTAAGTGAGTATGAAAATTAAGTGTATTTAACTGTCTCATTGCTTCCTGCTCGGGGGCTCCAATATAATTTAAATGACCTTACAGGGCTATACTAAGTATCTTACATACATTGAATGCTTCTGCTCTGGAGGAATACCTTACAACAACCCCCAAAATCCACAACTAAGACGCCACAGCCAGTTCCCAGGTTCCTGTACTAGTCTTAAAGTAAGCTTAACCTCGTCTATCACTGTTTTTGCACATGGGCTTTTAAACTGTTTTTGGCACTGTGTATGTAAAGGGCAATGAAGCTGGTGAAGGGTCTGGAACACAAGTCTTATGAGGAACTGCTGAGGGAGATGATGCTGTCCTGTCTGGAGAAGAGGAGGCTCAGAAGAAACCTTATTGCTTTCTACAACTACCTGAAAGGAGGTAGAAGATAGCAAGATGGAGGTCTGTCTCTTCTCACAAGTAACATGTCATAGGACAAGAAGTAATGTCCCCAAAGTGCCCAGGCAAGCTTTAAGTTGGATATTAGGAAATATTTAAGGGTTGTCAAGCATAAAATTTTGCTAATGACATGTTCTGTTTGAGCTAGATAAGGAAATATCCATGATGAAGCTCTGGAATTCCACATGTGATTGCATTGCAGAACACTTATTTATAGCTATTGGTGAAAACTCCAACTTAATTATATGTGATTGGTTTCTACTCAGTATCAAGAGGCGGTCATAGTGAAGAATCAGTTTGAAAGTTTAGTTATTTTAGTAAGTGATACATCTTGCTAACAGTATGTATGATTAAAATAACTTTATTTTGTGCATGGGTACTGAAATTTTGTTGAAGTTCTAAGAACTGTATTTCATACTGAGGTTTTTGTATGTTTGATTACCCTCAAGGAATTTCTGAAATGTTGTAACAGAAATTGCATCTCTAGTCTAGACCTTTTTCAATGTCTACTCTTCACTGACAAGAGAATCACTAGAAATTCAAACTCAAAATTTGAGTCTTACATTTTTTTTCTAATTCCACCAGGTACTGTACAGTGCACTCCTCCGTTCCTGAAGGAACAGAAATATGTGCTTCATCTAAAAATATTGTCATGAACACTTGTTTGAGAGTGTCATCTGTCAGTTCTCAGCTAAGAGTAAATATTGAATGTCCTTTGTTTTCAATTTTAAGTAAATATTGGATTTTCTACACCTACAGTTTTTACACTTTTAAGAAGCTTCTCTGAACAATGCACTTAATTCTCACAGTTTTCTGTTGTGTTCAAAATATTGATATATTCTTACAGTTTTCCCAAGAGTCATTCAAAGAATAACTCGGGGCATCAGAGAGATAGGCAGAACAATCTAGTGTTTCTTTTAGATTTCTAAGGATTCCATTTTGGTACAGTTGTAGACTTTATGAGGGCATTGGCACAACTAAAAACCTTGTTGCTTAGACCTTGTTTTCCACTATCACAGTAACAATCAGGAAGTCCTTTGTTAATCAAAAGTGTGCAAAGAGGAGGGGCAAAATGTTCTGTGCAACCTAGCTTCATTTCTCTTATGGTGACAGATGTTTTCTGGTACATCATCCTTCCTATGTATCCTGATACAATTTCTGGCATCCACCTCCAGGAAACTTTGTCGTCTACCTGCTGAAGAAAGCTTTGCAGGGCAGAAGATGGATTGATCACTCATCAGGAACAGTGTCCTGGCACTGTATTTTCTTTGCTTGATATCTACCAACACTCTCTCTCCCAGAATCAATCATATAGTTAAAAAGGACAGGCATAGGAGGCAGACAAGGTGGGGAAAATTTTTTGCCTGATGTTCTAACCTTGTTTTTCTTCTTCAGTGAGATGGACTATGTGTGTTGGAGATTGATTTCAGAAGTAGGAAAGAAACTTTTCTTTGGTTGTTCCTCTTTTGTTTGTTTCTGTGTTTGTTATTCTTTTACCAGCTGGTGGTATGAACATCTACTGTGGAAAATCTCTGCTGCTCTTCAGCAACAAGTTGTTCTAAAATAAAAAAAAAAAAAAAAAAGACAAAAAACCCCCATGTGTTTCTGTAGCCATTAATTGGCAATAGGCAAGTTCCCAGATTATAAATTCATCTTGGCTTCCTAACCAGGACTACTGTACTGTGTTCCTTTTTTTAGTAGACATGTGTTTATTTATATATGTATATATTTTTAACCTTTCATCTGAAAATACACAAATATATTTTTACACTTAAAATGTAATGATATCTTATTCTGGGCTAAGCCCAGTTGACAGCTCAGTCACACACAGCCACTTACTCACTCCCCACAAAATGGAATGGGGGAGAGAACAGGAGTGATACAACTGAGATAAATACTTTTTAATAGGGAACGTAAAAGTCATGTACACAAGCAAGAGAAAGCAAGGAATTCATTCACCTCTTCCCATGGGCAGGCTGTTGTTCAGCCCTCCTCAGGAAAGCAGAGCTCCATCACACATTACAGTGACCTGGGACAGCAAATGCCACCACTACAAGGGCCCTTTGTTTCTCCTTCTTCCCCCCACTTTATCGTTGATAGTGATTTCGTGTGATGTGGGATGTCCCTTGGGTCAGCTGTCCCAGCTGTGTCCCTTCCAAGCTTCTTGTACACCCCCAGCCTTCTCACCAGTGGAGTGGTGTGAGAAGCAGAAAAGTCCTTGTTGTTGTGTAAGCACTACTTGACAAGGCTAAAACATCCCTGTGTTATCAGCACTGTTTAGGTCACAAGTCCAAACAGCACCGTACGAGCTGCTGTGGAGAAAATGATCAATTCTAGCCAAGACCAGTACACAGGTGAAGCACTGTTCTTATTTGTGTAACTGGATTGAAAGTCTTGAACTGAAAGCGGTGAGACATACATGATCATGTAGGGTAGATTCTTTGGCCACATCCTTCACAGTCTTTCTCTTAGATATAAAATTGCTCTCTGCTCACCATTTCAAGGTTTTACTTTTACTTTCTATTGGACATAGGAAAAGGTTCCTAATCTTAGTGTTTATTAAGCTTGGCTTTTTGTACTTCTAGGCATTCACATCTTTTAAGAGGAAATGAGGACTGTAAGGAGTTTGCTCTATTTTCAAAGTCTAAAATACCATTCTATATCTATTAGAAAAGTTAAAGATCTTGATATGAGGAAAGCATTACATTGCAAGGGTCTGTAAAATGTCTGTTTTTTCCAGAGTAGAACTACTTTTATAAACATGGGTTTATCTCTGTGTGAGATGTGTGAACTTTACTCAAGGGAAATATGAACCAATAATTTAAGTCCTCTGTTTTTAAGCAAGGAAGGCTAATTCATCCAAACAAAGTATGGAAATTACATGTGTGATAAAATGTGTTTAACTTTAGGGAAAGGGAATGAATAAGATTTCGCCCTAAACAAATAATACATTACTGTAATTTTTAGCTCAACTGGGATGAGAACTAGGACACTGACTCAGAAGATTAATGCACTAGACTGTTTAAAGGCTCTGACCCAAAGGACTGGTCCACATGTTAACAGTACTGTTACAGATCAGTCTTTATTGTGAAATTAAATGGTGACTTTATTGTATTTAATTCAGCTAACAGATGTCCTTTTTCTAGACAAGGGGTTAACAGATGTCCTTTTTCTAGACAAGGGGTTATTATTTACATCTCTAGTTCTAGAATAAAAAATTACCAAGGCATCGAAACAAATTCTCCACACACACCCCCTTAAAGTTTTGTCTAGGGAACTGAAATGAAGATTTAGAACATGGCATTAAGTTGAACTTCACAGGGGTACCCTAATTCATACTTATCTCTCCTTCTTGATCCACATTTCCGTTTTCCAGCTTAATTTTCACTTTCCCAAACTGTTGGGGTTCTTGCTGTGCTTGAGGATAATAATTTCAGAAATGCAGTTAAAGGTGACCAGGAAACTTTGCAATGGCAGTGAAAATGAGGCAAAGTGTCGAGGTTCTATTCCAGAAACCGTTATCCACCAGTTTGGTAATGCTAAAATGCCTGCTTATGGTTAGAGATACACTGGTTATATATATTTTTAAAGGGCCTGACTTCTTGCAGTTCTGGTTTATGTTGTTTTGGATTTTTTTTTTTTTTTTGGTACAGATATATTGTGTTAATAATGTTATTGCTTTAATAATAAGCTTCAGTAAGGTCACATTTTTACCTTTCATATTTTGAGGTTTATACTTAATTCACATTGGAGTGGATAAAACCAGTATTGGTAGACATATGAAAAGGAAATTATAAATACAGAACTGATTGAGGATACTGTTTTCTTTTATATATTTGTATTAATATTTTTATTTTAATTTTTATAAGACTCACAAATCCTGTGATTTAAAAACAAAACTAGTCTCAGAATTCATGAATAATTTACATTAGATCAATAAATATGCATGCATCTGGTTTCCCATCAGTCTTCATCTTTTAGAACAATACATTCATTTTCAGTTACAATCTGAATAAATGTGTCTGATAAAGTCTTGCCTTGTAATAAACCATACAGAACAAAAAAACTAGTATGATGACAATGATTTGCCAAAGATTATGTATAAAGAAAATGCTCCTCAAGTAATCTTACCTGGCAGAAATAATCCACCTGCAGTTGAGATGCCTCCTAAGAAAAGCTGAACAAAAACTTTACAAAATTAACACAAGCTCCGTATCTACTGGCCATCTACGTGAACAAACAAGCACAACCTGTATATGAACCAATTTTACACCATTTTTACAATGATAACAACTAAGATGACATTTGGGGAATGTTATAATTACTTTCAGAAAACACCAAGAAACTTGTGATCTATCCAGGAAATTCAACATTTGCCTGTTGCGTGACAGCATTTGTCTTCTCTTAATATTCAACTTTGCTGCCTTTGCACCATCAGTGCCTGTGCAAATGGGGAACACCAAACCTTGCAATAAGTTTAGTCCATTTCCCTAAGGTGGCATCCATCTTTTCTGAACTTGCTCCAGAGCGTGTTTCATTTGCTTGCCGACTTTGTCAAGCCCAGGAGCAGCAGCAGAAGCAGTACAAGTAGGCTTTCTCTGGTCTCTAAGACTGAAGATAGGCTCTGATCAAACACAGTAACCAGCAAATTTACCTCATACCTTTGTAACTGCCTCTATGAGTTGCCATCATATTTTTAAATTTAAAATTTAGGAGAGACTTCCTAGAGACTCTGTAACTGTATTTCCAGGAGAGGATTCTGTTTATTTCTATTTCTTTTTTTACTTACCTTTGCTTACACATACATTCTGTGAATTGATTTGTGAATGATAGTAAGAGTTAATTGTTTGGTTTGTTTTTATTCCAAGAGTTAGATTAGTCAGCATGTGTCAGCCCGAGGTGGTCTGTCCTTGTCCCCAGGTCCTTGCCCCCAAGGAGGTGCCAAGGCCTGGGTCTGGGGCTGCTCCAATGTCCCTGGCCTCCCTGTCCCTGGCTTGGGGTGAGACAGGCTGTGGCTGCCAGGCCCTGCCATCACCATCCTAGGACACCTTGGTACCTGGCCCCAGAAGCTGCCAGCCCCTCTGGTGCCCTGACAGTGTTTCAAGTGCTGTTGTCAACAAAGTTCGGTAAGGTGGATGTTTGTCTTCACATTTTAAAAACCATTTGCAAAACCCATCTCTCAGTCAAAAAAAACCCAAAGCTTTTCAAATTCGCAGCCAGCACATACCTTATGCAATTTTAAAGCATTAGATAAAGCCCCTGAAAAGTGTCATGATAGAAGAGGAAGAAGCAGATTTGTGTTTACTACCCATTGCAGAATAGTTAAGCCCAGCCTGCAGTCTATAATTTAGGTCCCTAAGGAAGGCTTTTGTTTTCTTTTCACATAGTTTTGTCTTGTTTTTCTCATAGTACACTCTTCAGCATTAAAGCATGACATTTTTCATTATATTTATGATCATGATTCAATATTCAAGTATTCTAAAGTTGCTGATCTTCTTCCTATTTCCTTAACTGGCCCCTCTTTCCTTCCTATTTCCTTAGTTCTCAATATTTCTGTTACACAGTATTTCAGTAGTATGCTTATGATGTTTTCAAGGAACAGTTCAATTCCATCTGTAACACTAGGGAAGGTGCAAGAGTAGAAGCCTCCCCGGAATTTGGTAAAGCACTTTCAGTCCCAGAAGCAGATATAGCTATCATGGGAGCTGTCCTAAGGGAAGAGGGTAGATTAAATGAGATTTTGTTCTCTCTCAAAGTGTTCTTTCAAGAAATGCATTTTAGATCAATAGATTGCATCTAAATGTGTTCAAACAGAAAATACAACAATTCGCTATATATCTAACCACCATGTGAGAGACTTCACTTTACTTGAATCAAAGATGAAAATAAAATGAGGGACTTCAGAAGCTAAGGCTGTTTCTTCCTCAGAAATCTCTCTTATGATAAGGTTTTCTCTATTTTCTTTGTCTTCGAGGTGAAATGACAAGGGCTGGTAACACAATGTAGATCCTTTCCCTTGAATGAATTTTCCAAGTCTAGGCTTTAATCCAATTGTAATCAGTTCTGATTAAAAGTTACTTTCATAGTGAAATGAATTGAGCATCTGAAAAAATAACTGCATCAGTGAAGGAACATACAAGTGTGTTTACTTGTGTAATCTTTTGCATTTGCTTATTAGAGCACCCTTCTGTGCTTTAGAGAGGAATCCTCCATTTTAAAAGTGGACATCTTTATGGTAAATATCTGGCTTACTTTACCCTTTTGAAGAGAATAAAATAAAAATACTGCTTTAAATTAGAAAAATCAAACAAAACTTATCCTGTTGTTTAACAGAATTTTGTACCCCTATATAATCATGGTTCTGGATTTTTTTTCTTGTAATCCTCTGTTTTGGTAAGTAGATTAGATTTGGTTGAGGTGTGGGACTATCTCCAAGAGATTCTCAATGGTTCTGATAATATATATAAACTACAGCATTTTCTTATTAAAAAAAAAAAAAATGATGTAAAATACCGTATTTTTTTTTTAAGTACTCAAATTTTTTTCTTCTAACCTCGAATTTGTGTAGTGCAGTACATTCTCCAAGAGTTTCAAAATGCTCTGGTAAACCAGCAGTTGCAATGTATGCCGAGATATTAAAAATAACACAATGCATTACAAAGTGCAATAACATGTATCTTCAATTTATTTTTTGTAATAGCTGCCATGGAAAATGATTAATTATAAAGCTATAAATTGCTGATGTAAGAGCCTCATTTGTGAACTATCATGAAAGAGGGTAAAATACTTATTAGAAAACCATTTTTTTCTGATTGTGATAGATTACTGTTACACCATACTGTTGTTAAAAATTTTAATATATATTAAAGTACAAAACCCCTCCATTTCGTATTCAACATGCTGATTTATTTGTTTTGAGACAAAATCTTCTTGTTCAGCTAATATCCCATTAATTCAGGAAACTAAGAATGAGTACAATGTAACATGAAGCACTTGTAGTAAAAATTAATTTGGCCTGAGTAGTAGTTTTTAAAATACTGTTTCTTGACATAGGTTTTGACGATTCATCACTATTGTAAATTCTGTATTTCTGCTTTTCTTGAGGTTGATCTTCTTTTTCACTGATAGTTTTTCCATGATAAAGATCTTGCAAGTGGATTTTTAATCTGGACTGCTGAAAAAATTATGCAAATGTACCTAAAATCAACATCTGATAATTTTAAAAATTTTTGGAACATCCATTTCTGGAGCTGCTTCCTTTCAGAGAAGAGCAGATGTAAAATGAAAATTTTAAAAAATGAAAATTTAAATATAGTTGATTAGTCTGTGACTTTTTGGCGTGAGGTGAAGAGGGGGTGATACGTATTTACCATCCCTGTGCTTCTCTCTGGATGTATTGTTCTTTAAAGATATGAAGAGTTATTAACATCTTGTTTCTCATAGGAATGGCCTCCAGGTGTAGGAATTTGTTACTGGTTATATCTCAGATACACATTACCACCAAAAAAACCACTGAGATACATGGAACTATTTTCTTGACCAGCTAACCATACAAGAGGTGAAAGACTCGCAGATATATTTCATTTGAAAGTGGATTAATCTGGCTTCACAGGAATTTAGTCCACCTTTGAATAGAGACTCCTTGGCAAGGCCTTAGGAACACCCTAACCTCCATAAACCTTTGTTGTGGGTTATCTACTGTATTCACCAAGCACTGCATTAGGCTCCTTGTCAAAATCTAATAAGATTTTTTTTCTTCTTGATTCATTTTCAATTAATAATATAAATAACAGCTGTTGCCAAATGACAGCTACAAAGTTGCTATATTTTTAATATTTTCTTCTTTTCATTTTGGAGATTCTTTCTTTCTGATGGGGGTCCTCAGGGTGAATCTCAAGGCCTCGAAATTAAAATGATTCATGTAGCTGCTGACACATACTCCTAGGCAGAAGCAGAATAACAAATCAAAACCAAAAGTCCTTTACATTTTCTCCTAAGTCAGCCATTTTTCTTAAAAGATCCTAAATTATTAGTGAAAATTTCATTTTTAATAGGGCTGTACTGTGTGGAAAGAACATAAAAAGCAACAGGTAAAAAAAGTAGCAGTGCTTTTAAATTCATGTTAAGTTTTAGGATTTTTTTAATCTACCTCACCTTTTCACTGCATTACTATCTATATTTTATCGATTGCTAAGAATTTTACACCATTTATTTTATGAAAAATAACTTCTGCTTATAGAGCATATGGGTGGAAATACTCATTGGTACAAATATGGAGAGGAAAATTTTTTTTTTATTACAGGATGTAGGTCTTAGAAGAATATCTGGAAACATGCTTTTTTCAGGACTTGCAGCTTTTGTGGTACCTTTAAAACCCAGCCAATGATGTTGGCCATGCTGCAAGCAACCTGTGGCTCAAAATAATATCAGAGTACCTTTCTCCCTAGTGCCATAGTTATCTCAATTCACTTTATGTCGGGGGCCTTCTCCAGAGCTCACTCAATTTACATGTGCATAAGGACAGTCCAGCATATTCTAACCCATCAGTGTCCCCTGAACATCTGTGCTTCCTGTCCTCAGGAACAAGAAAGGTCTGAGAGCAGAGACTTGTGAAGGGAGAGCCCAGCCTTTGAACTGGTGTTCCCTGCAGCTGTGGGCTTCTGTGGACGTGCTCTGCTTGCAGACCCTGCCTGGTGCATAGTGAACAGAAGAACAGAAGAAGGCTTTGATGGCATTTTCCTTTTTGACTAGTCGAAGTGGAAAGAGACAGGTCATGTTCAGATCATCAATTTAAAGGTCTTTCCCAACCTACATGAGTCTGTGTTAGCTTTTGCTTCTGCTGGCCAGTTTCTTATAGCACAGACACTGAAAGGAAGGTCTGTCTGAGGATCACTGGTCCTCATATCCATGGTAAAAAGGGTCTCCTCTCTGGTGATATTCATCATAGTGCCTCTGCAAGACTGAAATGTCATCTGGTTCCATATGAAGTGCTTCTGATCTTCCAGCCCAAAATGTTTTCATATCAATTCAATTGTACAGCTATATATATATATATATATATATATATAATGGTGTTACTATTCTGAGAGAATGGTTTAGTAGACCATGGTGTAATCCAAAATATAATATGATGGCATTGCAATCTGATTAAACTCTCTTCATTTCAAAGAGATTTTCTTTTGCTATTCAGTGAAATTTGTGTTAAGCTTCTGAAGTCTAACCTTTCAGCACAGAATCAGAAATTATTAAGACAAAAATGCAGGATGTAACTGTACTTTATAGTCTTTATGTGTGGCTTGGTTTTGTTTCAGTGTCTCCTTTCTGCCATTAGAAATACCAACAAATAGAAAAAAGTCAAGTCTATTTGAGGAAAACGGTATTTCTAAAAGCCTTCATTTTTTTTTTTAATTTTCAATTACTTTTTAAATATCACATGATAACATATTTTAAGGGACATTACAGAGTGGTTTTTTATCCTTATAATTTTAGCTAAAAATAACTGTTTATTGCTGAGGATAATTTGAAAAACTATCTTGGAAGAAGGGGCAAAAAAATAATTTTTTTCTGAATCAAGATGGATTTTTTAATGGTGTGTTTAGTAGGTATAAGTTTTCAGCTATGAAATAATTAAGTGAAGTTTTTCTGATTCAACATCAAAGCTCTGATTTGCAAAAATTTCTGTTCAGATTGGCAGTCACAATGTTTTTTAGATAATTTAGTGTAAGACTTTAAGTGGAAGGGTTTCCTGTCTGGTGGAAAAGTGAGAAGGAAGAACTTTTTCTTCTCAGTCACCTGTTTCCCTGCCCAACAAAAAGCACCAAAACACCCTTGTGTATTAAAAAGCGTATTTATCTTTGAAAACCAATTTATACTGAAAACCTTCAGACAAACTCATAGTTTGTCTTTTGAATATATTTCTTACATTACTTATCAGTTTAGAGAATCCATTCCCATATATATTTTTGGTTTGTGTTTCATGATTCAGTAACTATTGATGAAGTAATACATAATGATCTAATTTTGCTATTCTTCTTGTTGGAAATGTGGGTGTAATACTGAGAACATAACATAAGAAGTAACATGTTTAAAGTTAGAAATTGCAAGTGGCAGGTGGTAGGTTAGACTGCTGTTAACTCTGAATTAATTATGTAAGGCACAGATTCTGCTAACTGGAAAAAAAGATCAGCTTTCAGATGTGTGGGGGTTTTGTACTGTATTCTGAAAAGAGCTGATAGCAATACCTATAGTTGAGGTTAAGTAACAGTTCCACTATGAGGCATATAGTCTTTGAAACATTTTATTATTTGAGCTGAAATGGTCTATTATATAACTGTTATGTCTAGTGATTGTGTTACTTCAGCAAAAGATCTATAGGCTTACTATTGAGTAGATCTACAAAAAAGGTTATTCTTGGAGGCCTTTATGGATAACATGACTGAGAAATTATAGTAGGTCAGCTCTAGAAATCAGAGAGAAATCTGAAAAATTGACAAACTCTACTCAGTATAAACTTGCTCAAGTTGTAAGATGCTCAAAAGAACTCTTCTGTCACTGTTAAAGCAAAAAAAAAACAAAACCAAAAACCAAACAGGAAAGACACTAGTTTATGATTACAGAATTATTTAGAATCATTTAGAATCATAGATTTCTTTAGGTTGAAAGAGATTTGTAAGAATGTCTAGTCCAACCATTAACATAACACTGCCAAGTCCACCACTAAACCATGTCCCTAGGTAACGCATCTACACATCTTTTGGTGACTCAACTACTTTCCTTAGCAGCCTGTTCCCAAGATTGGAAACCCTTTCCATAAAGAAATTTCCTAATATCCAACCTAAAAGCCCCCATGATGCAACCTGAAGCCATTTCCTCTTGTTTGTCACTGGTTGCCTGGGAGAAGAGACCAAAACCCACCTGGCTTCAACCTCCTTTCAGATAGTTGCAGAGGGCAATAAAGTCTCCTCTCAGCCTCCTTTTCTCCAGGCTAAACAACCCCAGTTCCCTCAACTGCTCCTCATTATACCTCCAGACTCTTCACCAGCTTTGTTTTCCTCTGGACATGCTCTAGCACCTTAGTGTCTTTCTTGTAGTGAGGGACCCAGAACTGAACACAAGATTCAAGGTGCCAGGTACAGAGGAGCAATTGATGCCCTTGTCCTGCTGGCCACACTATTGCTGACACAAGCTAGGATGCCCTTGGCATTTTTGGCCATCTGGGCACATGCTGGCTCATGTTCAGCTCACTCAACTACATGACCCATCCTCATCCTGCAATGGGCAGATGTTATTTCTACACTGCTTGTCACCATTGATATATTTGAAAAAACTCTTCTTATTGCCCCCCATATTTGTGGCCAATTTCATCTCCAGCTGAGCTTTGGCTGCATAAATTTTCTCCCTACAGTGGCAAGCAGTATCTCTGTATTCCTCCCATGTCACTTGACGTTGTTTCCACTGGACATACACCTTCCTTTTCCATCTAATTTCCAAGAGAATATTCCTGTTAAGCCAAGTCTGCCTTCTGCCTCATCTGCTTGACTTCAGGCATTTGGGAATTGCCTGATCCTGTGCCCTTAGGAGGTGATGTTTAAAAAGTAACCAGCAGTGATGAACCCCAGCACCTGCAAAGATATTTTCTAGGGACTTTACTCACTAGTTCCCTGATCAGCCTGAAGTCAGTTCTCCTCATGTCCAGAGCTGAACTTTTGCTGGCACTTTTTCCTCATGTCAACAAAGATTTTAAACTCATTCACTTCGTGGTCATTGTGGCCAAGATTGCCGCCAACCACCGCTTCATTCACAAGAGCCTCTCCTTTGACAAGCAGCAGGTTGAGAAGGGCATCTTTCCAAGTTGGCTCCCCTAGGACCTGTTCTGTAAAAGTTGTCCTCTATAGGTTTTTTAAGAATCTTCTGGCCCAGGTTGCACCAGCTGTGTGATGCTCCCAGTTATTTCTGGCAAGTTGAAGTCCCACATAAGGACAAGGGCAGTTGACTTGGAAGGATCCTTTAGTTCCTCAAAGAATAATTTGTCAGTGTCATAGTCCCAGCTAGGAATTCTATAGTAGACTCCCACGATGACATTCACATTATTTGTTTGCTCCTTGATTCTTACCTAGAGGCTCTCACCTGTGCCATTCCCAACACTGAGCTCTGTACGTTCTATCTCTTCCATTACATACAACACTACCCCTCTGCTTCTTCTGCCCTATCTCTCCTAAAGAGCCTGTAACCATCCAACAAGGCACTCTCGTCGCTGGACTCATCTACCCAGATTTCACTCATGTCAGTGACATCAAATCTCTGGGACTGGGCCAAAGTTTTGAGCTCATCTTGTTTGTTCTTCATGCTGTGTGTGTTAGTATAAAAGTATTTCAGGTGTGGTATTTTGTAGACAACACCTTGTGAAGCAGATTGACAGATGCCATTAATGCTCATTTCCTCAAGATTTGGCACCCCATCGCATTGCTCATCACCGGCAAGTCTGGTATTTTCCCCATTCCAAGCTCTGTCCATGAGCTCTGCTACTCCTGTGCTAGAACTCTTTTTCTCCTCTGAGAAAGGTACATGCCGTCAGCTGTCAGTAGACCAGTGTTGAATAGATCATCCCATGGTCAAAAACCCCCAAATTTTTCTGCCAACACCAGCCTCAGAGCCACATATTGACCTGATGGATTTGCCTATTCCTATCAATATTATTCCTTGTTGAAGGACACCTGCACTCCTGATTCTTCAATCAATTGTCCCAGGGCCCTGAATCTCTTTTGATTGCACTCGGACTACCATGTTATTTTGATGCTGCCAGCTTGAACAGCCAATAGCAGATAGTAATCAGAGGACCGTACTAGAGACTGAAGAGTTTTCTGGTGATGTCCCTTATCCAATCCCCTGGGAAACAGCAGACTTCCCTGTGAGTTGGGTCCAGTCTGCATACCAGGCTGTCTGGTCCCCTTAGAAGGGAGTCTTTTATTACAACTACGCTTCTTTTAACAGAGGTGATTGTGATGCAAGTTACAGATGGTGCTTTAGGAGGGAGATGGTGCTTTAGGAGGCTCTCTGTCCCAGAAAGGACCTTCTCCCACCCCATTAGTTGTCTGGTATTTGCGTTACAGGGCCTCATACCTGTTGCAGAAGATGACAGTTCTATGTGTTAAGCTTTTGGAAGGAGAAGGAACCTTCCTCCTGGTATGCTCAGTGATCTGCTTCCAGCCTTCATCTTCAACCAATCCTAGATTAATTACATTTCAGGGTTCTAAGTCCACCTTCTTCTCTACTGCAATGGAAGTTCAAGGTTCCTGAGAATCTTAAGACTGTAGCATCTCTGTAAATACCCAGTCAATCAGTTGCTCGTTCACTGGAATACTACACAGCCTGTTCACTTCCTCCCATAGCTCCCTCACCTGGTGGCACAGCTCTTCAGCCACAGCATGCCTGCAAAAGAACTGCTTGTCTGCCCCAGTCTCATGGAGAAGCATCAGGCACTCCTGACATTCTGTGACCTGGAGAGCTACATCTGCCACCAGCAGGTCCGGCTGGCTGAAGGCCTCTGACACAGCAGGTTCAGTGACTCCCAATAGCTGCAGTGAAACGAAAACACCATAAGTGAAGAAGTTTAATCTAATGCACTAATAAGACTGGGGCTTGAAAGGGTCTTAAAGTGTTCTTCTCTACCAGATACTGAGTCTGTTTTATCTGCCTCTCCTGGCTTTTCCCCAGTGAGAAGCCGTTGTCATTGCATGCCAGTTAAACAAGCTAAATTGTGCTTATGCTGAAATAGAAGCTGTTTTTTCTACAGTATCTTCATTTTGAAGGTATTTCTACTGTGTGCAAAATGGATATTTTTTGTCCCTAGTTAAACGGAAATAACAGTTTCCTGGTTTTATCTGAACTGGAGCTGTATATAGGCATTCAAAAAAGTTACTCTTTTATCCTCAGTGTTAGAAAGAATATTGCAAATATGAAGATATCCAGGATAATCTCACATAAAGATTTAAGATCCTTTATACTGTGACCTTAAAACTTCTAAAGATGTTTTGGTTTACAGAAGAAAATTTCCAGTACATATGAAAACTAAATGTTTGAATTCCTGCTATGTTGTAATATCTTGGATCCCAGTTTCAGCTAGCTTTCCTACTTCTATCTTCAGTCATTCTGTGCAATACAATATAATGTGATTATAAGACCTACCGTGAAACCTCTACCTGGAAATACTCTCTCAAATGAGATTGTGTGTTTACATTTATACTCAGCATGATAGAATAAATCAACAAATATATTAAACAATAGCTCTGATTATCAGTGGTACACAATCATAGTTCATGACTTTCATAATCCAGACCAATTTGAACTGGTAAGTGTAGTCTTTTCTGTCCTGTTATTCCTTGTGTGTATTAGTTTCTGAGGCTCCAAGATAAAGCCCCGATCTTGTAAACAGTTGTATTCATGCTTAGCTTTAATACTAGCCTGTGTTTAAATTGGCTAATGCCCTAATGTGTATGAAATGGATTAAGATAATGCAAATGGGTTTTTTAACTGTTTCAATCTGGAGTCTTACACATGTGAACTATACTTCATGCAGTCTTGATATCTTTCTAGCAAAAGGTGAAATATTTTTTGGTCATTAGACTTAGAAATTTCTTCCTTCTTCATGACTAATAGAAGATAAAAAAACTATGCATGGGTTTTATAAAATAAAGAAGCATGCAAAAGCTCTTTCAAAAGTATGGAATACCAGATATTGCCGGTAACAAGATGACCATATCTAAGAATAAAATGGTGTTTAGCAAATAGGAAGATAGGAAAAAAACAGCTAAAAATTTTTGAGAAAGTTAGAAAGCTATTATTTTCAGGATTTCAAGAGCTAAAACTACCTTTAATGAGATGAAGAAAAATAAGAATCATATTGGGGATAGATATAAACTTTGTGTCTTTCAGGAATCTGCATTTAAAAAATGGGAATTTGTAGAAGCCATGAAACAAATTACTGTTTTAGTCTAGGCAAGACAAAATGAAATAATGAATGAAGATCTTAGCTGAAGTAGAATTGAAGTATTTCATTATAATGTCTTGAGCACCTTAGGACTGTATTTATATAAGCAATACCTTTCTTTGAAATTAATAATCTCTGTTTTTGAAACCATGTGCCCTCACAAAATTCTTCCCTATCAGAACTGGTGCAAAAGAAATATCTCACTGGTACCAAAAATGTTGTTCCTGTTTCTGGTTTTCCTCACTTAGAGACATAAAGTGGACTGTGAATCACAGTAAATGTTCTGGTATCTTATTTCCTGACATATTCTCTGATGTCAGGAAGCATATTTAATACGTAGCCAAAATCCAGATACTCCATTTTCGTTCTTAGCATGTGAGAGGACACTGTTGTGTTGATTGTGTAACACGGGTAGGCCCATGTAAGCATCCCTTATTTTATTGCAGACACTTACCTTATGCATTACTGTTGACAATCCCAGTACATTTTTTGTTAAACAAGTTATATAAGTGCTCCCCTTTTCTATAATTAATAATTCAAATGTTATATCTTCAGAATTGGTCTTAGTTGGACATGACATTTTTCTCTTTGGTAATGAACAATTGCATGCTTTTTTGCATCTTAGAAGGTCAGGAATGGTTCAGTATGGTTGAAACATACAAGAGATTATATAATTTATACCCAGGCAGTGATTTTGTCTGACATTTTATGAACACACTGATTATTGATTTCTTGGAAAATGTGTTAGCACGACATCATTCTCACTTACTACTTATTTTGTGGGCCTTTTTTGTGTCAAGTACAAAATGGTCTAATTATTTTTGCATTAAAAAGAGTTGACTTATTTCCATTTTCACATGGACAAATAAGAAAAAAGCTCACAATACTAATAAAGCCAATAGAGTCATGCTAATATATCCCAAGTATGATCTGACTATTCTGGTTTTACAATATTTGCTCTTAATTATTCATGGTACATATGCTCCAGTAAAACCTTGTGCCAGCCATCATCATAATTCGTATTTTATGTTAATAGGTGATTTCACCTTGTGACTCTTCTTAATGAGACTGGTGAATGACTGGTAGTCTTAAGAATCTAATGAGACCATTAGAAAACAATAGCTTTAATTTCTTTGTCAGGAACTTTAGTAATAGGACAAGGTGCAATTGGTACAAATTGAATGAGGAGAAATTAAGCTTAGATACTAGGAAAAAAATTTGTTGCTGTAAGGATAGTGAGACACTGGAACAGGCTGCCCAGGGAGGTTGTCTCTGCCCCATCCGTGGCAGTGTTCAAAGCCCGGTTGGATAAGGCCTTGAGCAACCTGGTCTAGTGGGAGGTGTCCCTGCCCAGGCCAGGGGGATTGGGAACAGATGATATTTAAGATCCGTTCCCTTAATGCTGTGATTCTATGACTCAGAGGGGTTTTGTAGCTCAATATTAAGATACATATACCTTTAGCTTTTCATTTTGTTAATTCTTGTTTCACTGATGTAAAGATAATAAATGTTGTGTTTACACTTTTGCCAAATTATCTAATAGAGAGTACATTTGGAATTGATACCTCTAACATAATGAAAGTCTTTTGCTCTGCTATGGAGCAGTGATTTTAGCTGCTATCACTGCACGTTGATGGAACCTCATTATTTTGGGATGTGCATCCCAGGGGGTAGGAGTGGGATGTCATACAGACAAAACTCTAGCTTATGTGTTAAATGCTAAGTATTACAGTAGTGCAAGCTGGAGCTGAATCAATGCAGCTATGAAGGCATGATTTTGTGCTGTGATAGTTGTCGGCTTGACTGTTTTGTCAATAGCAATAAAATATTATTTGTTCTCTCTTTCATTAGCTACACTTTTGCCTAATTTTGAAAAATATCTTTTACAATTAATTCTAAAAGAATATATTAAATACTTTTTACTTGAATAGGTCATGTGTCTCTGTTTAGCTCCTCCAAATTATATCAACAGTGAGCATAACCATCAGTGAAACCACAGGACATTGCAGTTGAGCCTTAAAATGATTGGTTGTTCCAATGTTGATAATTTAGCATTAAGGGAATTATTTGTTTATTTTATTTGATTGAAGGATTAGTTTGGAAAAGGATGGAAGAAATTAATGTCAAACTGATTTTTTTCAATAGCATTCCTCAATGGGAAGAAAAAAATTTTTTGTTCAGTCATTTGTTCAGAGCCCATGACACTAAATATATAATTAGTTTTGGTGCATTCATGAAAAAGCTGAGAAATTGAGGACTGGAATTACAAAGCTGCCAATAGAAAGATGATTATTTCATTCTCCATTTTATCTAGTAGGCAATTATGTAGGAGATGGAATTTCATGTTCTCCTTTGCTTAGGATATTCAAGCCTATACTTTGCACACGAAGAATATCATTAAAATGGCTAGACTGTTATTGTTCAGCTGCACTTTCAGATTAAAAAATGGAAGTGGCAATGATTGTTTTTGCCAGAAAAGAAGGAAAATATTCTACAGTGCAATGTTATTGTTTTGATATCTTTAGAAAGAAATTTTTTAACTCCATTTTGAAATTATTTTATCTAAAAGTTTGTTTACTAAGTTTATTTGCTATTTAAATTGATTTACCAGTTTCACATACAGACTAGAACAGTTTTAACAGCAACAAATACTCCGTAATTGGTGACTGAAATATACCCATGAGATGGAAGTCCTAACTCAGATGCCCTTATTACTTTCTATTAATGAAATATTCTATATTGAAGGGTAAAGGTGGGGTTATTTTTTCTTTTGTTAATAAGCTCTTCTCTGAAAAGGACATTTGTGGCATTATAAGCAACTGTCCTGCTTCTAGAAACTTTTGTTATTATTACAGTGGGTATGTGCCATATTTTCTGTACCCAGAAAGAGTAGCCAAACATCTAATATTAATTAAATTGAGAATATTTCTATTTAAAATGAACTGTTTAGTAGAAATGTTTTAAATTATTGAAATAACACTGAAATTAGTGGTCAGTTATTAATAATCTATTTGACACAACTGTAGTCAGACAGCAAGCTGGAAAACTTTTTTTTTTAATGCAAGTTTAAAAAAAAGTATTGTGACAAGGAACTGTAAAAGTATTTATTATTTTAAGGCCTTCTCAGAAAAAGATCTGGTCTTTATTTGGTGACTACATTTGCTTTGTATCCTTAATGGAATTGTTTCCCAATGAGTAACACCTGTAAAATTTCAGAGTACAGTTCCTTAAAAATATATCTCTAGAGAAAGCATTTCTTCTGAAAAGTTATACTCCTCAGGCATTTGTGGGAGTGGGGTCATGAAACCTGCTGAAGGAAAAATAGACTGGGCAGTCAAAGGAAGGAGAAAGGGGCGCAGACAAGTGTGGGAACAGTGATTGTTCATTTGTGGACACTGAAATTGTAAGGGATCAGCTGCATCAAATGAATGTTCACAAGTCCATGTGTCCATCGTAAGCCTTTTGATACTGTCCTTTACAGTATCCTTCTGTAGAAGTTGCCCAGTTGTGGGATGAATGAGTTCGCAGTGCGCTGAGGGAAGAATGGCCTGCAGGACAGAGCTCAGAGGGTTGTGGTGAATGGGGTTACATCTGGCTGGTGACTGGTCACCAATGATGTTCCTCAGGTGCAATTCTAGGGCCAGTCCTGTTCGATCTGTTTATCAGTGATCTGGAGGAAGGAGTTGAATGCACCTTTAGCCAGTTTTCTGATGATGTCAAAGTGAGAGGTGCTGTTGACACTCTTGAGGGGCAGGAGGCTTTACAGTGACATCTAGATAGATTGGTGCTTTTGGGTATGGTTAATGGGATGAATTTTGACAAGTCTATATGTCATATTCTGCATCTAGGATGGAGTAATGTTGGACACAGGTATAAACTGGGAGGGGATTATCTGGAGAACAGTCCCACAGAAAGGGACCTGTAGGTGCTGGTCAGCAGCAGCTCAATGAGTCAGCAGTGTGTGCCTTGATGGTCCAGAGATTATTGATCCCACATTCTGGGGTGCATCAGAAAGGACATCCCCAGCCAGTCAAAAGAGGTGATTATCCCACTGTATTCAGTGTTGGTGTGACTTCCTCTTGAGTACTGAGTGAACTTCTGGGCCCCACCATTTAAGAGAGATGTGAAGGTCTTTCAGCGTGTCCAGAGAAATGCAACGAAGTTGGTGTAATAGCTGGAAGGAATGTCCTGTGAGGAGCAGCTGAGGAGTTTGAGCTGGTCTAGTTTGCAGAGGAGGAGGCTGAGGGGTGACCTCACTGCTCTCTACAGCTTCCCAGGAGATGAAGGGGAGAGATAGGTGTTGAGCTCTTCTTCTTGGTAATTATTGACAGGATGTGTGAGAATGGTACAAAACTGGGCAAGGAAAGGTTTAGACTGGGAGAGGTAGCCGATGCCCCAAGCCTGTCAGTATTGAAGAAACATTTAGATAATGACCTTAATAACATGTTTTAACTTGGTTGACCTTGAACTGTTCAAGCAGTTAGACTGGATGATCATTACAAGTCCCTTCCAACTGAAACAGTCTATTCTATTCTCTTGTATGCTCTATTCCTTCTGAATCTGAGAAAATGTTAAACTCCCTTGTCTATGTAAGTCCTACTGCGCTACAGGCCTTGCTAAAATGTCTGTCCTCACCCTTCTTTATAGGCCTCCTTCAAGTATTGAAAGGCCACAGTAAGGTGTCCCTGGAGCCTTCTCCAGGCTGAACACTCTCAGCCTGTCCTCACAGGAGAGGTGCTTCAGTCCTCTGATAGTTTTTGTGGTCTTCTTTTGAACCCACTCCAAAAGTTCCACAGCTGGATGCAGTACACCATAAAAAAGTCATAACCATCACAAATTAGTAAATTACTAGGAAATAAATCATCATACACTAGTCTTTATTCTTTATAATACAGTCAAAAACTGATATATTAAATTTGCCGTATTTCTTAGCTTCTGTCATTAACCCATTTTCTGGACTGCAGAATGCAAGAAATCCTAAGATTTTGATTCATTAAAGATGTGCTACTTCAAGTTATGAATTTAGTAGTCCCTAGAAACAAAGCATTTTTAAGAAAACATGGTTTTGAAATTTCAGTTCCCAATAATAGGATTGTACTGCACTAATTCATGCAGATAGAAGGAGAGAGTGCAATTTATTTATATTTTGAATTCAATATCCCTTCACACTCTGATTTTAACCTCCAGCCAAATTAATTTCTTTCTGATAAAACTTGTGCTGTTTTTTGCATTGATTATTGACAGAATGATGACTTAAATACATGTGAACTAAATAAGCAAATCCATTCAACAAAATTAATAACTGTTTGCTGTGTTTAAATCCTATATAATAAATCTGCTATGTTTATTGTTATTTTGTGCTGCATTTTTAGTCTCAACTGCTTCTGTACCAGCATCTGCTGCTTCTGGAAAACAAAGTTCCTGGGTTATCATTTTACAAGTAGCAGCTACCCAAGGGAAACAGTTAGATTTAATCATCTCTACAGATTGTCCTCTGTTTCTAGTGTTCTAGTACTCTAGTGTTCTTTGTTTGCCCACTTGCAACATTTAAACCCTCAGTTATTGTCTCTTTGTATGTATGTGTGCATTCCTTTATCTTGTAGCTTGTTAGTACTTTTTACATTACTATAAAACTTCACAAAGTTTTTGATTCCTGAGTGAATGTAATTGAGAGTCTATGTAAATCTTGCCTTTGACACAAGTTGCCATAATCTCTTAGAACTGATGTCTCAGACCTAAGCCTGTATGTTATTAGATATATTTTATTTGATTTTACTTGAACCATGAATACATGAATAATTCAGTCTTTACTGAGAAGATGCAAAACAGAAAAACGTATTTAACAAAGCAATCTTAAGTAATCAAGATATTATAAAACCCTTCTGGATTAGTGGTCCATCTAGCCCAGTATCCTGCCTCTGACAATGTCAGTAGGGATGACAGTGTCAGTAGAGTAACTTGGGCACCTTTTGCTCCTTTACTTTCCCAGCATCCAGAATAGTTGTATTAGGGTTGTAAGGGTTTGTCACCTTGCCTAGTCTTTACACTATCCTTTTATGAATCTATTGTCTGTAACTTTGGCCATTTCTGAACTTGCTAGTACTGTTCTGTGGTAACAAGTTCCAAAATTCACTACCTGAATTTTAAAGAAGTAATTTCTACCTCTTTCAAACCAGCCTCTCTTAGGAGTTTCATTTGTTGTCTTCAATTATAATGTTGTTAATTTGCTGAATAACAGTTTAGTGTTTATTTTATCTTACATTTTAATACCCAGAAGAACTTACTGTTATCTTCTGACTTTGAGATTTCAGTGAACACTCCTTTGTCTTTGATAGAAATACTGAATAATAGTACAATAAAAAAAGCAGACAAAATGATGTAACAATCCTGGTTTTCTTGCAGCAAAATGCATTAGCTTCCTCATTCATAAACCTTGAGTGTATCTTCCTGCAGTTCTCAGTCAACAGATCAAAGAATGTGAACCTCTCTAGTTCCTCCTTGTAAAGTACAATCAAGCTACTGGTTCATTTCTGTTCCTGACTTTGTCCACTCATATTTCAGAGGATCAATCTTTGCAGCTGCACTCTCAAGCCTTGTCCTGTCACTACATGCTCCTGTTAGAAGTCCCTTTACAGCTTTTTTGTAGGCTGCAAGTTGTGTGTTTTTATACTTGAAGGCTAGAACTTCTCAGTACTCAAGATGTGGACGCATTAGGATTTAATGAGTGGCACAGTGTCATCCTCTCTTCTGTTCTTAATACACATCCAAATATATTGACCATTTCATTCTTTTTTCAATTGCCATTATTCCTGTGATCTAAAACTGCCAGCATTAACTGAAACCTTTGTTTTCCTTATTTTTAACCACCAGTATGCATAGACAAAGTTTAGGTAATTTTTCTCTAGTGTATTACTGGACCTTTCTCTACATTAAATCTCATCTTTCACCTTTCTGACCAGTTTTTTTTTTAAGCTTTTTACAGAATTTCTTGCAGGAGTTGGTATTCTGTGAACTTTTTAGTTTCTAATGCCAGCAGCTTGGCTCCATTACCATTAAAATATAGCCCGATGAGTCTGTCCAGGTTTTTCTTGTCTCAAAAGGTTCCCTGGTTCCTGTTTGCAAAATTCTTCCTCTCTACACTGCATTATCATCCGCATAGTGAGACCGTAAGTCCCTACCTGCATCTCAGGTTTTATATAACCACATGGCAATTTTCCACAGAGACCCTGGACTTGAGTTTCCTTGCTGTGAAGCCATGAGCAATCCACCAGAGCATCCCTCTTGCATTTTTCTACATCCCTGATAGGAACATGAAGTATGCTTACTGGGTCATCCCTTTTACATCCCAGCTCTCTTGACGTATTAGGTGTAGCATTTACACCTAGCATTACACCTACACAGTCAACTTGTAATCTCTCAGATGTCACAAGAATAATTACCTATGTATATAATAGTTAAATCTTTCTGCTGGCACTATATGCCTCTTTTTATTTCTCTAAAGTGCTTCTCTATGGAGGGAACAACCTGCAAGAAAGAAAAGAAAATCAATTTCAGTGTCAGAGCAGGTCTTGACCACTGGGTTAATTTCTTTTTCTCAGCTAGGTGCCCTCAGTTGCTGAGACTCCTGTACTCTGTGGTAAGAATTTTGGTCCACTGCTGCTGTAAAAGAGAAATTGTTCTACCATATTCCTGCAAACCTCAGCTATTGACCTTCTAGGTTTTCTTAGCTGTTCCAGGGAGGTACAATAGCAACAGATGTTGAGTAACCATCGTTAGGATACTGGGTCTTTATATGATCCTCTTGCAAAAACTTACCAGTGGATTGAAGAAGCTGTGTAATGACCACTGAATACTGCTTAATACTGACAAACAGAGTGGGAAATGACAGAGAGAATGGACCCTGACAGAGTGATCTGGAACACTTGAGAAATTGACATAGGCTAAAATACCATTGAATGTAAATACTGTTCAAATACATCTTTCTTTGTCTGAGCTAGTCAGCCTCAAATCCTTTCATGTTTTGGGGAAATAGGAATTTCTGTGAGTTCTCATTTCATTGAAACATCTAAAGAATCCTAGCACTATCTAGTTCCCTTAGTTTGATAGAAAATCTAGACAACCAGCTCAAGCATAGTTATTGCAGGTATTTAAAGTTAAATCAGATGAGTGCACAAATGCCCAGCTAACACAGAGAGGAGAATTACAATAGGCTTTAGCATGCATTGGTCCATACTTTGTTTCGGTAACAGGTGTATTTTCATTTGATTGAAGTATAATATTTCTCACTTCAAAATTTGCTGAAGAAATTCAAACCCTATTCATAAAAAATACCTCAGAGATATACCTTGGAACAGCCCACAGTCTTTATCCTTTAACAGTGTTTAATGTGTTCTTTAAAAAAAAAAAAATTACTTCCTTATAGATCACATTTTACTGGATCTCAAAGAATGAATGGATAACATGGATCTCCAGCCTGCTCTTTTTTAGCAAACAAAGCTCATAGTTTCTCTTTCTCCATGGCTTTTCTAGAACTTTACAGTTCATCTTTCTACACTTTTAGAAATTTTAATATGACCTAGATGATAACCAAATTAAATAATTTAATTCAAAATTTTAATAATTTAACTATGAGAACTGCTTGCCTCTTCCACATTTACTTGTTTTCCACAGAAAAATGTATACTTTTGAAAGGCTTTAGAAAATGCCTATTAGCAATGCCAAAGGAAAAAATGTTTAAAAGCTTAAAATTGTTCTCTTTCACGCCCATGTTGATGAATCCGTGGAGCATTTAAATCCTCAGTAACATAAATCTTCCAGCATAGCTTACATTTTTCCCTTTGAATCCATTTTTCCTTCTCTAATAGAAAGTTTTTCTTCTGAAATTGTTATTTTTATATGTTCATCTAGTTAAATATATCCTTCTGTCTCTTTGGAACTCGGTCTTGACACCTTTTATGGTTAGTTGAGGGAAATGGGTACTTCTGACATTTTCGCCCCGTTGGAAAGTCTACAGCATCCCAAAAGCATGTAGTTCTCTTCATCAGTTGAGAAGATATTTCACTGGTTAGGAGACGGCATGATTACATATCTGAATGAGAACATAGAAGTTACCTCTTATCACACCTGTATAAATATCTTCCAAGATGCTACATTTTTGTAATAAAGTTCTAAGTTGAAATTTACTGTTTGAAAAAAAAAAAAAAAAACATAATCAGTACTGTGTATAATACAGAGGTTACAAAACATTAACAGTAGAAATTTAGAACATAATGGTGATTGAAGGATATATAGGGCACTGTTGACAGTGATACATAGTAACACTTCCCCTAACAAAATCTTTCATTAAATGACTGTAAGACACACTATAATAATCTTTCTACTTTGTTTGACCTTGGTGTATCCTCAGCTTGAGTCTTGTACTAGGTTCTTGGTACTCAAAAAATGAGGGAGTCTAGAAGGGTCCCCCAAGGCTAACAAGTATGATAATGACTTTGGGGAAAATTTGCTATAAAGACACATAGAGAGCCTTGTCCTTGTTTGCTAAGAAGGAATTGACTGGGAAAATAAATCACAAGAGTTCTCAAATATCCAACAAAGGACCGTAGCAAAAAGAAAATTGCTTTCTGTGTCTGTTGTATATGGGAGTGTTAATTAATGTGGATTGCCAGATTTCATATTATGACATTCTTTATTTAGATTAGCTATAAGGAAGGTTTAATTTTTTTTGCAATGAGGTTGGTAGAACACTGACACAGGTTGCACAGACAGGTGCTGGATGCCCCATTCCTGGAAGCATTCAAGGTTAGGGTGGACAGGATCTGAATGAAGACATCCCCATTCATTGCATGGGGCTTGGACTAGATGGCCTATAAAATGTCCCTTCCAATCCAAGCTGTTCTATGGTTCTATGAGTTTAAAATAGGCAAAAACCACAAACAAACAAACAAACACACAAACAAGAAAAGCAAAACAAAAATCAAATAAACAAAAATTCAAAGCCAACCCCTGCAACACCTTAAGTTTTACAGAAAAGAGAAAATCCTCTCAGCCAAACAGTACCCAAGTTATCTATGTTATTCAAAAGGGTTTGGAACCTTTAAGTTTCTATGATCAGGTCAAATAACCTCTGGTAAGAATACTTGATACGAGTTTCTTGAATTTTCACGTGGGAACATGGGACCTTACAGATGCGTGGTGGTGAGGGATGCGATGTGAGGCTCCAACTGGGATGATTGAACTCCCTGTGTCAGGGCTGCTTCCAGCATGGAAGACAAACCTTCACCTGCTGTTAGTCCAAGGTGTCATGGTTTCACCCCAGCTGGCAACCAAGCAATGCTCAGCTGCTTCAAGACACAGCCCCATGTTAGCTACCATGATGAAAATTTAATGTGCCCCGGATTAAACCAGCACACAAGCTCAAAGTGACGCTAGTGAGGAAACTGCAGAACAAGCTACCTAGCTGAAGTTGTTTACTCTGGAGAAAAGAAAGCTATGGGGAGACCTTGTCACTCTCTACAGCTACCTGAAAGAAGGTTGTAGCAAGGTGTGAGTCAGTCTCTTCTTCCAAGTAACAAAAAATATAACAAAAGGAAATGGCCTCAAGTTGCACAAGGGGAGATTTAGATTGGATATTAAGAAAAAATTCTTCACTGGAAGGGCCAGCAAGCATTAAGTCACCTACTCCGGATGTATTTTAAAAACATGTAGGTGTGGCACTTAGGGACATGGTTTAGTGGTGGACTTGGCAGTGTTGACTTCATGGTTGAACCTAATGTTCTTAGAGGTCTTTTCCAACCAAAATGATTCCGTGATTTTAGTACTTGCAGAATAAAGCAGTAGCAAAGAGGCATTCTGCTACAAATGTTTAAAACCCAATAGTTGCAATGCAGAAACTATGAAGAACTTTATGTATATATATGTCTTGTACTGAAAGTGGTATGCTCTTTACAGAAGTATTTTCTACTGACATTTAGATAAACTTTTTGAAATGTATCAATAAACATGACAGTAATGTCAGCATTAATAGGAAAAAAGAACAACATTAATGAACAAATTTGAGGACAACATATTAAAATTCTAAGAAAGTTACAGAGAACAGAATAGAAAGTACATAAGTAAATTAAATTAATTCAACAATACATTATTTGTTGTATGAACTTTACATAGCTTGATAGTAGGGGTGCTTTTTGCAATGATGAAGCAACACATGAAATGGCAGCATTAAAAATGAGAAAGAGGCTACTCACATGTGTAATGCCACAAAGTGTACCATAGTTCCTCCAGGCTTATCTGAGCTGTCATAAAGAATACAGGAAAAATTTAATTTGAATAAATATTTCAACTGCTCACAGTATGAGTGATGTCTCTATTCTGAGGGTTTTCTTGCAGAAGCCCAGTTTTGCTGTTGAACAGACTGAAGTCCACCAGCCTACAGTGTTACACGCCTTGCCATATACCAGTAAAAGCAGGATAGGAAGGGAAATTTAAGATATTTTATGTCCCTATTGATCGTATTTTTATTTCAATTCTATGGTATAGCCACGTAAATAATTTAATAGATAGCTTCTAAGAAAAGCTGGTGTATTCTGTCAATAGGCATTTTAAAAATAGTTCATAAATCTATGTTTGTTTCCGTTTTCTCAGTGATGCTTTGTGTTCACAGTAATAAAATAATTTTTCTGTCAGCATGGTGGAAAAATGAAAGATCCATCAAGTAGTTTTACACCCTGAGATTGTCAATTTGCTGATTATTTACTAGAGAACAAACCTTCACTGGCAAAAAGAATAGGACCAGTAAGTTGTACTGTCCTCTTTAGCTAATCTATCCAAGATGTATGTATTTACCAGTAATAACAACACAAAAGTAAAAATCACAGTGTTTTAATACTGAGTTGTTTCTCCTTTACATCAAGGGAGATGATTTATTTAGATTTATTGTCTGATTTTCCAAGTGGACATCACTGCGTGTAAAGAATTCATTCCTGGCTGCGAATGTGTCAAGTAGCCAGTTCTCAAGAAGATGGAGCCTCATCTGACTAAGAAAAGTGTTTTCTTAAGATAAAGATTCCCACTGTGTCAGTTCATATCTTATCATAGCTTAGAAAACTAAAGGAAAAGAAATAAGCGAATGGAAACAACAACAACAAAAATCAAACAATGAACAACAAACAAATTGTGGGGCATTAGGTCCCTGTAAACAAGAAGATCAGCGCAGCACAGTGTCTATCCAGGAAGCAGCCCGACATAAATGTACCTTGCAAGCTATTTGTACTAAGAATAAATTTACTGCCAACTGTTGATGTGGGTGGCATCCACTTCATAGTTAAGCAATCAATCACACAGACTTTTCATATCCCTTGTTTTTGCATACCTGCAGATGTTCACATAGAAAACACAAAGATGTAAGGATTTTAATCCTATTATAGTTTTTCACAGTTACCATTTCACACTTCCATACTTATGTAAAGGTTTATAAAGGGTACTTCTTAAAAATATCAAAAGGAAGGAAAAGAAGTATGTTGAGACTTGTGTGTATATATATATATGTATGTAAAGAACAGATACAATGGCTCTAAATAGAATGGAATGTAATTACAGGATTTTCATGCAGGAGTGTTTGGGACTAAAATGAATGAACAGAGCTTGTGTATAAATTGAAATTCATTACTTGTTTTACTGATTCATTCAGATTAGTGAACATCATTTCTGACAGAATATAAAAAATCTTACCAAAAAAAAGGCATAGCAGTATTTCCCTCCTTGTTCCACTGCAGCAAACCCCCTTTGAATATATAAATATTCACTACTGCAGAAAAATCAAATCTATCCTTGGGGCTTGGGAATACTCTGTGTCATTCAGAAGAATCCTTTTCTGGCAGACACCTGAAGTTGTGTCAAAGCTCTTTTATCTAGGATGGTGGTCACAGTAATATGGGGCCTCTGGGATAGAAGAAAGGAGAATGAAGGGGGAATTATGGAGCTCCATAAACCATTGCTTATTTTTGAAGTATGCCAAAATTGGCACATTTACACTTCCTTTGGATACTGTCTTCTTTTTTCTCCCCTGTGACATTTTTCAAGACTAACATTTTCAGAATTTTTAAGTTGCTTTGGCTCTGCTGATATTCCATTACTGGGATAGTAATATATCGTGTTCCCCAGGGGGAACTACACCAAATGCAAAAATAACATACACAAAATTATTATACAAAGGTTTCTGAAATTTGCTGTCTTTTCTGTGTTTTTCTGTCTGCTAAATTTGTAGTTATTTGGGTGTCTTTTTGACCTGTATCAGGATGTTTAGTATATTTTTTGTATTAGAAATAATTTTATTGTTCATAGTTTAGATAATCCAAGTGAGGTAGCTGTCCTTTTAAAAATAGTCAGTCAAAGGTGGACTGGTTTACTTCCTTATATAACAATGAATTTAAACATATACAATGTGAGTGGATCATATATAAAAGCTAACCCCAAGTGTGGCACTTAAGGACCCAGGAGAAGAAAGGAATCCACATTCTATCTCTTGCCCTTCCTACCAAGATAAGGAATGGAGCAGTGGTATTTCTTTCCCTTTATTTAAGAGAGAGTGAAGACTGAAGAACATCATTCATGGAACCTGTCAATGACAATCTCATTAAGTGTTATTATATAGAAGTGACTGCAAGAAAATGGCTTCTGGCAAGAAGTAAAGATGTAGGCCTTGTTTGGAAGAAAGGAATGCAGAGAAGTCAGTGCTCAAATATTTCCTCTCTTGCACAATAGAATATTGGTCTTCACAGTGTAATTATGAAATCAGTGTCTTAGAGAAGTTAATATCCAAGGCAAGTTTATGTAAAAAGGCTTTGCAGCATTTTATATGCATCAGCAAAGCTACATTTGGTTCATGTAGCATTCAGTCAAGGACCTCCTACTGAAAATTAGCAGTTTTAAGCTCCAAATGTTCATTCAAGTTAACAAATGCTATCTTAGACAATTCAGCAAACTAAAATGGTAAATGAAAGCAGGTATTCTTTAAGATGGGCTGTACATTTGTTGTGAGGAGTTACAGCTAAAAATTATCTGCTTCAGTTCCATTCAGAAACAAGTGAGAAAGGAAAAGCCTTCCAACAAAATTGAAACTTAAATAGAGGTACAATCATATTCAAAATTTGGAGCTAAGGATTTAACACAAACCTCCACTGAGAGTCCAGTAAATTTTTTTTCCTGGCTTTTAGACAGTTTTCTTGCAAGACATAGTAACAATCTTCTTCTGCTTACTCTGGAAACAGCTATTTCCAAGTAACTAGAGGAAAGGGACAAGGGTTTATCCATAGAAAGTGGTTTGCACTGTGAAGCTTAGATACCCTCTCAGGTGAATTTTGGCAAAATGGTGCGAAAAAGGAATCGGACGTCTACTTGATTGCTATAGGATTGCTCACATCTGCAAAGCCAAAGCAAAAAAAAAAACCAAAAACCGAAAACCAAAACAAAACAAAGCCAAAAAAAAACCAAAAAAACAAAAAAAAACCCAAAAAAAAACAAACCACCAAAAAAACCCCCCACAAATCAGAGATACAGCATATGGTAATGAAATAGCTGTGAAGATTTGTTTACTTGAAGAACACTGTGTGGGTTGAGTTTTTCTTTAAATCCATTTAGATGCAAGGTCAATTCCACTGTTTAAATTATACAAAGCATAATGCATCTAGGGAAAGTTACTTTACATAGAAATTGCACCTCGGTTAAATATTCCTTTGTGGGTTCCTGAACCAGAATTTCAATTACACCTTGGTTTGTCCTCGCATGCCATTCAAAACCTTTTTGAAAGGCTTGCAGAAGAAAACCGACCTGTTTCCTTATGCTGTGAACATGTAAAGAAAGGGTCAATTTACCTACATTCTAATCCTAAATGGAAAAAATTACTTCCATTGAAATCTAGTGTAATTTGTTGCAGGCTGCCTGTTAGATAGCACTTTCTGAAGATGATAGAAGACATTAATTGATTTTGTAGTTCAGTGACACTAGGATAAGTGATTTTCTCAATCACACAGCTTGGCTTTGAGACTTGTTTTCATTTTTCTTCTTGATTTGAAAGGTTTTTATCAAATATGTGGGAGGCACTTGATGGGAGAAACATAGCATGCAACACATAATTAGTATGATGAATGTATCTGCTAATGTCTGTCTTTGGTTAACTTGCTGGATTTTAGAGTAAAGGCATTAGTGGCTTAGGAGGAAAAGTAGAGCATGGATGAGAGAGAGGGAAAAGAGTAAATAAAAATGTTCTTCAGTGCTAAGGGCTAGTTGGAAACTATCACTAAGATATTAGAAAACAAAAACAGGTTTTTTTCTAAGCAAATTTAGTGTCAGCATAGTTTAGCAACCAAATTGCTGATATCGCATATTATCAAAATGATGCTCATTAAGGATCCAATACCTGTTGAAGATGTTATGTATTCTGTAAAAAACCACCAAATTTTTCTTGTTCAAAAACTCAGTTCTAGTACCTTGTGGTCTAGTGGAGAATGAGTAAATTCATCAGTCTCTCATCAATCCCTTCTCACTTCTCCTTTTCTCTGACAAACATACAATAGCTACACTGTACAGAGCAGAGTTCTGTGACCTGATCTTGCTGGTTTAAAAGATCATCTTCTCTTGCTGTGTGTTTTGACCGTTATCCAATGCATATAATTTCTTCATCTCTGCCCCTAAAATGAATGAAAAAGAAAACATATTCTGCAGATGCAGTTCTCATAGGTGGGGGGTGTGTGTGTGGCAGGGGAGGCGTGGGGTGGAGAACAGCACATTCATTTTCCTTCTCCAGATTCTAATAAATAACATGGGAGAATTGCTAATAACAGAAAAAGAAAAAAAAAATCTTGACAGTTTTGACTAAGTACACATATATCACCAAGGAAAGTTAAAATAAAGCCAAATGTTGCTGAAATTAGACTTATATAATGGAATAAACAAGATAAAATGGCTTTCAGAGCCTATTCCCTCCTACTTGAAACCTGTGCATGGTTAAATTTCCGCAGACTGTATTTAATTTGATCAGAGAAAAGTCTTTTTTTTGCATTTGTAAAGCACGTCATGTCCAGTTCTGCAGTAAGCAGACCTTGAATTTTCATTTTGTTTCATTCTTTCCAGACTTACATAACTGTACGTCTGTGCACTTATGCTGAATGTATTCCTGATAGAGTCACTTTGAAGGGTGTTGTGCCAGCCCTGGTTTTAACTGTTCCTTGGACCTCTGGCTTTGAAGTGTGTTTGTTATCAGAGACAGTAACAGGATCTAGCTGCAAAGCTAAGTTCTGGTTACAAGTTAATATTTCTCCAATATCGCATGTTCCAATGCAACTTCTCTTGTATCTCACCTCTCGTAAGAAAAATATTTTGTACTGAAAACTTATCCCTAACTGGGGTTCTGGTGGATAAAAAGCTGGACATGAGCTGGCAACATGCCCTTGCAGCCCAAAAAGCTGTTCAGCAGGTGAAGGGAGTTGACAGTGCTCCTCTGCTCTGCTCTGGTGAGACTCCAGCTGCTGTACTGCATCCAGCCTTGGCATTCCCAGAACAGGAGGGATATGGGACTGTTAGGATGAGTCCAAAGGAGGACCATCAAGATGATCAGAAGAATGAAGCAACTCTCCTATGAAGAAGGCTGAGATAAGGCTGTTGAGCCTGGAAAAGAGAAGGCTCTAAGGTGACCTTATGGCAGCCTTCCAGTACTTAAACAAGGCTGAAAAGAAAGAGGGAGAGAAACTTCTTAGCAGAGATGATTGCAATGCAACAAGTGGCAATGATTTTAAACTGAAAGAGGGTAGATACAGGCTGGATATAAGGAAGAAATTTTGTACAATGAGAGTGGTGAAAAATTGGAAAAGGCTGCCCAGAGAAGTGGTGGATGTACTATTTCTGGAAACGTTTACAGTCTGTTAGGACAGTGCTCTGCACAGCCTGATCTATTTTAAAATCTCCTGCTCATTGCAAAGAGGTTGGACTATAGGATTTTTAAAGATCCCTTCCAGCCCAAATGTTTCAATGATTCTACTGTTTTAACAAACCATTTAAAAGCTAAGCAAAACTGGCACTCAAGACACTGCAGTGTCAGAGATGTCTAATTAAAAAATATTGTGGTTGGTAATGAAAATTATTATAATTTTTAGATGCGGAAGGGTGAGTGGAAGTGGAACTGATAGGAGTGACAAATCTAAGCAAATGTGTCAGCACAGATAAAATCACCTGTTGTTATACAGCAGGAGATTTAGCTATAATCTGTAAAGAGCAAGTTTATATAAGCATAGTTACTACTCAGGACACGACTCAAGAAGGAAGTATGACAGATTGTTAGAGCATATGCTATGAAAGGCTTTTAACAAAAAATAACTTGAACAATATAAAATTATCCTACCACATTCTAGGCAGTCAGGCATGATGATTGAACAGTTTTTCAAGGCAGAATGCTATATTCTGTACTAGCTATAAAACAACCTGTACAACTTCCAACAGGGACCTCTGGTAGGAAATTGAAATACTCAAGCATTTTAGTTACACACATCCATGTTCTTTAGTTACACACATACATGTTTTTTCTCCACAAAGTCATCAAGACATAAAAATAATAATTTTGTGAAAGAAAAAAATCCCCTCAAGCTTTTGGATACGTACAATTTTCCATCACATTTGACAAGGATTATGTTAGAAGATATGTATTTTTTTGAAAAGCCTTGATATCTGAAATTAAAACATTTCATACAGTTACAGAATCACAGAATTAAGTAGGTTTGAAAAAACCTTTGAGATGATTGAGTTCAACCTATGACATAACCATTACCTTGTCCACTAGACCATGGCACTAAGTGCCATATCCAGTCTTAAGCACCTCCAGGGAGAGTCATTCCACCACATCCCTGGGCAGACCATTTGAATGCCCAATCACTCTTTCTGTAAAGAAGTTGTTTTTGTTTGGGTTTTTTTAAGGTTTTTGAAATATTTTATTTTTATGTTCATAAGTGGGAATTCAATTTAAAAAAAGGACTTAAAAAACATCTTCAATATTAGTAATCTTCAGTCTTTTTTTTTTTTTTTTCTCGTAAAGAATCACAAAGCTGTTTTACTTTGATCCTGATTGTGAATGGGAAAATATTTTTCTGTTTCAAACTTTGACAGACATTGAAAAATATTTTTAAAATATACTTGATATATATCAGACAGAACATCAAGAGTCTTAGCCAGACACTTTTTTCCCATGTTTCTTCAATGTCCACAAAGGAATTCTTGTCAGTAACTGAAGTAGGGATAACTAATGTTTTTGCAACTTCTGACATATCTAGCTAATGACATCATGCAAACATACTTGCATAGCTGAGAACTAATATAAAGGTTTTATGAGAAAGGAAGACTGAAAGTCCTCCAAATCTGGGAGCAAAAATTTTTTTTGTTTTTTTCTACTGAGCAGAAAATAACTAAATTGAATAGAAGGCAGCTCCATTTGTATTTTGTAATTATGGTTTAAGGAACAGCTACCTTTCAGGCAGGTGGAGATAGAGATAAGGTCTCCTCTGAGACTCCTTTTCTCCAGGCTAACAACCTCATCTCCCTCAGCTGCTCCTCATATGACTCACTCACCAGACCCTTTACCAGCTCCGTTGCCCTTCTCTGGACACTCTCCAGCACCTCAATGTCTTTCTTGCAGAGAGGGGCCCAGAACTGAACACAAGATTTCAGGTGTGCCCTCATCAGTGCCAAGTACAGAGGTACAATCACTTCCTTGGTCCTGCTGGCCACACTATTGCTGGTACGGGCCAGGATACCATTGGCCTTCTTGGCCACCTGGGCACACGGTGGCTCATGTTCAGCCTTCTGTCAACAAGCACCCTGTCATAGGTTAGCAAGCATAGTCCCGGAAGGGACGTCCTTGCTAAGGGGTGCTTACAGTTTCCTCTGGGAACTGATAGAACCTATCAGCTGGCCAGTTTGAATATGGACAATTCTCTAAGCCACTTAAAGTTGTGATCACCTCTGTGATCCACATTTAAGAATAGGCAAACTCCCCCTCCAAGCTCTCTCTCGTTTCCGGCGCTGGGACAGGTGGCTGCAGGCCCCGTGTGGGGGCCAGCGGGCCCGGCCAGGCCCTGCCTGGGCCAGGCCGGGCCGGGCCACGGCCATCCTGGAGCCATGGACCTGTTCCAGCCATGGAACCCCCACCACTGCCTTGCTGTGGGCAGCCGGAGCGGCTCGGCTCTCCCCCCCCTCTCCACTGCGATAAGAAAAATTCAACATTCCAGCTGCAAAGCTGCAAGGCCGAGGTGAGAGTAACCCTTTTATTGCTGTGAAGAGCTGAAAACCTGAGGGAAGAGAGAGAGGAGATGCTTAAAGCTGAAATTCTGTTGTGAAGCTATGATATATCAGAGTATCCTGT